>NC_090338.1:17623084-17938990 GCF_035084215.1 Heptranchias perlo
TTCTCACTTGTGATTGCTATTCACTGACCCCTGCTGGAAAGAGTGTGTATGTCGACATTGAGAAGAGGATTGGGTTCAGTTGTGATACCTAGGATGGTTGATTAATCTGTTGACTCTCATTGTCTAGGTTAGCATGTGAAGAATATTTATTGGGGTTTGGTAATGGAGGGCGTCTGATTCTCATGAATCTGTACCCCAGTCAATGGGCTAGAATTTACAGTCAAAATAAGTGTGGCTAATGGCGCCCACTGTTATTTATGAACAAATCGGACAGCAACTTCCGGCGAGGACACACGCGCAGTTAAATGCGAAAATCCAAAGTTGTTGTCTGACATGTGCTGCCCCGCCATCAGCTTTGCGAAAATGGTATCTCACCATTCGGCTCACCATTCAAATACATTGCACGGCGTTGAGTTCCTGAACTTACGTGGTAGATATGGCTTAAAATCGCCGCAGAAAGTTAAGGCTGGACTGAGGTGACGCAAGGACCCTGTCTTGCCAACATTTAATTAAGCCTGGATTCAGACGGAGGGAGCTTTTTAGCTGTCAGAGACTTGTAGGAAATGTCCGAGAGCCGGGTGTCAGATATTTTCATCTTTTTTTCACAAAAAGCTGCCTGAGATGTAGCTGACCGTGCCAAGGATCTTTGATGCTGGTCGGTGGAGTTACGGTAGCAAGCTGCGAAACCGCTTTCCGCCTCCTATCTCCACAGTCCTAAGGTTAACTGTGTTTGTTCCACAACTGGTGCTAGGGTGGATGAAGGAGCCAGTTAATACCAGAACGACCTCTGTTGGACACCGGGAAGCCGAATGGCGGCCCCTAAAACCCAGCGAGGTCGGTCAATTGAAAATGTGGGGAAGAGTGCCACCATCTGCGGATGCACAGTTGGGCTTGCCTGGCTTTGCTGTTTCCAACACAGCAGTTCCCCACTGCTGGTCTTCCCCGGTCGGAGGCTTATATCTCTGGCTTGCCTAGTCCGATTTCCTCCAGGCATGGCTTGTTCAAAAGAGCTCAGGCAGGCACGTCGAACGCTAAGCGGGAATAACTTTGTGAGGGAACATCGGATTTCCTCGCGGTAAAGAGCTGGCTAATATGCACTGGGCAGTACCAATGAGCCCAGGCTGTGACTTTGTTCAACAGAGTTGCAATAGAATGACGGAAGACCGCTTTCCGTCCTCTAGCTCCGTGGGCCTGAGGTCGACCGACTTCGGTGCACAACTGGGGCTAGACTGGGCGAAGGGGCACTGAACGGTGCCAGAATGACCTCCGACAGAAGCCGAACGAAAGAGTCCGAAATCGAGCGTTGTCTATCAAACTAAAATGCGGGGAATATTGCTGCCACCTGACGATGTGTGATTAGACTTTTTTGGTCGATTCCAGACACCGATCAGATGCCTTGTAGAGGGCGCTGCGCTGTTTTGATCTCCTGTTGTCAGCAACTTGCCGTGCAAAACCCCATGGGCAAATACAAGTCTAACGAGCGGCAAGTGCCACTTGTTCATCGCTCACAGTAACTTCTAGCCTAATCTCTTTGGTGGGGGAGGAAAATTGAGAGGAATACATTTTGTAAAAAGAAAATTGCATCTACTCTGGCGCAAGTTGTTGTTTGGCTGACAGGTGTTGACTGTTCTGGTAGCCAAGAAGACCCTGGTGTACTGTGGGTGTACAAGCTTGTTCCTTCTCAGTAATATGTGTTTAGAACTTTTACATATGTACATCAGATAATTTGTGTCTCTGTTCATATGACACATTTAGCAGCTACATCAATCGTGACGGTAATGGGAAACAAACCACTAAACATAAACCAAGATTACTATGTAAATGTATATCTGTATAAAGAACAGTTTCAAACTGTGTCAGGACACTGACCTGTCATCTCTGGAAACTAGATTCCAGTGAAAAGATTAATCGCTGATATTAATAATTGAGTGAAATTCATTTACAGTTTCAAAAGCTCTTTTAGTGGACATGATGCTATTTTAAAATAGCACCAATCTGGCTGTAAAGGAATCCACCAATCATTGTTTGTTGGGACTGAAAATACAGCGAGTAGCATACTGGAAGGAGAGGAATTCCCTGAGTTTGGGGTTAAGGTAAGCTACAAAGGAATCAGTCATTTTGCATCTCATCCATATTGCCCTGAAGCAGGCTTAGTCAATCTCCATGTCCGCCTTTTCTTTAAATTGCCATGAGTCTTTAATGATGCACCAACCTCTCTCTGAGCAAAGAACCCAATAACTCAATTGGATAAAGGAGGAGAGAGCCGAAGTAGGGGCAGCAGTCAGTGTGTTGCTAGGGTGTTCTAGCCAATCAGAAGGGGCTGTCTGTAATATGGGAATTTTTAGCGGTGGGGATCAGATTGTAGAAAACTTGCCTGCGTTCATGTGATACATGGCGACTCTGCATTCAGGATTCAAATGATCCCTAGGTGCCTGACTACGCATATTCAGTGGAGAAACAAGGAGTTAGATTTTCAACTTGCCCCCTGGCTGTAAAACTGGCATTACGAGCAGCCACCGTTACAGGAACCGCCATATTTTCATTTCCATTGATTACAATGCATATGAAAATTGAACGGTTTCTATAATGTGCGGCCGAGATCTCCTGAAGTTTAAGGGCTTACAATATCGTACCAGATCACAGACTACTGCTTGTTGCCGATAGATGCAAATTGGAAAAATATTTCCTTTATGGAGGATCATGGTGTTTGTGTGGGATGGAGGTGGGGGAGGGTAGAGATGGGGTTGGGGTGTCGGTATGTTGGCTATGTACTGCTTTAGGGCACACAGCCTTGATCAGCTATCAGTTATCACCTCTCAGAAAGGGGAAAATAATCACTGAAGTGGGATGACTCAGTTCTTCACAACTTTCTTTAAAGCATTAGAATCAGTAATCATAAAGCTAAGCATTGTATTTGGTTCTGTTCAAATGGAGTCTAGTACATATACATCACTATAGAAGAACTGTACACGTTTCTGGACTTAAAACACTTTTATGTAGACGGACTTAGATAGCTAATTCTGTTTATGTTAAAGGAGAGATTAATGTTAGTAGGATCGTTGCGGGGGTAGAGTCCTTTAATGTAACTCTGGAAACATGCAAGAGGGTCACCATTTTTAAAATGGGGAAAACCATATCTCAGCCATGGAAGGTGAATCATGTGATAGAATGAGAGTCTGAGACGAGGGATCAGGGTGAAAGAAGGTCAGCCCAGGACAGGTAATGGGTTATGACCGAACGTTGGCCCAGTCTGTGAGGTGGCAGTGGATGTGATAATGTGTCAATCTAGTCCAGGGCAGTAAGTTTTCTTCAGAAAAAAACATGTACGGGTGTGATCTGTTTCAGTTAAGGTTGAATAGTGATATTATGGCCCAACAGATTACTATTACCATGGAAACTGTTACTAAAGCAACTTTTATTAGTCGGGATTACGTCAATAGGTTCTTCTCTTTCCACAGCAAGTATTCAGATATCGCTTTTCCAGTTTATTCCACATGCTACTTGCATTTTACTATTTTTTTCAACAAGTATTGGGTATATTTTTCTATTTTTTTTGTGTTTTTGTTTAAATTATCTGTAAACAAAAGTGCAAATATTTACCTTAGATTTCAAATGCGTTCTTTTATCAGTATTTGACTTGGGAATCATGTGAATGAATAGAGGCCAACTAAGAGTATCATTCAGATGGGGTCTTTAACATTGCAGAATAGGCCTCGCCTTGCCCTCATTCAGAGGAGCATGCATGCACTTATGGGATCGTTACCTGATAATGCAGCCTCACATTCCTCCCTGAGGGCCTTGACATATTCAGAGTGACTGGTTTTCAGTTCCACTATTCTGGAGTCTGACTGCTCTGCTTCTTTCTAAGAATATACAAAACAATTTGTTAATCATCAACTTTTAAACAAATGCTTCCCCTTTGCCAAGGTACATATATGACATAAACCTCATCCAAATAACCAGTTGACGAATCAAGACCTGGACTCATCAAAAGAGGTGAGCTTTGGACATCACTTGTGGACTAGTTGCAAAGATGAACCTAAATCTAGCATCCAAATGCTCGAACTATGGAACACAACTTGAAGTGCCAGTGGTTCTTTCCCAAGATTTTTAGTGTTAGTGAAACATGTCTTTGACCAAGTTCTGATGAAGGATTTATACCCAAAATGTTGTTTGATGGATCTGCGATATATTTCCAGCATTTACTGATATTCCTTAAAGTTTCCTGCATTTGCAGGCTTTTTCTTTATATCTCTTGGGAATAAAATTTAGTCCAGCAAAACAGACACGGCAATCTCCACAGAGAATTCATATAATTGCTGATTGAACACAAACACGTGGCAACATGGGAAGTATTAGTGTGACTGTGACCATGGAGCACTCTCCCTCCCCATCCTCCTCGACTTCATTGCAGCCTTTGACACGGTCAACTGCACAATCTTCCTCCAATGCCTTTCCTCCATTGTCCAGGTCACTGGGATTATCCTCTCTTTCTTCCTTTCTTACCTAACTGATCGTAGCCAAAGCATCTCTAGAAATGGTTATTCTCACCACCTCACACTGTTATCTCCAAGTCCCCATTGGATCTGTCCTAGACTTTTCCTCTTCATTATTTACTGCTGTCTCTTGGCAACATCATCCATAGACAAGGGGCCAGCTTCCACATGTATGCTGATGACACCCACCTCTACCTCTAAGCCATCTCTCTCTACCCCTCCAGTGGCTTTGTATTGTCAAATTGCTTGTCTGATATCCAGTTTTGGATGAGCCACAATTTCCTCCAGTTAAACATTTGGGAAAATTGAGTACAGAAATCAGTATGCTCGATTTGCACAGCACCCAATTTCCTGCTCATTATATAGGATAAGTTAATTAAAATTTACCTCATACAGAGACTATATGAGGTATAGGGCAGAGTGCAGCAGAGGCTACACATTTTCATATCCTCCATAAGCCATTTGCATGTCATCCATAATCCACTAGTAGGATAAACTGAAACTGTTCCCCTGTGTTTAGCCTTTATTTATTTATAATTCAAACCTTTTGCATCAGTTCCTGTTTCAGTTTCTCGATGTCCTCTGTGTGTACATGCTGAAGTTGTTGTTTCTCTGCGCTATGGGTTGAACATAGGTCTTCCCTGAGTTGTGTAAGATCCCTCTCGTGCTCCTCTCTGATCCCTTGCAGCTGTCTTTCATGTCTCTCCAGAAGGGCTGCTTTTGCCTTCTGCAGCTGATCAGAAACATTTGCAGGTAAATCTGAAGGGTAAAAAAAATCAAGATGATTGTTGAATGTTGAAAGCTATTGGAGTAGAGATTTTAATGGATGGCAAATCATGGGCTGTGGTTGTGTAATTTCCTAATATGCAACCCTGGAGTGTCCAAGCAGAAAATCTCCCCTTCCATATCAAGTGATAAGAGTAAGACTACATACTGCAGGCTTTTCTATTGAGCAAGAGAAGATGGAAAATTCATCAGTTGTAAGTAATAACTAATTTAAATTGCTGAATATTCTACGCAGTTTGCTGGTGCTATGGTCCGAGCTAGAAAGTTGAAGTTCGCCAGATTATTGTTTTGATTATTGACTACTGCATTGTTGGTGTGAACAAACTCTTTCAATGCCAGTCATTTCCTGTGGGAGTAGGAGGGAGCGATTTTAACCAACCCACCCGTCTGTTGGGAAATGGACGGGATCAGGTTCCACGCTGGTTTTACACTCTGCCTGATTTTATTCACCATCGAAGTCAATGGGCGGAGTGTAAAACCAGCATTCCATCCAATCCCGTGGGAATCCTGCCCAACAAGTTAGGTTAAATTTACCCCTGCAGTCTCAGTTACTGATAGTGAGGACTGCAGAAAATGCACTCATTCAGAATAGGATCTCTGATGCCTTTTCCGTTAAGCCATGCACTTTGTTCAGAGTGAAATGCCCAATGCTCTTCCTGGGACTGGAACATAGAATCATAAATGTAACCAGGGATTTGGAGCCTCCACACTTTTAGTTTTCCAGCACTGGGTGATGGCACTGCTGCACTGAATGTAGTTATGTTAAATGTAGCAGACTTTTATTGGTGTGGATTACTGTAAAGTCAGAGGGAGATTCCTATATCTTGTACACTTGTGCCTTACTAGAAGGATTATTAATTATCTATAGTCTTGGTATGGTTTAACATCATCTCAATGAATGGCTATACACTGTACAGCATTAAACTATCGTTCTAGCCCTGTCCTTTCAAAACATAATTTTCAATAATCCAAATGGAGAACTACAGAAGTTAAGCTGCTGATTGATAATAAGCTGGGCCTGTTAGCAACTGAAGCTCTGGGCCATGCTGATGTTAGGAATGTGAATTTTTTAATAATATAGACAAAGGCTTCAGTCATGTGCCTATATGCCAAGGATGAATTCTTGGACACGGACTCAAACACTTGCCATTTATTAAAGATTAGACGTTACATACTCACGACCGACACCGGGATTACAAAGGACGCTTTGCTGCACAAGATACTCACATTACAGTCTGGTGAGCTCAACCCTCCAGATGTCTCCCTTCTTCATCTCCCAACCTTTGGCTATGATTTTAACCCATTCATACTGGTTGTAGCTGCACTATTCTGCAGGGATTTGTATTCCATAACCCTTTCCCCACTTCGGTACCAGTCCCCCTAGGCCTGCTAAATGTGTTTGGGTTAGCAAGGCATAAAAAGAGAACTGAGTCTTCAGTGTTGTGATAAAGCAAATCTAAATGTAAACATGTGTCAGCTGGCCCAGAAGCAGGCTGCACATGACCTCTGTACACATTTTCAGCCTTTTGGCCGTCTTTCAAGTTTTTTTTAAACGACGGAAATAATCTCAAAATGGAATATAGTATAGAATATGAGTAATTATTGTGTAAAAATGATTTCTTAACTATTTCTCAATCTTAATCTCTAACACTGAGGGAGACAATTAGGAGAGAAGTGCTTGGGAATCTAAAACTGACAGCGGCAGAGCCAAAGGGAGAGATTAGAGCAGAAAGGTGAGGAGCTAAAGGCAAGTCTTCAGGGAGTTAAGAAGGAAGAAGCAGAAAGATCATAAGGAAATAGAAAGAATCTTTTATACTAGAACACCGAGGGTGTTCAAATTGTGAAGTGCAAACTGAGTATATACAATCATGAAATCGGGACTCAAATAAAGCAGCACAGAAGCAAGAGAAGTAAAAATTGCTGAAAATGAGTAAATACGTTGATGCAGGAGAATCAGGGACGTTAAAGGAGCTATATATCACAAGTAAAATCATTAAAACGTTAGTTATTTGACACATTGCCTGAACAATATGTTAAGAAAAGTAAGTTTTACTCAGTTCTTTTACTGACCTGACCTGACCTGATCTTGTCCTGGTGTTTCAGGATTCCAACCAGCTAGATTATCTGGTTATGCGTTTAATACAGAGCTACAGTAACCTATATTTTTTTAAATACTTGATTTATAAAATAGGGTAAGCATACCGGTGTTTCAATCAAATAAGAGCCTTAGTTAGGTCAAAATTAAAGCATTTAGATACTTGAAAGAACAAATAATTTGACTTAGACTAGTCCAGAAGGAGACGAGATCAGGACAGTTTAAAAAAACAGCGAAAGGACCGTGCGGAAGGGAGATCAATACTTAAAGGAAAAATCCCTCTGCACCCAGAGAGAACCAATGAGAGTTAACATTGAGAACTGCAGACTATACTTTTGTAGCTAATCAAGACAATTTAGCAAATAGTTTTTTCAGCAATGTTGTAAAATTGTATTGCCTCTGAATACTTTCATCAATGTAAACTAGTCAAATCAAACTCCAATGAGAATGAAAAGAGTCTCTAGGATGCTAATAGTGAATAAAGTCAGTTTAAATTTAACTTTGGTCGTTTACATAGTTTAGTGGTGCAATGACCACCTACTGAACCCACATGAAAGCAGCCATGACCATGCATTCTGAATGCTGCTTTTTGGAAACAGCACCCTCCTCCAGTAGCTACAACAAGGTAGCTCTCAAAGGCTGGCCTTTCCAGTTTTTCTTTCTTTCTATTTCATTGACGCTGACACTTTAAAACAATAGTGCAAAATCAATAAATGAATTTGCAAGTGTTAATGTTTAGAAAAGGCTTTTCCAAAGCACATGTGTCTGTGTATATTATATCCAAAGTACTGCATTTTGAATATATAAACACTTCACAATGTTTCACACACTCAATTAATTGAGCACATGATCCAAATACCTCAGAGTAGCACAGATTTTGTATGGTGAGAATGGTACAGTTTGGACAAATTCGGTCCACACTGCAATCATTTCAATGCGACACAGTCTTGGTATCTTTGTTACACACTGAATATTTTGGTGCACGGTGCGGACTGTTTAATGTGGCACAGCCTTACTACATTGCGAGTAGCACAGATTTGGTACACTCCCTACACAGTGCACTTGTTTCAGTGTGGCTTGTTCAGATGGCACAGACGTAATAAATTCAGAACATGCTCTGACATTTCTGCACAGATGTGATCAGCTTCAAGAATGTGACTCAATTAAAATTTAATGCAGGATTTTGCAGTTCTTTTTTTATTGATCGATGGCGATGTCTCAGCTTCACAATTAATTTCGACTTGTAGTTACAGGTGTTGCAAGCAGTATTCTGTCACCTTTTATGGTGATATCTGATGCCATTTGCAGGGAATTTGAGGGCGAGAAGCCATGCCAGTGAACAAAACAACAAAACTGTTATTTCATACTTTAAAAGTTGGCACAAAAAGATTCCACTATTAGCCTAATGTCAGTAAACCAGTGACGTGGGCTCAATGCTGGAATGCTCACAATTAATTTAGACAGACCAAGTAAAAGCTTGCATTCTATCACATAATAGTACAGTGTACTTAAGCACTAATACTTTTGCAATCACAGCACTAATAAAGAAACAGACCCATTTAACTTCAATAATCACCCCAGATAAGACAAACAAGGAAACTTCCTGAGATGACAACAGCTGTTCGGTCAGAATTGATTATTTTTCTCTGAAGCAGCACACCTCTTCCTACATTTTCTCACCTCGCTGGTTTATGTTGTTTCAGGCTGTCCACTTAGTCTTAAGACCCTGGAGAGAGTGACCTGCCATTCTCAGCCTGCAGCCAGAAGGTTTTCAATTCCATTTACAGGGAGTTACTGAGCACGTGCTCAGCATATCCCCACAATTGCAATGATGAAATGAGGAGCTCACTGGAGCAGATAATCAAACCTACATCAGTTCACTCCTCTCTCACTATCAAACCTGTATCTTTTCGCTCCACTCTTGTGCCACGACAGTCGTGATTATTTCTAATATTCATTAAACTTCACATTTAAAAGTAAATTTAAGCTAATTGCTGCAACTTGTTTTGTGGTCATTCTCCCACTTAGTTGAAAATGACAGCTTTGGGAACTAATAACTGGAAACATTAAATTAGTGCAATTTACAAATACTATGAATTTGGTGAGGTGCAACTGTCCTCCGTGGTAGGGAGAAAAAAGAAAAAATTATGCTGATACAAAAGGGTCACAAATATTTCCTGTATGCATGTGACTACATGCTCAATGGTATCCTCCTGTATTTAAGTATCACTGTCACTGTTGAAGCTGCTGCAGTCATTCAGCCGTTAAATGTTTCAGTTTAACTCGGTCAATGAGTGACTTTCCATCAATCTCATCTGCTCTGCTTATCTGTTAATAATTATTCTCTTGTAAAAGTCAGATGCTCTTCTTCTTCCTTCATTTTGTTTTTTTTGTTATCCACATGGGTAATCAATCTTCACAAAATGGTTTTTCTACAGCTCCTGCATTGGCCTCCTGTGCAATGGCAATGAAGGATCTGTCCTCCTGTACTATGTCAATGAATGTTCAGGCCTTCAGTACTGTAACAAGGAATGGCCAGAGCTCCCGTAACACACCAAGGGATACCCAGGCTTCTGTAACACATGGAATCAAAAATTACCGGAGAGAGTGCCTGTAATCCAGCACTATGGGAGAGTATAGGGAGATGCAAGTGGACAATGCAGGATGAAGGGCAAACATCTTGGTATAATCCATGGGTATGGGGAGGTAACATTGGAAGGGGACAAATCTAATCCAATATCATATAACAAAGTTCAATAGTAACCCAACAGTACTGAAATTAAAAAGGAAATCAGGAAAGCAAAGAGAGGGCATGAAAAAATATTGGAACTCCCTACCTAACAGCACTGTGGGAGAACCTTCACCACACGGACTGCAGTGGTTCAAGAAGGCGGCTCATCACCACCTTCTCAAGGGCAATTAGGGATGGGCAATAAATGCTGGCCTTGCCAGCGACGCCCACATCCCATGAACGAATAAAAAAAAAGTAAAATCAAGGAAAACCCAAAGATGTTTTATAAATACATAAAGAGCAAGAGGACAACTAAGGAAAGAGTAGGGCCTATTAGAGACCAAAAAGGTAACCTATGTGTGGAGGCTGAAGGCGTGGGTATGGTTCTTAATGAATACTTTGTGACTGTCCACACAAAAGAGGGGGACGATGCAGACATTGTAGTTAAGTAGGAGTGTGAAATATTGGATGGGATAAACATAGTGAGGGAGGAAGTATTAAGGGGATTAGCATCTTTGAAAGTAGATAAATCGCCAGGCCCGGATGAAATGTATCCCAAGCTGTTAAGATAAACAAGGGAGGAAATAGTGGAGGCTCTGACCATCATTTTCCAATCCTCACTGGCTACAGGCATGATGCTGGAGAACTGGAGGACTGCTAACGTTGTACCATTGTTTAAAAAGGGAGAAAGGGATAGACCGATGGTGGTGGGCAAATTACTGGAAACAATTCTGAGGGACAATGTTAATCGTCATTTAGGAAGGCATGGATTAATCAAGGACAGTCAGCATGGATTTGTTAAGGGAAGGTCGTGTCTGACTGACTTGATTGAATTTTTTGAGGCGGTAACAAGGAGGGTCGATGAGAGTAATGCGGTTGATGTAGTCTACATGGATTTTAGCAAGGCTTTTGACAAGGTCCCCCATGGCAGACTGGTCAGGAAAGTAAAAGCCCATGGGATCCAAGGGAAAGTGGTTAGTTGGATCCAAAATTGGCTCAGTGTCAGGAAGCAAAGAGTAATGATTGGCGGGTATTTTTGTGAGTGGAAGGCTATTTCCAGTAGGGTTCCGCAGGCCTCAGTGCTAGGTCCCTTGCTTTTTGTGGTATTTTTCCATGAATTAGACTTAAATGTAGGGGGCATGATTAAGAAGTTTACAGACGATATAAAAATTGGCCGTGTAGTTGACAGTGAGGAGGAAAGTTGCCGATTGCAGGAAGATATCAATGGACTGGTCAGGTGGACAGAAAAGTGGCAAATCGAATTCAATCTGGAGAAGTGTGAGGTAATGCATTTGGGGAGGGCAAACAAGGCAAGGGAATACACAATAAATGGGAGGATACTGAGAAGTGTAGAGGAACAGAGGGATTTTGGAGTGCATGTCCACAGATCCCTGAAGGCGGCAGGATGGGTAGATAAGGTGGTTAAGAAGGTATATGGGACACTTTCCTTTATTAGTCGAGGCATAGAATATAAGAGCAGGGAGGTTATGCTAGAACTGTATAAAGCATTGGTTAGGCCACAGCTAGAGTACTGGTCACCACATTAAAGGAAAGATGTGATTGCACTGGGGAGGGTACAGAAGAGGATGTTGCCAGGACTGGAGAATTTTAGCTATGAGGAAAGATTGGATAGGCTAGGGTTGTTTTCTTTGGAACAGAGGAGGCTGAGGGGAGATTTAATTGAGGTGTATAAAATTATGAGGGGCCTAGATAGAGTGGATAGGAAGGACCTATTTCCCTTAGCAGAGAGGTCAATGACCAAGCGGCATAGATTTAAAGTAATTGGTAGAAGGATTAGAGGGGAGCTGAGGAGAAATTATTTTCACCAAGAGTGTAGTGATGATCTGGAACTCACTGCCTGAAAGGGTGGTAGAGACAGAAACCCTCATCGCATTTAAAAAATACTTGGATATGCACTTGAAGTGCCGTAACCTACAAGCCTACGGACCAAGAGCTGGAAAGTGAGATTAGGCTGGATAGCTATTTATCGGCCGACGCGAACACGATGGGCCGGATGGCCTCCTTCTGTACCATAAATTTCTATGATTCTATGAGTACTGGGGTGAGCAAATGGAATGTAACAACAGATGGCCAGTTCTGTCCAGTCCTATCCTGTCTCAGTGGGCAATATTTAGTGATAACATCACAATCTCTTGGAAATATCATTGAATCAATTTCAAGCAAAAATTCCAAGGTGGAACAAAGCTCAAGGTTATTATCAGAAGACCACTTGAAAGCATCTGGGCAAATTAACCTGAAATCTGCTTAAACTCCTGATAGCGCCTTATCAAATAGAACTTTAATAAATTAAAAACACAATTTTCATGATCTGATCAAGGCCACTTGGCCCATCAAACCTATCCCTCCAAACCACACCAATATAGCCCCGAGTTAAATTGCTGCCAGTTTCTTACCACCATCTCCGTGCAGTGCTTCTAATTCTTGAGAAAATTCCTTGTGTTGTTTTGATGGAGCTTCTTTCTGTTCAAATCAAAAATGATTTATTTACTCATCCCATGTACATTGCAAGCAGAATACTAACAAGAATAATTCACTCAGAATTATTCAGTAAGGGCTGCAAGATTCAGCAATGAACAACAATCAAATATGTTTCCCTCTCTTTGTAATTACAATCTACCATATACATTTTAACTTGTCTTTGTCATACATGTAACACTCTTACTGTTCTCTGGTTTAATATGCACCATCCCCCTTCCCTGACTACCTGCAATGACGGAACTCCAGAGCAATGCCTGAGTGTTAGAGGTTTTAGGAGGGAGGTCGCTATCCTCTGTATTTACTGGTCTTGCCGAAAAACCCAATCTTACTGCCAGAAGGAGTAGCATGACGGCCAAACACTCATCAACCATCTCATTGAAACAGATTCAGCACTATGTCTCCTGGGTCTTCCCATTGTGACCCCAATAAGGCTGAGCCAAGTGAAATTCTTTGAAATCTGGAAATTTTTTGACATTGCCTAAAGGCTGGCTGCCCCATCAACAGCAGCCCCGGCATACCCTACATTTGCAGTGTACTCCATCCAACCTGAACAGGCTAACTGTCAAACCCATGGTAGTCAAACTATAACCCTTCAGATACTGATACTGTGGGCAAGCATAACACCAATTCGACCAGGAATCAGTCCTTTTTTTTATTCATTCATGGGATGTGGGCGTCGCTGTCGAGGCCGGCATTTATTGCCCATCCCTAATTGCCTTTGAGAAAGTGGTGGAGAGCTGCTTTCTTGAACCATTGCAGTCCGTGTGGTGAAGGTTCTCCCACAGTGCTGTTAGGAAGGGAGTTCCAGGATTTTGACCCAGCGACGATGAAGGAACGGCGATATATTTCCAAGTCGGGATGGTGTGTGACTTGGAGGGGAACGTGCAGGTGGTGTTGTTCCCATGTACCTGCTGCTCTTGTCCTTCTAGGTGATAGAGGTCGCAGGTTTGGGAGGTGCTGTCGAAGAAGCCTTGGCGAGTTGCTGCAGTGCATCCTGTGAATGGTACACACTGCAGCCACTGTGCGCCGGTGGTGAAGGGAGTGAATGTTTAGGGTGGTGGATGGGGTGCCAATCAAGCGGGCTGCTTTGTCCTGGATGGTGTCGAGCTTCTTGAGTGTTGTTGGAGCTGCACTCATCCAGGCAAGTGGAGAGTATGCCATCACACTCCTGACTTATGCCTTGTAGATGGTGGAAAGGCTTTGGGGAGTCAGGAGGTGAGTCACTCGCCTCAGAACACCCAGCCTCTGACCTGCTCTTGTAGCCACAGGATTTATATGGCTGGTCCAGTTAAGTTTCTGGTCAATGGTGACCCCCAGGATGTTGATGGTGGGGGATTCAGCGATGGTAATGCCGTTGAATGTCAAGGGGAGGTGGTTAGACTCTCTCTTGTTGGAGATGGTCATTACCTGGCACTTGTCTGGCGCGAATGTTACTTGCCACTTACCAGCCCAAGCCTGGATGTTGTTCAGGTCTTACTGCATGCGGGCTCGGACTGCCTTATTATTTGAGGGGTTGCGAATGAAACTGAACACTGTGCAATCATCAGCGAACATCCCCATTTCTGAACTTACGATGGAGGGAAGGTCATTGATGAAGCAGCTGAAGATGGTTGGGCCTAGGACACTGCCCTGAGGAACTCCTTAAGTCATCTACAATCCCAGCCACTCAGTAAAATTCACTCACTACTACAATCTACCATAAATATTATACCATGAACGCTACACTATGAGTTCAATGTATTCAATTTTAACCCTATCAGCCCAGTAGAAACCCGGAGGGGGGAGGAACAGCTAAAAATGAGCTGGTTACTTGCCAATTTGGAATTCGACCCTTTCCCACCGTCTGATAGTCACCAGCAGGGTTCTGCAGGTGGATGAGGCAACTGCCTGAAGCAGGCCAGGGCCTAATGAATTTACGCAACTCAGGGTCTTATTATATCAAAAGGAGCCTGATGGCATTGTCAGCAGGACCTGAGCA
This sequence comes from Heptranchias perlo, assembly GCF_035084215.1. NCBI lineage: Eukaryota > Metazoa > Chordata > Chondrichthyes > Hexanchiformes > Hexanchidae > Heptranchias > Heptranchias perlo. The sequence continues at coordinate 17,637,670 of NC_090338.1, forward strand.
GGAAGCTGCCGAGGTTTACCTACCAGGCTGAAGTAGATTGACAGCTGGTGGATAGATTGGAGACGCCCTCCCTGTAAGTGAAAAAAATTCCTTTATGGGGCCAGCAGTACAATGAGTGCTTCTCCGGGCCCCCACAAGGAAATTCGAAGCCTCCCCTGTTACCCTACCCCCCACCCCCCTTTCTTCTGCCATACCTTAAAAAAAACCTCCCTTGCCACTTACCTGGTTCTTTGCCTGTCAGCAGCTACTGCACCCTCTTCCCACCCATTCCATCTGTTTTAGTGATGTTGGTTGAGGGATAAATATTGATCAGGACACTGGGGTGCATTCCCCTGCTTTTCTTCGAATAGTGCCTTGGGACCTTTTACGTCCACCCCAGAGGGCAGATATCTGAACGATGGTACCTGCAACAATGCAGCACTCCCTCAGTACCACACTGAAGTGTCAGCCTGGATTATGTGCTCAAGTCCCTGAAGTAGGAATTGAACCGACGACCTTCGGCCTTAGAGTTGGGAGTGCTGCCACTGAGCCAAGTCTGACACCTGATGCACCCAAACCTGTCCTATAAACTTTAAAATACCACAACATCTCCTATAAATCTTCTGATCTATCCAAAACCCTTTGATAAACTCTAAAATGCCCAAACCTTTCCTACTAAAACTCTAAAACACTCAGACCTCTCTTATAAACCCTCTGATAGAGCCACACATTTTTCACAAGCTATTTTGTTACACAATAAATTTGCACAATCACATTTGTATCCTTTCATATCATTGCACAAGACATATGTCTGGGGATCCAGAGAGAAAATGGTCCTATATGGGACAATAAAAAAGCACACCAAATTCACCCAGTGCAGAGGAGCAACAGAAATTAGTGCTGTAATTGTCTCTAATGCTTTTTGGAATAGCTGGGCCACTTAGAAAGAAAGACTTGCATTAATATAGCGCCTTTCATGACCTCAGGACGTCCCAAAGTGCTTTACAGCCAATGAAGTACTTTTTGAAGTGTAGTCACTGTTGCAATGTAGGAAACACAGCAGCCAATTTGCACACAGCAAGGTCTCACAAACAGCAATGACCAGATCATCAGTATTAGTGATGTTGGTTAAGGGATAAATATTGGCCAGGACACCAGGGGAACGCCAGGCAAGAGTGCTACCACTGAGACATGGCCTTAGCTAACATTTGGTGTCCACATGTAGTTCAGTCAGTTGTATTATGGAACATGATGGATAAAGTAAGTGTGCTACTTAAAACATGGATGCATTTGGGCTGCTTTGCTCCAGTGCTAAAGTTGTTGTGTAAACTCACCCTTTGTCTGGTGCTAGTCGGCAGTAATCAGATGCTACATTAACACAGGACCGCACACCACCCCCCCCACTTCACTGTGTACCAAACATGCATGTCATAAAAACCTGTTGCACCACGAAATGAAGAGCAAATGCACAGGGCAAAGAAAATAGAATTCTTCCCATCACATAACAACAGCTGCATGTACAAGATGCAATGTACTTGGGGGTATGTGTGGGCAAGGTAGTAAATGCATAGTTTTATATTTGTGCAGAAGCTACCTGTTTACAAGGTGATATATTATGAGCTTTGATACATTTACAATGTATCGCAGAGACTGTTGATGCTCAGGAGACATCCAGCGGAAAATTTCAATTGCGTCAGGACCATCTGAAAATCAAAAGCAATAACAGTGCAACTCGAGACAGCGATTTATCAGTGTCTCATTGTCCCAGTCATCCAGTGACGCATGAACATTAAAAGTGGAACACAAACAAAAGATTCTCAGTCTTGAGATTTTCTGCTTCTGGAAGATATTAGCTTTGATTTTCCGATCCCAACAACATCTGTGTCGTAAATGACACGTAGTCAGCTCGGTGTGTTGTGGGCCGCCAAGCCAGTCCACAGCGTTTGGAGCTGATTGCATACAATTCTAGGCAGCCAGGCCATTTGAATCATTAGCATAAGCTTCCAGTGCAGCTTTGGCCTTGAGCCAGCGGTAACTCTAATGGGGCAGGTGGAAATCTTACCATCAGCTCTAATTTGAAGGGATGTGACTACATAGGGGGGCAAATATGAAGGCCGATTTGTGGTTAAGATTAAGTTTGGGCTGTTCTTCATAGTTTCTGGCCTTCCATGACTGATTGCCTGCAATTTTGCCACCTCATTAGAATAATTATTAGAAGCTGGCTGCACAACTTTGACCTCGTGCAGGGAGCCAACTTAACGGAAGGTGTACAAAATCTGGCTATCAACTCTAATTTAAAGGGATGTGCACACTTAAAGGTACACATATAAAGGGTGTACGTAATCATTGTCAGCATCTCTTTCTATCTTTGGTTTAAGGCCATTTACCTTGAGGCCTCACGATCGCTATATGCGGGGACAAATATAGTTTCAGCATTTATAAAGGTTCAAAATCAATTTTAAGTGTGCGCCAAACTTCACCAATGCAAAAATAAGCCCTAAACAATGAAAGTAAATTCATCAATAAAAATGCATATAAAGCAATATAATAAGCAAAATGCAAAACTGTCTTGTCAACCAAAAATTAAAGTGCGATAATTCACCTTTAACCAGCCTACTCCTTCAGGCCAGCCTATCCACACACAGCTGCACACGTTTGAAATGGGCATGTAGTGCTGCTGGTGAGGAAGTGTGAGAAAGGTACATGATCCAGAAAAGGATCAATTTACATTAAATCTACAGGTATAACGCATGCACCTGTACGTATTCCAGAACCTGCATTTAGAGTCACCGATGCAGTCTCCAAAATCCAGGCATTCTTCTTCACCACAAAATGTGACCTGCTATAAATTTATGACCAGTTCTAGTCCCTAGGAAGGCTCTGTATCGCCTCATTTTTTTGACCTGGGCTTGCCCCCAGCAACTCCCTGCATGTCCTGATTTTGTGAACTGTCACTTGCCACTAGCAAGCACTGCCAACAGAGCCTCACAAAATCAGTTGTCTATGAGCAAACTGCAACACCAGCGGAACGAGGAGATCAGATGACAAAAAAATATATAGAAACGAGGCTGGTTGACAGAACTGTGACTAGTAGTTGCAATACTTTGGCCACTTTCAACAAATCGCCACAGATAGATTACGTATACACCCGATGGAAACTTGTATCAATGGCATCAAATGCCTTGGAATACAATACAAGCAACAAATTGATTCTATCAAAGAAACAACCAATGGGAGACAGCTGAGACAGCAGACCATACCGGAGAGACATGCGTGTTATTGGGCGATTGTGAGGCCTCAAGGTCAATGTCCTTAAACCAAAGATAGAAAGAGATGCTGACAATGATTACGTACACCCTTTATATGCGTACAACTTGCCATGTGCATGGTTTTACGCATATACAAGATGATACAATGTAGGGCCATTGCGTGCATATCATGCTGCGTGTGGGTGTGTGGGAAGCACGAGCTGCTTCTGTGAGTTTATAAGATTGTATCTTGTACACCTGTACAACAATCAGGTCTCACCGAGCTATGCAATCTGTTGCAGCCAGACTACAAACAATGTCAAGAACTGGGACAGCTCTTCCTGTTGCTGTCAAGGTCACCATGGCATAAAGCGTCTATGCTTGTTTGTAAGGACATATAAGATACTCTGCATGCGATAGCACATGTGTATAAAAGCCTCGATATTGCAATACTGTAAAAATTGGACTATATACACCCTTGGTTTTGGTGCAGTATTACTAGTATCATGTGGGGTGGAGGGAGGTGAATTTTACAATCTAGGACTCTCCCCTTTATCTGCCTAGGCACCCAAAGATTTAGCCCTACTGGCAGAAGATGCTGCATTAAGTTCCTAAAATCGCCAAACCTCTCACTGAAGCAGATCTGAAACACTGTCTCCTGGCCCCCAGCATGGGCACTACCAAAGGCTGAACCAAAAAAGCTTCTTCAAACTCTGGTGCCAATTTTTGATCCATTGCCAGCATGCTCCACCCTACCGAGCAGGCTAACTGTCAAACCCTCGTAGCCTAACTAAAACCCATCAGGCAACGACACTGAGGAGAAGCACAACAATGTCCAAGGTTGTGCCCAGAGACCCAATAAAGCTCACTTACTACCACAATCTATCATATTGTACACTACACTACGACTACAATGTATGTCAAGGTGTTGAAATCAAAGAACTGTTAAGAAGTCTGCCTAAGGTAAAAATCTGTGTCCCTTCCAGTTAGTGTCTCCTCGCCACTGGAAAGTGCTAAAGGTGTTTCCTCATGCAAATAGAGCATCAGTCACTTTCTTTATGCAGGAATGAACAGCAGATGTCGCTTACAGTGACCAAGATCCTTTTGCATATAATCTACTTATGGTAGTGAGGCCCACACATGCAGGAAGTAAAGTTCGGCATGCCCAAGGTCAGACTCCATAGTTTTATGATCCATGCCGACTGCCTCTGAGTCCTCACAATATTGGCCTTCAGGTGAATAAGATGCTTGTTTTTATAACGTATGCAATTCTGTGTGTATGTCAACAATAACAACTTGCATTTATATAGTGCCTTTAAAGCAGTAAATCGTCCCAATGTGCTTCACAGGAGGGTTATCAAATAAAGTTTGACACCGAGCCACAGAAGGAGACATTAGGACAAGACAGGTGACCAAAAGCTTTTTGAAAGGTATGTTTTAAAGAGTGGCTTAAAGGAGGAGAGAGAGGCGGAGAGGTTTAGTCATATATCAGTATGGGTGTGTAAGATGGCGGGTGCTTGGCTGCGTGGGGCATCTGCAGTTCATTCTTGCATAAAGCAAGTGACTGATGCTCTACTTGCCAGGGCAAACACTTCTCAATTTCCAGTGGAAAAGAGACATCAACTGTATAGTTGACCCTGAAATGGCACAGTATAACAGAGGAAAAATGAAGGAAAATCAGGTGGGAATTTAAGAGGAAGGTGCTGCGATGTTGCAGCAAGACACCAGAAGAGAGGAGGGCGAGGTTAAAGAGGAAGAAGTGCCCAAAAGATCAGAAAAAATGTGCCGAGGTCCCAACATTTTTGGGGCCTGAGAAGGCGAAGGAGAGGTGACCACGACTGGACTCTCTCCCTCTAAAAGGGACATCATTGAACTGCACCCTTACCCCAACCTAGATTTTCATCTACGCACTCCAACAGCCATTAGCCTTCCCTTCACACACGCACAATCCCACCAACCCCTCACCCCATGTAAATGACAGCAATGAGATGGAGCCTGGCAACTGCATAATTTCCCTGTCGACCTCAAAGACTGCCAGGATTAGGGGTGGCAGTAGCCGCTGAGGCAGTGTTGGAAGACCCAAGGATGTCCCTTCTAGAGGGAGACAGTCCAGTAGTGATCATCTCTCGCTCTCCTCAGGCCCCAAAAGGTACCATGTTAAGACTTTGGCTCATTTTTCTGTTCTATGGGGCACTTCTTCCTCTTTAAGATCAGCCTCCTCTCTCCTGGTATTCTGCACCATCACAACTTCCTCATCAGCTCCCTCTTGATGCCAGGGATCCTGCCGGGAGCCTGCCCTGCATAGACGATTACCTCTGACCCCGGAAACTGGATCGGGGTCACAGCGGGGTCGAGCCAGTGGGCAGAAGCCCTGCTCCGACCCTCCTTTGGCAGGAGAAGGGAAATGCGGGTCAGTTTCTCCATGCCAGGTGGAAATTTGCACCATCTCACTATGTAAGACCATTTTCTCGCTAGGATTCCAGACATAATTCCAGTGCAATGACTCAATAGCGTAGCAGAAATGTGCACAAACATGGTATCAACTCAAAAGAGGCAACCGTAAAGTCATTGCCTGGAAACAAAAAAATATTTACTCTTGTGGTTACATGGAGTGTGGTGTTGCTTCACATTCACTTTAGCGCAACTCTAGATTGAAAACAATTTGTGGTGCCAAATTATTCCCTGCTTGCCAACCTTTCACTACATTTGCTGTAAAAAAACATTGTACCCTCTCTTGAGCTATTTCTACAATGTGAAGTAGGAGGTGATGCAGCTATAAGCTGACTTTACCACACACTCTGCATCGATGTGAATTGTTTTTCTTTAAAGTTGATGCAAGTTGTGTAGGTAACACAGGGTGTAAAATTGCTGCTTGTAGAATTTTGCCAAGTGACAAGAGGGAACATCGAGAGGGCCGTTCTCATTCATTTCGGCTTCGCATCAACTTCAATCTAGTGAATTTTATGAGTAAGCGCTCTTGTGTGTGTGGCCTCATTCGATGGGAGGGCAGATCAGTCAATCGGGCATCGAGATCAGCGTCACCAGTTCATGGCCCTTCCGGTCTTCCAGTCCTTTTAAAATTAATAATAGAAGATTTGGCAAAGGGAGGCGCTAATCACCACGCCTGATTATCCAACTGATTACAGACCAGCTATGGTCTAATTGAATGGCAGATCAGGCTCGAGAGGCTGAATGGCCTACTCCTGTTCCTATAACTGAGCGAGACTCTGCTCTGGGAACGCTAACTCGCAAAATTAGCCACATGTTTTTATTGTAAGCAGATAGCCATTGGAAATTTGTTAACATTAAAATGTACCCATCCTTTGAATACTGGTGAGTGATACTCTGTGCTTGCAGGTTCCACATCACTGTAGGCCGATGCCGGTCTTGACCTACTACCTCCAGTATAACTGTGCTCTTTGGTAAGAGTAACTGGTTCCTTGTGGCTACATGCGATTTTAAGCAAATTCAAGTTTAACAGCTGTTGTCTATGCACACAGTTATTAGGAAAGGTGTGGTATTGAGCTCAACCTTATCAAAACAGTTTCCATTTAAAACTGCATTCTGTTTCTTAGTTACAGCCCACTTGCTACTAATAGAATAACAAGATTGTTACTAACAGAGTTGGAGAGACATTGGTTGAGGTGAATAGCATAGATGCATTTAAGGGGAAGCAATGAAGGAGAAAGGAATAGAAGGGTGTGTCATTAGGGTGAGATGAAGTAAATAAAGTGTGAAGCATAAACACTGGCGTTGGTCCAAACGGTCTGTTCCTGTGCTGCAAATTCTCTGTAATTTAATCGATCATTTATTTTTATTGAAGTTATGCTGTTTACCTTGTAGAATCCAAGGATTAATACAAGGTGCAATTCTGCGACCAGGATCTCCCAGCGGAGGAGCAATGCACGCAGGGGTGCAGGTCAGGAAACCGCAGGCCTGTAGGCCGTGAATTGATATTGACAGAACATCACAAGCTGTGGGGCTACGATTTCCTGAAAGTATCCCTCCTCACCTGGAGCGCCTGATTACAGAATCATCTTTATCGTGTCGATGGACAGATGCTGTGATATTCGAATATTGTCAAATTCTCCACCTGGTTCCCCAGGTAAAATTCCACTTTTAACAAGAAAATGGACCTATTTTTCTCCATAATTATGACCCAAAACAAAATTGTGGTTTTGAAAATGTGATTTCTGAGAATGTGATTTCATTAGCAAATCGTTAATTACAGAGGAAAAACAATCATTCTCCCATTCTTTGTCAAAAGAAGAATTTCAACTCTGTCCAAAGGTCATCGACTTGAAACCTTAACAACAACTTGCATTTACATAGCGCCTTTAACGTGGTAAAACATCCCAAGACGCGACACAGGAGTATTATCAAACAAAATTTGACTCTGATCCACAAAAGAAGATATTAGGACAAGTGAGGTAGGTTTTAAGGAGCATCTTAAAGGAGGAGAGAGGGGTAGAGAGGCGAGAGGTTTAGGGAGGGAATCCCAGAGCTTAGGGCCTAGGCATCTGAAGGCACTGCCGCAAAGAAAACCGTGGATGCCCAAGAGGGCACAATTGGAGGAGCGCAGAGATCTTGAAGGCTTGTAGGACTGGAGGAGGTTAGGGAGATAGAGAGAGACAAGGCCATGGAGGGATTTGAAAACAAGGCTGAGAGTTTTAAAATCGAGGTGTTCCCGGATTGGGAGCCAATGTAGGTCAGCGAGCACAGGGGTGATGGGTGAATGGGACTTGGTGCGAGTTAGGATATGGTCAGCAGAGTTTTGGATGAGCTCAAGTTTACGGAGGGTGCAAGTTGGGAAGCCGGCCAGGAGAGCATTGGAATGGTCTATAACTCTAAGTTTTTCTCTTTCCACAGATGCTGCCTGACCTGAGTGTTTTCCAGCATTTTCTGTTTTGCATTTGAACAATTTCATACGTTTGGAATAGGCCTGACAAGGAAGGGGCAAATATCATAGGCAGCCACCTAATGGGTGGTGTGCCATTGACAAAGGTGTGAGGGTCAGCAGTAGATGGTTCATTGGGGCTGGAGAGTCTGAGGATAAAACAACAAATACCTCCCCATGAAATATGTTCAGCTACAGCCCAAGTCCTTCAGAGCCCAAGTAAATGCAACGTTTTTATATGAAAACAAATTGTAATGTTAATATAGAATTTATTGCAAGGAAGCATTTGTTCCAAACCTGGAGTTACAAATGCGGAATTCCTGCTCCCACCTTCACCCATTTCCCTGTGATTATCAAATACAGCTCTCACTCCTCATTGTTTCCCATTTGATTCTAACTTGGCACTCCCTCTCCCCCCATTTTTATAAGCCCAGCTGCTTCTTTCCCCCTTATCGCAAGCATACTTGACTTAATGTTGCAATCTAATAGTTAGTTTGATGAAGCTCCTCCTCCTCTATCACCATTTACTGACCAGTTCCTAGCCCCTTGATTCTTCCAATATCTCCATGCTGGAATATGTTTGAATGAACTGGATGAACAGTGATGGCTCCATTCAGCCCTTCCGTTTATCTGCACTCAGCGAGCTCGGTTGGCCATCTTTACTCTTAAACATATCTACAAACAAGAAAATTTCAGAAACAGGAAACTTTCACAACCAGTCATCAACCCAAGGTAAATCTTCTGATTTAACTCTTAAAATGTCAGCAAGAGGCACTAAAACAGAATGGATATTTTTACAAAAAATGCAAGATTATTGCCTTAGTGTGAATGAAAATCATTTGTCGTTAAAATTGTATTTCTATCTTTAATGCACCTTGTGGTATTCAGCCTGCTCATTATCAAAAAAAAGTGAAATATTGCAGCTAGCACATTCCTTACTATTATGTATGGCTGCCAAAAGTACTGCAGAGGGTCTATATATTTAGACAGACAGATAACATCCAGACAGATCTTTGAGCATTTAAAACATCGTTGTCATAGATCTTCCACTCGTTGGTCACTGAAATCCGAGAATTGTAACAAGGTGCATTCAGCTGACCAACAACACGCTTGCTTGTCTTGCTTCCTCAGTTGAAAAAGTTCCCAGTCTAAAGGAATCTGAAGCTTACCTCCTTTCTCGATTTACAGCAGCACAACTTGCTGCTGCTGCAACCCATTCTCCAGACTGGCTGCGAGATATCTGCCTGTGAAAAGCCTGCTGCCTCTAACACTGGCGGCGAAACATTAAACCCTCAGCATTTAGTAACCCAATTGGTTTGAACTGAACCCAGGGTCTGCTGTTGGAACTTGTGGTTAGCAGTTAGGGTTACCGTATTTCCTGTGAACCACACGCCTTCAGTAAACCATAAAACTACTGAAGTCCCATTTTTATGGCATTTAGCTGACCTGCAGCTTTAAACTAAACAAGTAAATGACACAAAAGTGAAATGTTATTTTAATCCTTTTGGGAGCAGAAATTTTTCTGAATGCATTTTAAAATTTGTGTTTTTTAAAAAAATACAACTCCAGTTGCAGGAAATGATTGTGGGAGGTGCCTTTCAGACCTCAGAAGGTGTCTGTTGCTGAAGATTAAGTGTAATAAACAATGTGAAGGATGTTGGGACTGCGCTGCACTTTCACTATTAAGAGTGTGTGGTCAACGTCAATTCCTACAGACCCAGAGGCTTAGCAAGGATTAGGAATTTATGGGTTAATATCGGATCAACAATGATGTGACTCGTCCTGTTTCTGGAAAAGTACATAAGCCATCAGTGGCCATGGAAAAGTTAAAGTTCAAGTGAGCAGGGATAAGCATTAGCGAGGTACCCAAGCAGATTGTTGCTGACTGGCGAAGAGAGGAAAGAGAACAGTAGAAGGATTTCAGATAGCTGAAAGTTTTTGGTGTTGGACTCCAGGGAGGAACAGTGAGGGCGAATGGGTAGCAGGGGAGGTGGTGGTGAGGGAGTGGGGTGCACAGAATGAGATTGGTGAGAAGAAAGCATTAACCTGAAAGGGGAGCTTTGGGCACAAATGTCACTGTAAGTGAGGCTCATGAAAGGGAAGCTGCAGGTGAAGGGGAATTGATACAAGAAACACTACAGGAAGTGGTAGGTGAAGGGAAGAAAATAGACTTCCTGTGGTAGGAAGTGTTGGGGGGTGGGGAGGGAGGGAGGGACAGTTGCCATCACAAACATCATGGAAAACCAAGAAATAACTATAGAAAGTTAAAGCCATATAGAATTTTAGCTATTAATAAGCAGCAGCTTAGTTACTGATGGGAAAGGGACCCAAGCACTACATCCACCTCCTCGGGCCACGAGAACTGCAGGTTGCTAAGCAGCAATGCTGTCATGGCATTGTTGGATTCTTCCATGTTCTTGGATTGGTGGGCTAAACTCATTTTAAAGAAGAATACATAGGCACAATTCTTCCCTCAGTTACAAATGATACCATTATCTCAATACACAAGCAGTTTAAAAGTGTCAAATATGAACTCCCGCACGTGACTGCAATTTTGCATTACTGTAATTACAAACCATTGGTTTTATGAAGGCCCTTTTGAGTAAGGAGACCGCATGAATTAAATGCTTCCTTGGGGGGGCCGTGGCTACATCTGAAACATCGCAAAAGCACAAGAATAATGAGGTACATTGAACAACATGAAAAACATTCTTAAGCAAAATTCCATGATTGTGATCACTGACGATTTTCTCCAGTATTCACTTCAAAAGTTATATAAAATATTTATATTCCATAACCTAGCCCTACAAAAGCCGTAGAGATATTTTGAAGGAGAAAATATATTTATAGTGCGTAATCTAGGCCCATAGTGCAGGAAGATAGAACTTGAAGCAAATTGGGAAGTAACGATTTAGTGTTGCCAAACTTGTGTTTCCAGAAGAAGGAACGACTGAGAGAAATAGGGGTTATGCAGTTTAGAAGAATGAGCAATGAATCTTAAATTAAATACCATGAGGATGTTGGGAGGAAGAAGAATGTGCCCAAAAATCTTCAGCTACTCCATCAATGACCTATCCTACATCATAAGGTCAGGAGTGGGATTGTTTAGTGATGATTCTACAGTGTCCCGTTCCATTCACAACTTCCCCAATAATGAAGCATCCATGTCAGCTGACAGCAGGACCTGGTCACCATCCAAGCTTGGGCTGAGAAGTGGCAGGTAACATTTGAGCCACATCAGTGTCAGGCAATGACCATCTCCCACAAGAAAAGGCCCAACCACCTCCCTCTGACCTTCAACGGCATCAGCATTTCTGAGTAGCCCACCATCAACATCCTGGGAGGGAGGTCACCATTAACCAGAAGATTAATTGATAAAAGCTTTATGTTATAAACGATTTCACATGGTGTGTGTATTAGCCTCAGTACGTATTGGACACCACAAAATAGGAAGCTGAAGAACATTGGGTGCCAGCCTGCGTTATCTGCTTCTCTTTTCTTTGATGTCCAAGCTGACACAATGGAGGCTAATATTAATCAAAACTGTCCCACCTTGAACTATTTCCTGCAGTAACAGATCAGAGGCAAAAACAACTTACAGATCTCAGTAACTTCAACAAAACAATGAGCCAAGCAACACTTGATGTAATTAGATTCAGATTCCAGCCAGATATTTTTGTATTCTCCCCTTTTCATTCAGAAACCAGTTACTTCTTTAAAAAATGTAGTTAGCTGATATAATGTTATTTTCATTTCCTGATGCCTTAGCCTAACTTAAAAAAACATGAGATGATAAAGTACAGCAATATTTTATGATCTGATTCAGGGCAGACCCTTGTGTCTGTCACAGCCCCAAGTTTCCAGAAAAACATCAGCTGATCGATGTGGATGACATCCTTATTTTCCAAAAAGGATCCATCTGGAGCAGCCAGCACAATCTTCGTTTATCATTTTCCATCCCTGTGTGTTGAGCTTGTCAGAGTCTGTCGCTGGCAACCATAGTGAGAGCATTTTTGCCCTGCAGATCCAACTCGTGTAGAAGCATGCAGCAATACAGTTCGCAAACCACCTGCTGTGTTTAAAATCAGTGTGAAGGCAAATTGTAAATAGGCACTCCATTTTTATTTCATAATTAATTCTGGTCAAGTATGATCTGTGCTCTCTGCATGCAATGATCCATTACAAGATTTGTATATCCTCTTCAATTCATCTCCTGGTGCTCAGCAGCACAGTTCTCCTTCTGTGCTGCATCACTCATCCTCGAGTGACATCCTGTACCTGTTTATCCTTCATTTGGGGTTCAACATTTTCAGTGAGTACATGGAGAGTACTCATGGTGTGATGGTGAAAGTGGTGATCACTGTGCGGATGTACATTTTACTGGTGCGAATTTCTTCTACTAGTCCATGTCATTTTAGAGTTTCCCACAGCTCCAGGACGTTGTTATAGTTGGAGCAGTAATGCTACTTGTACCTCCTGTGAAGAAAAGGTATGGAGCTTTTCAGGTTATATTTGCAGGCACATTACTTTGCCACATTTAAATTGAAGTTACTTTTTTAAGAAACATCAACATAAACCATGCAATGTTTTTACATGTTTGATTTTTATTTCTATTTTTCTCCCCTTTCTTTCTGTCCTAAAGGCACTGACTCTTTGGAGGTTATATTGGATAACCCCCGAAACTGGGCGCCTGGTCGTTGAGATGCAGGCAGCACGTAACATTCATGCTGCCTAGAGATTTATCTGATTGTTGCGTGCAGCCAGCACTACCTGCACTGTTGAGTGGCTGCTCACCAGCAGGGGGCCCTGACATCATGAGGAGCTAGCACCACTTAAAGGCAGCCTGCACCACTTAAAGGCAACCTGCACATCTTAAAGGGAAAATGCATTGTGGCTGCAAGAAGTGGTGGAAGTCAATTGGGAAGTGAATCTGTGCTGCAATGTAGTGCAGCATGGTGATGATGGAACCTTTGGATTTTTTAATGAGCAACAACTAGGCTGCTCAAAGTTTGTGGGACTCTGGTATTTGCAAAATATAAGATAAGGGTCCGCAAGGAGTCTGAACGGAGATCAGACATTGCACACGTAAAACACAGATGCAGGTCCCATCCCTATGTTTACAAACTGTTGAGTTATTTAAAAACATTGAACAAAGGTTGACCCACATCCTCCAATCTGCAGGCCAGACCCCACCATTCTGCCGATCTGAGTTGTACCAGGCCTGTGAGAGAGCGTGCACCAAGGTTCTCTGATGATGCACTAGAGACCTTGGTGCAAGAGATGGACAGAAGGAGGACAATCCTATATCTGCAGGGGGGAGCAAGAGGCCCTCCAGACATATGCTCCGGAGGTAGCGGGAGGCAGTAGGGGACAAAGTCAATGCCAGGCACATAGTACCACAAACATGCAGAAAGAAGTTTAATGCTTTGACATGAGTGGTCAAGGTGAGTGAGGCCAACTGTCAAGTGGTGTCTCCTACCAACTGCACCACTAACTGCATCCACTGGTCCACACGCTACATCCCCCCATCATCCACCACATACCAACAAACTCTTTCAATCAGTACTCAACTCTTCCAATCAGATGCTTCCTCTCACTCTCACACATTACCAATGTTGCAAGCCGCGCACTCACAACTCACAGGTTACACACACTGGCAGCTATTCAACCATGACAGCCGCATCACCTAAACATCTTGCAGGACACTCACCGACACACATCCCGCTTTCTTGCAGGAGAAGGCAGCACATAACAGGAGGCAGCAAGTGGCAGTGACTTCATGGAACATGAACCTGCTGTCCTCTCTCAGGATGACAGCATTCCTGCCCCACCCCTGCCACTCCGCCAGTGGCCTTGCCGTTGCCTGTTAGCCAGCCAGCCCTCTCCCTGTAGGGTATTGAAACTTTATTATAGGAATACAGGAACAGGAGTAGGCCATTTAGCCCCTCGAGCCTGTTCCACCATTCAATGAAATCATGGTAGATCTGTGACCTAACTCCATATACCTGCCGTGGCCCCATATTCCTTAATACCTTTGGTTAACAAAAATCTATCAATCTCAGATCTAAAATTAACAATTGTGCTCACATCAACTGTGTTTGCAAAAGAGCGTTCTAATCTGCTCCCACCCTTTGCGTGTAGAAGCGTTTCCTAACATCACTCCTGCAAGTCCTGGCTCTAATTTTTAGGCTTTGTCCCCTAGTCCTAGTATTCAATTTTAGGAGACCTCCAAAAACAGGTACAAATGCATCAGCAGCCAGAAGCAATAATCCAGCAAATAACCTATAACTCCTGCATGATCCCTTTAAATAGCACTGGTGGGGGGTCCTCCATGCCGTTTAAGACCTGTTCAGCTGTGCGAGGTTAAGACAGTGCATTGGTTGGAGCGTTGAGTTCCAAAATTGCATCTATCCCTTTAAATCAGCGTTGAACACTGACCTATTGCATATTCTCCCTACTTTACATGGTGCCAGGGTTCGTTAAGTCCACGTGCGTGAGCGCCTTTACCAATATGGCGTCCTGTGCATGTCACGCTAGAAGTGTGCGCGTGCATTCGGGACGCCATTTTGGGTCCTTGGGAGTCCGCTTAGTGCCTACACAATGGGCGCTAGGCCCGCCCGATTTTGACCCCTTTGTGTTTCCTCAAATACTAGCAGCTCTCTCGTGCCTCATTCAAGTTGGAATTCTTCATATGCGAACCTAGATAATGTATTGGCAGACTCAATTGACTGTTGAAATCATCTCAGTCAAATCCAATCCTGCCTTTACCCAATGCCCATGCATATATGTCACTGGACAGGGATCAGGAAGGCTGACTGACTTTTCCCCAGGGATACTGAGGCCAGTTCTACTGCTCCTCTAAGTACTGCCCCTGCTGCGGTCAGCTCAGTCAGCACAAATCAGGGCTTGAACCTGCAGCTTTCCTGATCTGTATGGTCCAGTGCTCAATGCTCCATTTACCCAACAAACTATTGGGGAGCGTTTGAAAATATTTAATGATTTCTACAAACTAGAAATATCAGAATGTGTGATTCCTTGCACTCACAGAATTCCAGGGGCGATGAACTATGCCACACCTGCTTCTGAGGTGTTCAATTTCTTTTGTGCCCCAGGTTTCCTCCAGTGACGCCTCTGATCCGGTGAGGAATGCTCTCATTTTCTTCAATTTTTCACATCATTAAACTTTCTGCAAATATCATGTTGCCAATATCCTTTCATCCCCAGAAATAGTACTCAATCTTCTTGTAAACTTCAATGAAAAAGAAAACTGCAAATGCTGGAAATATGAAATAAGAACAGAAAATTGCTGAAAATACAAAGCAGGTTGGTCAGCATCTATAAAGAGAAAGAAAGAACTTGCATTTATATAGCGCCTTTCACAACCTCAGGATGTCCCAAAGCGCTTTACAGTCAATTAAGTATTTTTGAAGTGTAGTCACTGTTGTAATGTAGGAAATGCGGCAGCCAATTTGTGCACGGCAAAATCCCACAAACAGCATTGTGATAATGACCAGATAATCTGTTTTAGTGGTATTGGTAGAGGGGATATATGCTGGCCAAGACACTAGTAGAACTCCCCTGCTCTTCTTCGAATAGTGCCATGGGATCTTTTACCTGAGGGGGCAAATGGGGCCTCGGTTTAAGGTCTCATCTGAAATCCGCACCTCTGACAGTGCAGTACTCCCTCAGTACTGCACTGAAGTGTCTGCACTGGGACCCTTCAAATGAAATTTGATTCAATTGAGTTCTGAATACACATATTTAATGCTTTCTAACAACCCAATAGAATGTTGAACTATATAGCCAGAATAATACAATACAAATCCAAGGAGGTTGTGATCCAATTGTAAAGTATTCTGGTCGTAGCATACCTTGAGTACTGAGTCCAGTTCTGGTCACTGGGACATAAGGGAGGCATTCATGCACTGGAAGTAGTGCAGAGAAGAGCTACAAGGTTGGTCCATAGATTTGGAGGTTTGAGTTATGGGGGAAAAAAACTGGAGAAATTTGAGCTTTACAGGTTTGAAAGGAGATATCTGAGAGGTGACCTTATAGAGGTTTATGAGATTGTAAACAGTATGGAAAAGGTAAATCTGGAAATTTACCTTAAATTAAATTGTAAGAGTAGGAGAAGGGCCCATTGGTTCAAACTAGCAAAAGGCAAATTTAAGACCGACGTCAGGAAGTTTGTCTTCACTCAAAGAGTCACCACACATGGACTGGACTCCTTGATAGTGAAGGCAAAAACCCTGGAATCATTAAAGAACCAATTTTATTGGTGGGGGGGGGGGACTTAAGGATTATTCTGGATGAACTAAGATGGGCTGAATTGCCTCTGTGATCCATAATTATCTGAGATCTTGTGACATCACCAGCGGCTCTCCATTTTGAATCTTGGGTTAGGGAAGACAGTTTCCATTTTAACTTTAACTATTCAAAAATTTTTATAAAATAAGGACAAAAATTTCCTTACTTGTCACAAGCATCAACCGTGCTTTATTTCAGCAGCCAGAGTAATTGTAATGGATTTACTTTATATGACACAGGTTAATATAAACCATTCAGATTCATATTTCAGGATGAAGACCAGTAGACAGCTGGGTTTTGAAGGGCCAACCCTTTTAACCCTATCATGTTTGTTTTTTTCCTATCTCGATTCTATTTTTTCTCCCCTTGTCCAGTATCTTCTGACCGACATCCACGACTCTTCCGACGCCCTGCGCCAATTTAACAGTTTCCAGTTTCTCGGCCCTAATCGCCTCCTTTTCACAATGGGCGTCCAGTCCCTCTACACCTCCATTCTCCAACAGGACGGCCTGCAGGCCCTCCGCTTCTTCCTTGAATGGAGGCCCAACCAGTCCCCATCCACCACCACCCTCCTCCGCCTGGCTGAACTTGTTCTTACGTTGAAAACTTCTCCTTTGACTCCACTCACTTCCTCCAAATAAAAGGTGTCACTATGGGTCCCAGCTATGCCTGTCTTTTTGTGGGATACGTGGAACATTCCTTGTTTCAGTCCTACTCTGGCCCCCTCCCTCACCTCTTTTTCCGGTACATTGATGACTGTATTGGTGACACTTCCTGCTCTCGCCCCGAACTGCAAAATGTCATCAACTCTGCTTCCAATTTCCATCCCTCCCTCGCCTTCACGTGGTTCATCTCCGACTCTTCCCTTCCCTTCCCCGACTTCTCTATCTCCATTTCTGGGGATAGGCTGTCAACCAATATCTATTAAAAGCCCACCAACCCCCACAGCTACCTTGATTACATTTCCTCCCATCCCGCTTCCTGTAAGGGCTCTAGTCCATTCTCCCAGTTTCTCCCTCTCTGTCGCATCCATTTTCACAATGCCACCTTCCACACCAATGCTTCCTATATGTCTTCCTTTTTCCTCAACAGAGGATTCCCCTCCACTGTGGTCAACAGGGCCCTCGAACGTGTCCGTCCCATTTCCCGTACTTCTGCCCTCACCGCTTCCCCACCCTCCCAGAACCATGATAGGAACCCCTTGTCCTCACCTTCCACCCACCAGCCTCCACATTCAACAGATCATCCTCGACCATTTCTGCCACCTCTAGCACGATACCACCACCAAACACATCTTCCCCTCCCCTCCCCTTTCAGCATTCTGAAGGGACCGTTCCCTCCACGACACCCTGGTTCACTGTTTCATCACCACCAACACCTGATCCCCTCCCTCTCGAGCAAGCACAGGAGATGCTACACCTGCCCTTTCACCTCCTCCCTTCCCACCGTCCAAGGCCTCAAACATTCCTTCCAGCTGAAACAGTGATTTACTTGTGCTTCTTTCAATTTAGAGGTATACTTTATTTGCCACTCACGATGCGGTCTCCTCTACATTGGGAAGACCAAACGCAGATTGGGTGATTGCTTTGCTGAACACCTCCGCTCTGCCCACAAGCGTGACCCTGAGCTTCCCATCGCTTGCCATTTTAATTCTCCGTCCCACTCCCACTCTGACCTCTCTGTCCTTAGCGCCTCATCCACTGTTCCAACGAAGCTCAATGGAAACTCGAGGAGTAGCACCTCATCTTTCAATTAGGCACTTTACAACCTTTCAGACTCAACATTGATTTCAATAACTTCAGATCATAACCACTGATCCCATTTTTCGGACAGCTGGTTCTGGTAATGGTTCTGCTGTTGCCATTTTCAGCTCCTCTAGACCCATCTTTTATTTCTTTACTTGACCTATTATCATTCCCTTTTGCCTTGCACCATCAGCCCTTTTGTCATTTAATCATCCCTGCCCTCCACCCTATCACAGACCTTCCCTTTTGTTCTTTCCTCCTCCCTCCTCCCTCTCCCCCACACCCATCCATCCATTCCCCGGCCCTGCTTCAAAACTGTTCAATCTCAAACTTCTTCCAGTTCTGACGAAAGGTCATTGACCTTAAACTCTTTCTTTCTCCACAGATGCTGCCTGACCTGCTGAGTATTTCCACCATTTTTTGTTTTTATTTCAGATTTCCAGCATCTGCAGTGTTTACTTTCTTGTTGGACTTTCTCAGCTGTTCTTTATATCACTTTTTCCCTTTTACATTCTTTAAGGTTACATAAAGAAGAGTTAAATAATACATCCACTCTTAGCTGGCTGCAGTATTATGGTGATTATGGGAGTTAGCAATGCATCCTTATTGATAACTGGGTGTAGAGCCAGCATGTTTTGAACTTTTGTTTGTCTTAGTTACCAGGCCTGAAGACAAGTGACGGTTTGTATTTCAGAAATTAAGTTTTGAAATCACGTGAATTATTTAGTGTAACATTACAAGCTGGCAAAGTTCAGCAACTCTTTCTGCAGGGGACTATTCAAAACAAGTTTATTTTAACTTTGCTCTTGCAGAGAGACAAAAAGGACAATTACCATTACCAGAAAAATAATCGTCGCTCCCTTGATGGCTCAGTAAGTTCATCCAATCAGTGTTCCAGGTTTGATCCTTGGTCAGTGCTGAATTATCTGACCTCAACCAGGTCGCAGTTGGAGTGCCATAAAGTGGCCTCAATCTTTCGCCATGTTTCGGATGTTACTAATACATTGTGATCAAGTGACTCCCCCAAGTGCTTCTCTTATTATTCGTATTATATTTCCTGTTAGTTCCAAAGGAAATATGTTGTATATGAATTTGTTTTATTTGAAGCCTATAACCATCCACGGTAAATGATGTATCAAGATGGCATCACCCGCAACCCAAGGACAACACTCGCATTCATGGTGACTGCTATGATGGTGCCAGTACTAAACAATCACGTCCTCTTTGAAAGTAAATGACGTGGGACTTCCATGGTGAAGTTAATGGAAAGGAAAATCGAGGGGGGTGTATAATGCACGGCCATTTCGCTACCGTCCGTTTTGCACCCCTGTCGAAGTTGAATTTCAGCCCCCTAGGTCTTTTTTTTTAGGGCACCTACTTCTTAATTGGGATTCAGAGATATTTACCCAAATCTTAGGTAACCACCTGGATAGGTCGGTTTGAAAATTGGTCCCAAAATGACAAGCTAACAAAGCCATTTGGCCTATTTTAATTCACCCATCCAGAGAGACCCTAATGTTCTCTTTGTTGTGGGTTGGATCTTATATGATTCCAGGATTTTTACCTCCATTACTATGTCTGAAAGTTTATTCCACATGTTGATCACCCTGCACAAAGAAGAATTTTCTGATGTCAATCCTCAAATGACCTTTTACTAGTTTGAATCCATGTCCCCATGTTCAACTCCTGCAATTTAATTAAAAGTAATATTGTGGATTTATCTTTTCATTCCCATAATAATCCTATATCCCTCTATAAGATCACCTCTCAGTTGCCTCCTTTCCAGCCTGAAAAGGCCAAGTTTCTCCAATCTTTCCTCATAACTCAGACCCTTGACACTAGGGATCAGCCCTTCTCTGCACTGCCTCTAGCAGTTGAGTGTCTCCCTTGTTTCTTGGTGACCAGAACTGGTACTCAAGGTGTGGTGTGACCTGGGCATTGTACTGTTTGATCATGACTTCCTCTGATTTTACATAAAAATACAATAATAAACACTTTATCTGAGTTCACCCTTTTCCTGATATTTGCCATTCTTATAGAATCATAGAAAGGTTACAGCACGGAAGGAGGACATTTGGCCCATCAAGTCCTCGCCAGCTCTATGCAAGAGCAATCCAGCTAGTTCCACTCCCCCGCCCTAACCCACGAGCCTTGCATATTTTTTCCTTTCAAGTACTTATCCAGTTTTCTTTTGAAGTCCATGATTGAATCTGCCTCCACCACCCCCTTGGGCAATGCATTCCAGATCCTAATCACTCGCTGTGTTAAAAAGTTTTTCCTCATGTCACCTTTGGTTCTTTTGCCAATCACCTTAAATCTATGTCCTCTGGTTCTTGACCCTTTCGCCAATGGGAACAGTTTCTCTCTATCTACTCTGTCTAGACCCTTCATGCTTTTGAATACCTCAATCAAATCTCCTCTCAACCTTTCCTGTTCCAAGGAGAACAACCCCAGCTTCTCCAGTCTATCCACGTAACTAAAGTCCCTCATCCCTGGAATCATTCTAGTAAATCTCTTCTGCACTCAATCTAAGGCCTTCACATCTTTCCTAAAGTGCCGTGCTCAGAACTGGCACAATATTCCAGTTGTGGCCGAATCAGTGTTTTATAAAGGTTCTTCCATCTTCTTTCACTGTCTTATTTTTCTTAGTTTAGTTTTAATTTTGCTTTTGTTTTTAACAAATATACTCTATTTTTAAAAAACAAAATTCTAATCTTAAAATATTTCACCTGCTTGTTTTCTTCTAACAACTTGCTCCCACTACCCAATGTGAAGTGTGGGAGCAACTTTACAAATATTGCCAGTTACTTGGGTCATGCCATAGTTGCCACCCCGATGAGTTTTACAGTATCAAAACTAAGAAAATGGCTGCCAAAGAGTGTGCTGACAGATGGCACTCATTACCCAGCATTGCCCATGCAAACTCCTTAATTGGGTTTTATAGCCACAAAAAAAGCAATATTTTTAAAAAAATTCTGTGTTAAATTGAATTAATAAAAAGATCCTTGTGTGGTAACGTATTAAAGAATAAGTGAAGCCCCTTAAAAGAAGAGATGAAGTAGTGGTATATTATAAAGGGAAACACGGCCACCCCCTTGACCTTGCCATCTCACATGGCCTCTCGACTCCCATCGCCTCAATCATTGACAAGGCCATCATCGACTACTTGCTTGTATCCCTCACCACCTACATCCCCACTCCCTTTCAACTCCACTTCCTTCTGCATCTGCCGCTGGAATAAACTCTCCCCGAAGTCATTTACAACTGCACTTTCAAACTCCCAACAGCCTTGCCTTTGTCAAAAGCTGCAGAGGGGTTGAGAAGGACAAGTAGGGATAGTGCAGCATGATCACAGGCACATTAGGGCCATTTCAGTGCTGTGGCAGGGGTGGAAACCTGATTGGAGAGATTCACAGATATAGTTGTAGAAAAATGGGCACAGATTTGGGATTTTTAAAAATTCGTTCATGGGATGTGGGCATCGCTGGCAAGGCCAGCATTTATTGCCCATCCCTAATTGCCCTTGAGAAAGTTGTGGTGAGCCGCCTTCTTGAACCGTTGCGGTCCGTGTGGCGAAGGTTCTCCCACAGTGCTGTTAGGTAGGGAATTCCTGGATTTTGACCCAGCGACAATGAAGGAACATCCTCCAACAACACCTCTCCTTTGTTGTCCAGCTGAGAGGGACTACCCTTGCTTAGTTCCCCTCTTATATAAAAGAAAGAACTTGGATTTATATAGTGCCTTTTCACGACCTCAGGATATCCCAAAGCACGTTGTAGCCAATTAAGTACTTTTGAAGTGTAGTCATTTGTAATATAGGAAACACGGCTGCCAATTTGCGCACAGCAAGGTCCCACAAAGAGCAATGTGATAATGGCCATATAATCTGTTTTAGTAATGTTGGTTGAGGGATGAATATTGGCCAGGACACTATGGAGAACTCCCCTGCTGTTCTTCAGATAGTGTCAAGGGATCTATATCCAATTGTAGCTAGCACATCTCCAGCAATGGCTTCTATTCCAATCCCTGCACCATTATCTATAGAGCCCCCAAAGATCTATCCTTGGCCCCCTCCTCTTCCTCAACTACAGGCTGCCCCATTATCTGATGACATGGGGTCAAGTTCCACATGTACGCTGAAGACATCCAGCACTACCTCTCCACCATCTCTCTCGACCCCTCCACCGCCTTTGTGTTGTCTCCAGTCTTGGATAAGCGGCAATTTCCTCCAGTTAAAACATTGGGAAGACCAGAGCCATCATCTTTGGTGCTCGCCACAAGTTCCATACCATCATCACCAATTCCATCCTCTCCCCAGCTACTGTCTCAGGTTGAACCAGACTGTTGGCAGCCTTGGCATCCTATTTGATCTCGAGCTGAGTTTCCTACCCCATATATTCTCCATCATAAAGACTGCCTGCTTCCACCTCTATAGCATCATCCGTCACCACCCTACCCTCAAAGCATCTGCTGCCGAAACTCTCAACTATTAACGGCAATGATTCCAATGCTCTCCCAACAGGCCTCAAATCCTCCATCCTTCATAAATTTCAGCTCATCCAAAACTCTGCTGCCTGCACCAAGTCCTGCTCATCCCTCACCCCTGTGCTCAATCACCTTCATTGGCTCCCAGTCCCCCAATGCCTCAAATTTAAAATTCTTCTTCTTGTGTTTAAATCCCTTCATGGCCTCACCCCTCCCTACCTTTGTATTCTCCTCCAGCCCTGCAACACTCTGAGAAAATTGCGTTCCTCCAACTCTGGCCTCTTGTGCATGCCCCACTCCCTTTGCCCACAATTGGCGGCCGTGCCTTCAGCTACCTAGGCCCCACACTCCAGAATTCCCTTCACAAACCTCCCTGCTTCTCCACTTCTTTCTCTTCCTTTAAGACCCTCCTTAAAACCAACTTCTATCTGCTCGGCATCAATGTTTATCTGATTATACTCCTGTGAAGCACCTTGGGGCATTTTTTTAACGTCAAAGGCGCTGAATAAATTCCCTTTATGGTTGGTGTTGTTGTTGTTGTTGTTGTTCCCAGAAGCTGTACTATTGGCTATGGTTTGACAGGAGTTATCCCTCTTATTGTTCAATATCCCTCTTCTGTTATGACACCACAGCATATTGTCCTCTTAACACAATTACTGATGTTCAGCAACCTTTGTCATTGACTTAATAAGCTGATTTGTATTGTTGCAAAGAGTCTTTACATACTCATAGGGGACAGCAACAATTGATGATATTTTTCAATTAAATGCACTTAGGCATTTCCAAGAAATACAGAACACAGGAAATCTTCACAAACTCGTTCACAATGTCACGACTGATATTGAATCGAAGAATTCTTGACCCATGATGTCTGTCCTACTCCTGCCCAACCCAGTTGTTGCTGTCAGTTTCAGCCCCTATCTCGCTCCCTCCCCATCTGCCTGACATCTGTCTGGAATCTCAGCCACCCCTTATTGAGGCCTCAATCCTCTCCCTCCTGTACATTCTACGGCTGCGCCTGCCTTTATTTCCATGCCTTGTGTGCTGCTACTTTCTGTTAGTCTCTTCACAGCTCTTCCTTTTGCTGCATTGAGGGGAAGTGTGGGGAAGCTGCACCATCGTGCTGAGTGGCCGTGCAGGCAACGAATCGCTTTCTTTCTCATTCGGAATTCTGCAACGATCCCAGTTAAAATAACGAGTGCCAATCTTATTGTGAGAATGAGGCCAGGAGGAACCTTAAGCTGCAATGTAGGGAAAGGTAGAGCTGGTAATGAAACAAACAGGAAGGTCGTCCCAATGGCTCAAAGGTAAAGGGCCTCTTTTATCTCCATTTTACACTGCGTCCGATTCTCTTTTCCATTGACTTCATTTAAAGTGCTTTTCACGACATCAGGACATCCCAAAGCACTTTACAGCCAATTAAGTACTTTTGAAGTGTAGCCACTGCTGTAATTTTTTTTCTGCTGTTGGTTGAGGGATCAACATTGGCCAGGACTTTGGCAGAGCTTCCCTGCTCTTCTTCGAAATAGTGCCATGGGATCTTTTATGTCCACCTGAGAGGGCCTCTGTTTAATGTCTCATCTGAAAGACGGCACCTTCAACAGTGCAGCACTCCCTCAGTACTGCAGTAATGCGTCAGCCTGAATTTTGTGCTCAAGGCTTTGAGCCCGTATTGTTCTACTGGCATAGACCAATTTCACCCCCAAAGTCTCCATCTTTGAGCCATACAGACCAGGAAGGTCCCATGAAAAACCCTTGGTCTGTGCTGTTAGCTGACCAGGTTGCAGTAGAGGTAGAAAATGTGCAGAGTCCCGGTGCTAGAGAAGAGAAAATTGTGCAAGATTCCTGTTTCTAGTCACTATACAGTGACCCCCCCTCCCTACTGGAATTGGGCATGTGGAGTGCTGGGTGAGGACAAGCTTGTCTGTTTTTCACAAATGGATAGCTGAGTGCCACTTGCTGTCAAGGTTTGCATCCAAATAATGGCCATTTGAGTGAAGTACGAAAGACCTTCCTGGAACTGTACCTCAACAAGGAATCCACTCCTTCAGGAGAGGAGGGACGGACTGAAAAACTGGCAGGAAAGTTTAAAGCTGAGTTACGCAGGTAGAGAGAAGATATTATAGTCAGACACATACAGGGAGGGAGGATGCAGAAACAAAGGGCGAAAGGGAATTTCAGAGGTATGAAAGAGTTTCAGTCAGACGGGCAGGGTGTGAGACACATATAGTGTGGGGGGAGGATCTTGTAAACATAGGAAAGGTAAATGGAAATCTTGGATCACAGGTGGATGTGGAGTGGATGAGGAGGGGGAAAAATGGCTTGCCTCATTGAATCCACGTTGTTTTCAAAATCATGAAGAATACGTAACACTATTCATGTGCTATCCATTTAAGGAATGTGTGACACTCACACCAAATATTGAGGCACGTGAATGGCATTCTTCTTAAAGCCCTGTTGCATTTTAGTTTATCTCTTACTAGAGAACCCAACCTGATTGTGTTGGACATACAGTTGAGGTACAGTGTGTAAATCTATTTTCAGAAAATATCTAATATGCCAATCTATTTCGAGATCAGACTGTTGCCACTAACAACCTCCTTTGTTTGTTGGAAACTCACTTGTTCCCACGGTCATTGCTATTTCTGCCAACTCGGGTTGGATGCAACGAGCTGTGAAGCGAAAGTTACTTTGGGGACATTAAAGGAAGGACTAAAAAGCAAAAGTATTTGATAAATTCAAAGCTCCACATTTTCCTATTCACATCAGTTATGACCGCGTCCCCTTAAAGCCCCTCTCTTTGAGAAAGTGCCGCAGTCAGCACTGTCCCAGTCTATCATGCTGAGAATCGTACAGTCTGTTAGGCCTTATCCACACACATACCAAACAGCCTAACTATTCAGTAGCTATAATCATTCTGATAAATGTTTCAAACAAGTAGCACTACACCAAACAAAATTAGTTTTATAAGCTGCACATGATTGTGGCACTGCAGCTGTGAATGTGCTCAGCTCTTCTAGTTCGCGAGGCTTGACTGCACAGCTGTGCGAGAGCCTCTGTAACACTGCACTACTGAGCACGCCTCTGGTGTGTACACCCTTCCATCTATGTTAGACAGACAGCTAAACAGAGCATCACACATACAGAGAAATCATCTCCTCCTCTGGAAACATACCTCAGGATGACAGATATGCCCGTGAAGCACAGACATCGAAAGCCAGGAGGTGGACTTCACTGGACAGCTCTTGTAATCTGGAGCATGTGGGCAAAATGCATGAAAGGAGGGAGATTGTAAACCAACGAGAGAAAAAATGCCAGAACTTTCCCGAGTGACTCTCACCTTCAAATGGAGCAGGCACCAACAACAACAATTTGCATTTACATAGTGCCTTTAATGTAGTAAAAACGTCCCAAGGCGCTTACAGGAGCGTTATCAAACAAAATTTGACACCGAGCCACATAAGGTAATATTAGGACAGGTGACCAAAAGCTCGGTCAAAGAGGTAAATTTTAAGGACCGTCTTAAAGGAGGAGAGAGATGCAGAGAGGCGGAGAGGATTAGGGAGGGAATTCCAGAGCTTGGGGCCTAGGCAGCTGAAAGCACGGCCGCCAACGGTGGTGCGATGAAAATCGGAGATGCTTTAACTTTCTTCTTATAGTTCTCAATATTGTGTCGCTGTTTTAGTGCCATCATTTTGTTAACAATCTTTACTAGTTATTAACTACTGGTAAGAAAATGCAACAGTGGCTAAGGGAAGGCATGTTACTAGCAAACTAGTTACAGGCTAATGTCACTTTCATCTACCGCACAAGAGTATCAATTGGTGTCTATTCAGCAGAGCTCTTAGCTGCTGGAGCCACTCCAACTTCTCCCCGCATTCCAGCCTGCCTTGGGTGTGGGCTCGCACATAGGCTGTAAAAGGTAGCAGATCTGCTCATGGCAGACAACAGTTACCCTGACTAACTGCAAGGGAGTCCTGGCATCTGTTTCCTTTTATCTGTGAGTAGGTGGAGCAATATTGATAGCGCAACTGTATCTTACTCCCTCAGAGAGACGGGAGCAAGATTAAATTCTTTCCATAACACTAATAGCAACACAGGATGGTTAGCTCCTTAAACAGAGCCACTAGTCTATTAACAGTCACCCCGCAGACTCACGTGGCCAGTAAGTACTGTCTCCACTAACAGGCTGGAGAAACCTTTAATATTTTCCACATGTTACTGATGACAGTTCAAATAGCTGTTACTTAGAAGAAGCTTATGATTCTGTTTAAGGCTCAGAATGTTTAACTCGTTGGCTGATTTCATAAAGTGCAATTTATTATCCTGCAAGGTTAAAACAGACTATCCCACAGATAGCACTGATAGAGCTTTATTTTGAAGTCATTTGCAAACAAGTTAAATGTGACGAAACTGCAACTAGAAATGTTTATTTGTGGATTAAAAACTTTATTTAGGGCAAGTTCTTCAACATTCCTGTCTATGACATCAATAAATTGCCTTTAGCATTGAATCGTGAAAAAGTTCCCCCAATATTAGTGGTCTTTTTTCCCATTTTCTCCCCTCCTCTTGAAGACTCACATTAAGGTACAGCTCCATTGGTGGTGCTCCCTCTCCATTACTTTGCACATCGCCTTTCTTCATATGGAAGCTTAGACGCCGAGGGGTGAAATTTCCTTTTTGCCGCAGTGGCACAACTTTGGTGAGCCGTGATTTCTGTTCACCCCATACCTACGCCCCTGACCCCAGAGCCAGGGTCACAGTTCCTGCCTCAGCACAGTGTGGCTCGTTACATCAACTGAAAGAATACCTCAACAGCCTTTGAGGTAAGCTTGGTGACAATGTAACAGAGCCTGTTGAGTTATTCTATCAGAAAATATTATTTTGGGATACAGTATATTTGTAATTTGAGACATGACATATGGTAAGTGTAGCATGCTTGGGAGGAACAGGTGACTTTGGACCTATGGTTCCCAAAGATCTCCACCACTGGGGGTTTTCCTCACCTCATGCCTGCGTATGTTGTAGGCTAATTGATAGAAATTGATTGCTATGGTTAGTCAACAACTCCATTATCATTGTATCATGCAATTACCAGGATGGTAGAAGGTGAACTAGATGGACCTTGGACTTTTTTTGTCGAGGAGTTCCTTTGTTCCTATTCTGGTGATGTTAGTGTATTCAGGTGCATTCTCGGAAGGATAGATGGGCAGTGAACAGCACACTTGTCTTTAAATGCTCAAATGGAACTCAGTATCTGATAAAAGAAAGTCACATGCCAAGCTTTGTGCCAATATTTCTGAGATGCTGAGATATTATTCAGTATTCACATCTTCATGAAAGGAGGCCCATTTCCTAAACTGCTCTAAAGTTTTGGAATTATGTTATGTTACGTTAGTGTAGAAACATTTAATGCACTTGCAAGAAATTCCTTGGCCTGCTGTTTTTTTTTTGGAATGCTGACCCTTTATTTTTTTTCCTAATTTTCTCATTTAACTTTTCTTATATATATTTGCAATTTTCTTTTACACAAAAAGCTTACACTCGCTCAGGATATGGTTTCATACACATGATATACCATACAATCTGTTGTTTTAACAGAGACATTGACTCATTTTAAGTAAACAGGTAAGACGTGCAGTTGAAATCAAACAAAGGAATTTCATATGAATGCATTCAGAATTTGTACTCTGGTATTGCACAGTGCCAATCCTCAACCTAAGACACTAAAGCCATGAAATTATGAGACTCCTTTCCTGATGCAGAGTTGCATTCAACTGGAGCACAGATTGGAGAATTGGATACCGAGGTCAGTGCCCCTGATTTGCACAACTTCTGATTTTCTCGACCAGAGTCTCACAATTTCAGAACTAAAAGTACTGGGGAAGTCGGAGATGCCATCTTTCAGATGAAACATTAAAACGAGGCCCTGTCTGCCTTCTCAGGTGGGCGTAAATGATCCCATGGCACTATTTCGAAG
The DNA here is from genome assembly GCF_035084215.1 of Heptranchias perlo. Classification (NCBI taxonomy): domain Eukaryota; kingdom Metazoa; phylum Chordata; class Chondrichthyes; order Hexanchiformes; family Hexanchidae; genus Heptranchias; species Heptranchias perlo. The sequence goes on from NC_090338.1 coordinate 17,666,311, forward strand.
AAGAGCAGGGGAGTTCTCCTCGGTGTCCTGGCCAATATTTATCCCTCAACCAACATCACTAAAACAGAGTATCAAGTCATTACCACATTGATGTTTGTGGGACCTTGCTTTGTGCAAATTGGCTGCCGTGTTTCCTACATTACAACAGTGACTACACTTCTAAAGTACTTAATTGGCTGTAAAGCACTTTGGGGTGTCCTGAGGTTATGAAGGGCACTATATAAATGCAAGTCTTCCTTTTTCTTTTAAAGGCCAGAAATTAATATTGTTCGTAATAGTGGATGAATGTTTTAATGTGTTCATACGATGTTCTCCTGTTAAAGTAGCAAGCAGAGGAATGTGATGAATTGTGCATTATCACCAACAGTAATTCTTAGCCTCAAATCACTTTCCAAATTTGCTAAAAGTCAAAAGTTACTGGATTGTTTGTGGAGACGTTACTGATCACAGACCCAATTAGTGGTGGTTCCAAAACATTGTGGTATAATAGCTTAATTTTATTTATTGAATTATTTTTAAATAAACAGTCATGCATTGCAGCGCACTCCCCAAGGTCATGGTGACCCTTAGCTGTCGGAAACTTAATTAGCTGTTTGGGAATTCCACCCTCCAATCTTCAATCAGATTGACAGGACGCAGGCTGCCCCAAGTCATTTCAACAGAGTGCTGAAAGTCAATTAGCTTGGAGAACTGACACATTTCTTTCAGCTGTATATTCAAACTTGGATTGCATATTTTGAATTGCAGTATGCAAAGACATGCACTATTTTTTCTATAATCCTTCGAAAGAACAAACTGATTCAAAACAACTGCAGTCTGGCTCCAAACACTGTTCACTTGGAACAGATTCTTAAGAAATTCCTTACAGCTGAATGCTCACACATAGCTGGGAAGACTCTTCCAGCCCCTCTCTCACTCTCCGAGACAGGGTATAAGAAAAAGCTTGTCATCTGATAGGCAAACCTGTTTTCACCTCTGGCCTTCAACCTTTCTCTCTGCTACTATCAATACTACTATGGTCATTGCTCCTTTAAGCTTTCCTCTTATGTTCCTCCTAACGCATTCTTGATCCTCTCTACATTGAAATCAAGACTCATTGCACCATTTCCTACTATAACTCATTCATTCCTAGACCTCATAACTAAAGAATTCTTCACCTCCCTCAGCCTTTTCTTCATTCTATAAACTGCAGGCTTTTATAGTTAGAGCTATGATACAGTAGATATGCAGCTATCCACTGCATATAGAATCATAGAATCATAGAAGTTTACAACATGGAAACAGGCCCTTCGGCCCAACATATCTACCACAAAGGTCCAGTACAGCACTGTTGTTACTGATGATGAAAAATAGTGTTGACATTTCAACCCAGAAAAGAATTCAGGATTCTTCTGCCAGCTTTTCCAGTGACCTTTAATATCTCTTTGCCTCAGCGTGGCTCAGGTGTAAATTTCAAGTCAACATATTAAACAGTTGTATCCACTGAAGCTTAGTACCTTTATGGTGTGGAGATGCCGGTGATGGACTGGGGTTGAAAATTGTAAACAATTTTACAACACCAAGTTATAGTCCAGCAATTTTATTTTACCTTCCTCAGGTAAATGTTCAGGAGCTCCTTGAAGCCTACGCATTTATACATATAGAACAATACATGGTGTTTACAGAATGCCCCTGCAACTGCCCGTTGCCAAGGCAATCACCGTGTTCAGACAGAGAGGTGTCACCTGCAGAACCCCCGAATACACATTCAACAAAAAAACAAACAGGAAAAAAAACAGAGAGAGGCAGAAACATCCGGAAGGCAGAGAAAGCCAGCAAATGACCCATTATATTAAAAACAGATAACATTTGTTCGCTGGTGGGGTAACGTGTAGCGTGACATGAACCCAAGATCCCGGTTGAGGCCGTCCTCATGGGTGCGGAACTTGGCTATCAATTTCTGCTCGACGATTTTGCGTTGTCGTGTGTCTCGAAGGCCGCCTTGGAGTACGCTTACCCGAAGGTCGGTGGATGAATGTCCGTGACTGCTGAAGTGTTCCCCGACTGGGAGGGAACCCTCCTGTTTGGCGATTGTTGCGCGGTGTCCGTTCATCCGTTGTCGCAGCGTCTGCATGGTCTCGCCAATGTACCATGCTCTGGGGCATCCTTTCCTGCAACGTATGAGGTAGACAATATTGGCCGAGTCACAGGAGTATGAACCATGCACCTGGTGGGTGGTGTCCTCTCGTGTGATGGTGGTATCTGTGTCGATGATCTGGCATGTCTTGCAGAGGTTACCGTGGCAGGGTTGTGTGGTGTCGTGGACGCTGTTCTCTTGAAAGCTAGGTAATTTGCTGCGAACGATGGTCTGTTTGAGGTTGGGTGGCTGTTTAAAGGCGAGTAGTGGAGGTGTGGGGATGGCCATAGCGAGGTGTTTGTCCTCATTGATGACATGTTGAAGGCTGCGGAGAACATGGCGTAGTTTCTCCGCTCCGGGGAAGTACTGGACGACAAAGGGTACTCTGTTGGTTGCGTCCCGTGTTAGTCTCCTGAGGAGGTCTAAGCGATTTTTTGCTGTGGCCCGTCGGAACTGTCGATCGATGAGTCGAGCGTCATATCCCGTTCTTACTAGGGCGTCTTTCAGCGTCTGTAGGTGTCCATCGCGTTCCTCCTCATCTGAGCAGACCCTGTGTATTCGCAGGGCCTGTCCATAGGGGATGGCCTCTTTGACGTGGTTAGGGTGGAAGCTGGAAAAGTGGAGCATCGTGAGGTTGTCCGTGGGCTTGCGGTAGAGTGAGGTGCTGAGGTGCCCGTCTTTGATGGAGATTCGTGTGTCCAAGAAAGAAACTGATTCTGAGGAGTAGTCCATGGTGAGCTTGATGGTGGGATGGAACTTGTTGATGTTATCGTGTAGTCTCTTTAGTGATTCCTTGCCGTGGGTCCATAGAAAGAAAATGTCGTCGCCAACACACCCGGACGTCCCATCGTATCAGGCAACGGAACCCTGTGTGAGAACCTCTCTGGATACATCGAGGGCATCCTGAAACCCATCGTACAGGGAACCCCCAGCTTCTGTCGCGACACTACAGACTTCCTACAAAAACTCAGTACCCACGGACCAGTTGAACCAGGAACACTTCTCACCACGATGGACGTCTCGGCACTCTACACCAGTATCCCCCACGATGACGGCATCGCTGCAACAGCATCAATACTCAACACCAACAACAGCCAATCTCCGGAAGCCATCCTACAACTCATCCGCTTCATCCTGGATCACAATGTCTTCACCTTCGATAACCAGTTCTTTACCCAAACACACGGAACAGCCATGGGGACCAAATTCGCACCCCAATACGCCAACATTTTCATGCACAAGTTCGAGCGGGACTTCTTCACTGCACAAGACCTCCAACCAACACTATACACCAGATACATCGACGACATTTTCTTTCTATGGACCCACGGCAAGGAATCACTAAAGAGACTACACGATAACATCAACAAGTTCCATCCCACCATCAAGCTCACCATGGACTACTCCTCAGAATCAGTTTCTTTCTTGGACACACGAATCTCCATCAAAGACGGGCACCTCAGCACCTCACTCTACCGCAAGCCCACGGACAACCTCACGATGCTCCACTTTTCCAGCTTCCACCCTAACCACGTCAAAGAGGCCATCCCCTATGGACAGGCCCTGCGAATACACAGGGTCTGCTCAGACGAGGAGGAACGCGATGGACACCTACAGACGCTGAAAGACGTCCTAGTAAGAACGGGATATGACGCTCGACTCATCGATCGACAGTTCCGACGGGCCACAGCAAAAAATCGCTTAGACCTCCTCAGGAGACTAACACGGGACGCAACCAACAGAGTACCCTTTGTCGTCCAGTACTTCCCCGGAGCGGAGAAACTACGCCATGTTCTCCGCAGCCTTCAACATGTCATCAATGAGGACAAACACCTCGCTATGGCCATCCCCACACCTCCACTACTCGCCTTTAAACAGCCACCCAACCTCAAACAGACCATCGTTCGCAGCAAATTACCTAGCTTTCAAGAGAACAGCGTCCACGACACCACACAACCCTGCCACGGTAACCTCTGCAAGACATGCCAGATCATCGACACAGATACCACCATCACACGAGAGGACACCACCCACCAGGTGCATGGTTCATACTCCTGTGACTCGGCCAACGTTGTCTACCTCATACGTTGCAGGAAAGGATGCCCCAGAGCATGGTACATTGGCGAGACCATGCAGACGCTGCGACAACGGATGAACGGACACCGCGCAACAATCGCCAAACAGGAGGGTTCCCTCCCAGTCGGGGAACACTTCAGCAGTCATGGATATTCATCCACCGACCTTCGGGTAAGCGTACTCCAAGGCGGCCTTCGAGACACACGACAACGCAAAATCGTCGAGCAGAAATTGATAGCCAAGTTCCGCACCCATGAGGACGGCCTCAACCGGGATCTTGGGTTCATGTCACGCTACACGTTACCCCACCAGCGAACAAATGTTATCTGTTTTTAATATAATGGGTCATTTGCTGGCTTTCTCTGCCTTCCGGATGTTTCTGCCTCTCTCTGTTTTTTTTCCTGTTTGTTTTTTTTGTTGAATGTGTATTCGGGGGTTCTGCAGGTGACACCTCTCTGTCTGAACACGGTGATTGCCTTGGCAACGGGCAGTTGCAGGGGCATTCTGTAAACACCATGTATTGTTCTATATGTATAAATGCGTAGGCTTCGAGGAGCTCCTGAACATTTACCTGAGGAAGGAGGAAGCCTCCGAAAGCTTGTGAATTTAAAATAAAATTGCTGGACTATAACTTGGTGTTGTAAAATTGTTTACAATTAGTACCTTTATGGAGGAGAGGTGGATGGCCAACATTGTAACCAAGCTTTCTTGACATATGTTATTGATTGGTCTGTTCTTTGCTGAAGATAATGTACTATTTTCCAGCCCCCTGGAGCAATCATGGTGCTACTATCACTCTATTGGCCTGCAATGTTTCTTTTGCAGTTTGGCATGCATTTCAAAACTATCTCTGTCTTGCCCCAGCTCTGGTTAAGGATAGCCTTTTGATCACACATTCTGTGGCGTGAGGCTTATAATCTGAATCTGAGGCCTGGAATACAGGTGATTATACCATATGCAAAGGGAATGTAGAAGTTATTTGTTTAATGTTATATTAAGAGAAGCACCAATTGCCTTACATTACCTCCGATAGGCAAATTTTACCCCTAGAGTTATGTTTTTCAGTAATATGATTGCCTAGTAGAACAAATGATTCTTATAATTCACTGGCCCAAACATATCTTTAATGTGCCATATTCAGCATGGCTGAAACCCTAGTGGAAGCATTCACAGTAAAACAGTATCAGGGAATGGTGGTCTTATGGTTATAGTATCCTTCTATAACCCAGAGGTTGTGAGTTCACAATCCCACCATAGAAAATTGTGAAACTGAATTGAATAAATCTGGTAACTTGTGGGCTAGTACCAGAAAATGGCCATGAAAGCTGGCAGATTGTTGTAAAAGTCCATTGGTTCAGGGAAGGGAACCTGCCTCCCCTACCTGGTCTGGCCTACATATGGCTCCAGTCCCATATTATGCGATTGACTCATAATGCCCTCAGGGCAATGAGGCATGGGCAATAAATACTCCCTTGCCAGTGTTGCCCACATCCCAAGAACAAACATGAGAAATATAGGGCTCGATTTTAGCGTCGGGTTTCCTGCGGGTTTCCAGCGGGGGGGCCCCGAAAATCCCGATATCCGGTCACGTGACCGGATCGCGCCGCGATCCCGACCACTTCCGGGTTCCCCGATGACGTGCGGGGCTGCGTGCGCGGCCCCCGCTGGTGCGAATCCCGCAGGCAATTAAAGCCAGCGGGGTTCCACTTGAGAGTACTGACCTTGCTTGTTGAGGTCATTTAATGATCTGAATCAGCTGTCAAAAGAGGAAGTGTGGGATTTCACCTTCATCGCAGAGTGTTTCACACACTGGGGGAAACAGTCTCCCTCCAACCAGGCGTGTTGCAGCCAGCAGCCTGTGGCAGGTGCCAAGGTGCGCTCCACGGGGGAGAGCCCTCACCCACGCAGGAGGCCACCGCGTCACATAGGGCAACCCCTGCCCCCCACCACCCCCCGCCAAGCCAGAGGACAGACCGACACGAAACCGCAGCCCCAGTCCGAGGAACCACCCACCTACCCTGCACAACCCCTCAGACCAACACCTGCCAGATGGGTGGTGCGTGGACACCCTCGGAGGACAAACAGCATGACCAGCCCCAGCAGCCTCGCAGTCCACGCCGTCCGCCGCAGAGACGTGGAGCCCCCCAACACGGTGTTGTTGCACGCCCACCTGCACAGCAGGAGGGAGGGCTACCGCAGAGAGAGACGCATCGCAGAGGGCACTACCCTCGCCACAGGGTCCACAGACCGAGGCGAAGCTCCCCGGACCTCTCCGAGCAGCAGTGCACATGGAGGCGCAGATTCGCTCGACATGTAGTCGTGGAGATCTGCAGGCTCTTTCATGCCGAGCTGCTCCTGGCTGACCCCAGCACCAACTGCTTACCTGTCGCTGCCAAAGTCACCACTGCCCTCCACAACTTCTCCTCCGCATCCTTCCAGGGTGCAGCCGGGTACACCGCCGATGTCTCTCAGTCGTCTGCGCGGAAGAGCCCTGCAAATACACCTGCACCTACTCTGCAGTGACACGATGGGTGGCATCAGTGGTGGGTCCTCATAGTGATACCCAGGAGCGGGCATTATTGGACACAACAGACAGGATTCGCGGAGACATGGCAGTGGTGGTGCCAATATAATGTGTGATGTTTGTTGCTCTGAAATTCAATATAGGTAACACCCATGGCAAACCCTCCGACACCCTTGTGCACCCCCTTCATGCTCACGACACGTTTGCCTTACGCTTCCTACTGCACATATGTGATGCATGCCCTGTGGCTGCAGCACAGGTGGTGGCAGGTTGAGTGAGGCTGGCCGTGAGGGAGATGCACAAGAGGGTGAGTATGGGATAGAGCCATGAGATTGTATGAGGATTGGGTTGCGTGTTAGTGGCAGGATGAGTACTGGCGAGGTGAGTAGGTGGAGGTAAGATGAGGATGGGGTTTGAGTGGGTATGAAGGGTGATGTGACAGAGTAGTGTTGGCGGTGCCGAAGGAGATGTGGGGTGGGGGCAGTGTTGTGGCAGACGGAGTGTAGGGGAAAGACTTCGTGTTCTCACTGTGGCTGACCTACTGCGGTCATTGCAGCGCCTCCTGCACTGTACGCAGGTGGGCCATATGTTGGTGGCGCAGGTGACCCCCTCTGCCACCTCGAGCCAGGCCTTCTTGGTGGCAGAGGCAGGCCGCTTCCTCCCACCCGCCGGGTGGAAGATCTCTGTCCTCCCCCTCCTCCGCACCCCGTCTGATGATACCTGTGATGAGGCATCATTAAACTGGGAGCAGCCTTCCCCCTGGGCTGCTCCATGCTGTAATTTGTTCCATTGGTTGCAGCATCTGTCAGTGGAGGACTGCCCCTTTAACTAGAGAGCCTCCAGCTGACAGATCGTACTGCGCATGCGCAGCCCGCCCGACGCGCAGACCAGCAGCGCGGAGCCCGGAGGAGCAGGTAATTGATTCCTATTAGTGTGTTGCCTGCTACGATCGCGCGGGCAACCCACTAAGTTCAACGGGCGCGGAGGCCACGCACCCGAAACCCAACCCGCAGGAAACCCGCAGGCCTGCTAAAATCAGGCCCATAAAAGGGTTCACCCTAGTCTTAAGCCAATCAATTAAAAGTTCATATTAGCTGGTCAGACAAGGGTTGTGCTTTATCACTGATTAATAGATAGAAGTCCTCAGTGTCACCAGGGGCCAGAGAATTGGTACAAAATTCCACTGTCATATTGTTCAAACACACATGATCTTTTCAACAATAAAATGACACTGAGGTTATTTACACAGTAGTATCAAGGTTACCGTATGTGTAGCGATCTGCTGAACCAAATCTGATTTTAAATTACCACCCATAAATATGGTAGAATTTCCATGAGGATCCCCGGTTGTCCGTTGTAAATTCAGTGGAAGATCAGGAAAATCCCCACAGAAATTACTGGCGCCTCTTTACAAAATTTCACTATTTATTTATCTGTAATCCAGGCAATAGATTTGTCTTGACAAATCAACAAAATACACTTCAGTCCCAACATAGTTGTATGAATGCTTTGAACCATTGTTACTCCCCACATCTACTCTTCAAATATAGAGGGAGTCACCTTGGGCAGAACTGAGTCACCTCCTAGTAATGGGTTTCAAAGCGGTACTCATTTATTCCTGGCAGCGGTCACCCACTGCCCTCCTGTCATTAAGAGAGAAGCCCAAGGAAAAAAAAAGGGAAAAATTCCTGTAAAAGTATCCCACTTTAAAAAAAATACACCTAGAACTGAGTCATTATTCAGGGTTTAATAACAGTACAGTATTTGGGATTGACATCAGTCCAGAGCTTAAGCACTTTCGAGCATAAACAGCCAAATCATTATACGGAGCTTAGTGATACAGTGTACTAGAACTGACCCATAGTACATTGCTTTTCAATACACAAGGAGCCAGTGATTTGATTAATATGTTCAGTGTTTCCATTTTAATAAAATGATATACCCAATGGAGAAAACATTGCGAACTATATACAGCTGTCTCTGATGCATGTGACTGCATTTATTACAACCAATAATAAACAATGAATGTAAACGTTTAAAGTGAATCCATCCAGGAGGTAAAACTAAGTTGAGAGAAAATTCTAATAATTTTACAGCAACATTTTGAACGGTGACTTGCATTTATATAACACTTGAACATAGAGGAATGTGCTATAGGACTTCACAAGGGCATAATCAAAAACGAGCCAAGAAAGGAGATATTAGGAGCGATGACCAAAACTTGGTGGGTTTTAAGAAGGACCTTCAAAGGGGGAACGAAAGGTCAAGAGCTGGAGGAGGGAATTCCAGAGAATGGGACCCAGACAGCTCAAGGCTCAGCCACTAATGGTGGGGTCAACAATAACAACAAGAACTTACATTTATATAGCGTCTTTAACGTAGTAAAACATCCAAAAGCGCTTCACAGGAGCGAAATCAGACAAAAATTGATACCGAGCCAAAGAAAGAAGACATTAGGAGAGGTGACCAAAAGCTTGGTCAAAGAGGTAGGTTTTAAGGAGCATCTTAAAGGAGGAGAGAGAGATAGAGAGGCTGAGAGGTTTAAGGAGGGAATTCCAGAGCTTAGGGCCAAGGCAGCTGAAGGCACTGCCGCCAATGGCTAATTACTAACACTAATTACATTTCAATGTTAAAGTACAACTCAATGCAGCCGACATTCTTTTTGTAACTCTTCAGATGAATTGTTGCACTGTATTGGCCAACTGTCCAAAAGGACGGGAGAGATTGATATGGAATATCAAATGTTGCTGGTGGGAAATTCAAATATCCCTGAAATACAAGAGAGCAGTGTGAGCAAAATTCCTTTTTAAAATCCAGACAGTGAGCTAATGCAGACAAGTGCTAATTTTAACATTTCAAATATTAGAAGGCTGACAATAAGTAACTATTTATGTTAATATTATGTAATGGAAAAGAAATGAGCGTCTCTCTAAACCACATAACTAGGATTTTAGTCAATATTACATTATTATGTCTTTTGTTAAAGGGGAGGCAGAAGTTTTTACATAAAGTACATTAAAAGGGTTTCTATAAAGAATTTATTGCAGGGCATTACATAGAGCAGGCTGTATATATACATTGATCTGAAAGTTAATTCTCCTCAGATCGATTTTCATTACTGACTCAGACTAGATGGGATCATGTCTATAAATGAATCCACCTTCTTTGAATCCTGCAGCATATTCATACTGGGTGGATTGTAGAGTGAGTTGGTGTAGTTATAGCTTACATGTGTTGAGATCAGCATCGCAATATGTGCAGAGATTGAGTGTGGCTGCTTATACAACCACTTCCACTAAATATACTTGTAATTCTGTACAATGTACACATACACCGTGTGCATATGTACACGATTGAAGCTGGCTGTGAATGCAATATTGATACATAGAAGTTTATTTTTGTTTTTCTCTTCTTAATCATTATGGGAGAGTCAGGTGCCATAATGGTGGGGGGAAGCAGTAAGGATAAGTTAGAGGAATGCTTTGGCTTTTATTCTGCAATCTACTGTCAGTTTAAAGAGGTACATTTGAACTTGCACCAACGTGAGACCAAACTGTGTTACTCTTTTTTATTTATCTTACAGCATGGACCCTGGGGCAACATTCTTTGGGAACTGGACCGACCGATCCTTTGTCCACTTCACTGTCAGGTCGGGCCAGGGTGCGCACCAAGAATTGAGAGGAGCGTATTGCCAAAGTCAAGCAGAAACTGGGACTGTGGGATCAACGATCCCTCTCGATCATGGGCAAGAAGCTGGTCATCAGGTGCGAGGTGCTCTCGGTGTTGCTGTACGTGGCGCAGGTCTGGCCCATACCTCGCTCCTGCGCCGCGACAGTCACCCGAGCCATCTTCCACTTTATCTGGAGATCAAAAATGGACCGTGTCCGCAGGGTCACGATGCACAAATCTCCAGAGAAAGAGGGAGAAACATGCCCAACATTGCCTTCATCCTGATGGCCACTTTTGCATGCGGCTACATCAAGCTGTGCATAGACCCTCGGTACACAAACACAAAGTGTCACTACGTGCTGAGGTTCTACCTGTCCCCGGTGTTGTGAAGGATGGGCCTGGCCACGCTGCCACAGAACGCTCCATCCAGTTGGACCGTTCCGCCCCACCTGTCCTTCATAGAAAGGTTTGTGCAGATAAACACCTTTGACCACAAGGCGATCAGCAAGTGGGAGGAGCGTATTGCCAAAGTCAAGCAGAAACTGGGACTGTGGGATCGACGATCCCTCTCGATCGTGGGTAATGTCCTCGCACGTAACGTCCTCGAGACCCTGAGAGAAAAGGAGATGGTGGATCCTGTCGGATGGTTCCCCGAGCAGATGGTCAAAGTCATTTGGCAGAACGCCTCATCGCCAGAGCTCTCAAACAAGCACCAAGACGTAGCTTGGCTCGTGGTCAGAAGGGCCCTTCCTGTCAGATCCTTCATGCACTCCCGGAGTCTCAGTGCCACTGTGCGCTGTCCCCGAGGAGGCTGCGGTGGGGATGAGACCGTCGCCCACCTCCTTCTAGAATGTGCCTTTGCAAAGAAGATCTGGAGAGAGATGTAGTGGTATCTGACCAGGTTCGTCCCGAGCAGCTCCGTAACACAGGACTCTGTGCTATACGGACTATTCCCAGGGATGCACACCAAGACAGACATCAACTGCTGCCAGGAGACCATCAACTCGGTGAAAGACTCCCTTTGGTCTGCCCGAAACTTGCTGGTCTTCCAGTGCAAGGAGCCGTCCTCGACCGAGTGTTGCAGACTGGCACATTCCAAGGTCCAGGACTATGTGCTGAGGGACGCACTGAAGCTGGGGGCAGCAGCCGCAAAGGCTCTGTGGGCAAAGGCTACTGTTTAGAGCCCTCCCGCCATTGTATACCGAGGGGCAGCAATCAGGGAAAAACCGCCTTGGGCAGAATGTAAAATACAAATGAATGTAATGAAATGTAATGTACCTATAACGAATCTGTAATCAATAAGCTATATTGATTGTAATGCAATGAGGCACCCTAGAGTGTCATGAACTGTAATTATGTACGATGTGTAACTGTATTGTTGGAATCATATTTGAACTGTACTTTATGTATCTTGCAAATTGTATAATCTGTATCATCTATATTTGAAATGTGATATGACAACTGTATTATATGTATTGTTACAAATTTTATGAATAAAGTATTTTTTTTTGAAAAAAAACATTCTTAAATGAGTACAGCCAGCCAGATCATACATCCTGCACATGCTCAGTGCTCCAGCTTCCTCCAAAATGTACGAGGTGAATCCTGTGGTGTTACTATTGAAGCATTCCCAGTTTTTGAGTAAGCTGGAGTGCCATTTGGTATAAATGATAGTATTGATGCCAACATAATAATATGCAATGGATCCTGGCAGCTCTGGATGCTAGACTGGAGCCAACACAATGCAAATCCACTGAAAGACCGCCCACTTTGGCGAGGTTTAATTCCTCGAAGCACTGTTAACACTGCATTGTGCCATCGGGACTACACTTGTTTTCGTAGTGTCACATTTAGTGTAACGAATACAGCACTAGAAATAAGCATGGTCTGGAGTAATGTCATGTACAATATAAAGTTACAACAGTGACAGCGAATTATATCTCAAACTCATACAACATGGAGTACAGAGTGAGGGTATTTAAAGTGTCTTTTACTCTATGGTGTAAGTGACAGCAGGACTCAAGTGATGGGAGAAAACCATTGTAATAAAAACATTGCGTTACACACATGCCATCTACTGGAACTGATTAGAATTGCACACAGATCATATCAGAACAATCAGCTCGAGGTCAACTCATTCACACTAAAACCCTACATACAGAATAAAATTGTAATCATCTATAGATCATAGAATCATAGAAATTTATGGCACAGAAGGAGGCCATTCGGCCCATCATGTCTGTGCCGGCCAAAAAGGAGCTATCCAGCCTAGTCTCACTTTCCAGCATTTGGTCCGTAGCCTTGTAGGTTACGGCACTTCAAGTGCACATTCAAGTGCTTTTTAAATGAGTTGAGGGTTTCTGCCTCCACTACCCTCTCAGGTAGTGAGTTCCAGACCCCCACCACCCTCTGGGTGAAACATTTCCCCTCAGGCCCCCTCTAATCCTTCTATCAATTACTTTAAATCTACACCCCCTGGTCATTGACCTCTCTGCTAAGGGAAATAAGTCCTTCCTATCCACTCTATCTAGGCCCCTCATAATTTTATATACCTCAATTAAATCTCCCCTCAGCCTCCTCTGTTCCAAAGAAAGCAACCACAGCCTATCCAATCTTTCCTCAAAGCTAAAATTCTCCAGTCCTGGCAACATCCTCGTAAATCTCCTCTGTACCCTCTCTAGTGCAATCACATCTTTCCTGTAATGTGGTGACCAGAACTATACGCAGTATGTAGTATGATGCTGCTGGTGAGTTATCCTCATTATAGTCTACAACATTGTGGTAGATTTCTTTATTTTGCTTTAAGGTCTGCCCCAGTTGGCTGTGTGTGAATGAGGTACTACAGTAACTATAATCCCAGTATGTGGTAGTGGAAAATTCAGTGGATTATTCATTATCCGTGTTTGTTATTACTGAACACTGTAACGTCACTGGGACTCATTTTATTAGAAAGATTACTGTTGGCATTAGGTTCAACAGTTGCATCATCTAAAGATTAATAATGAGTAATTTTGGGAGTGCAGATCAGAGCATATTTCTTAACCATAAGCTGCCAAGTTGCTGTTGAGGAGAGATGGCTTCTGCGCACAGTAGCAATGAGAGCTGCATTATGCTAGATGAGATTGTTATTGCTGTTATAGCTATTTAAGGGGAAAGCACATCATATTTCAAGGGTCATGTATTTCATATGTGTTGCAGCAGAGGCAGTGTGAGGCTTGCTTTAATGATGGGGAACTGCTGCATAGTTGTAGTTTTCATATCTTCACGTTCTTCTCTTGGAGAATAGTGTGAAGTAGTGGAAGGATTTGCTGATTAACAGTCTGACAGGCCGAGACTTGAATGCATCTTCCATGGCAGTAGCCATCTTTATACCAGCCGAAAGGATGGTTTATCCCATTCGTTTGGAGGATTTTATGGACTCCCACAACTCATACAAAATCTAGGCGATGATACGTTAAACCGAGGCCCCATCTGCCCTCTCAGGTGGACGCAAAAGATCCCATGACACTATTTCGAAGGAGAACAGGAGAGTTCTCCTGGGGCCATGGTCAATATTTATCCCTCAAACAACATCACTAAATAAACAGATTATCTGGTCATTACCTCATTGCTGTTTGTGGGACCTTGCTGTGTGCAATTTGGTTGCCGCGTTTCCTACATTACAACAGTGACTACGCTTCAAAAGTACTTCATTGGTTATAAAGTGCTTTGGGTCTTCCTGAGCATTAATATAGCATGAAAGCCGCTATATAAATGCAATTTTTTTCTTTCTTGTGGGTGCAGGCAACCTAATATTGTGTAAGCTGGAGGCAGCAAGCTGCAGTGGGACACCAATTTGGAACATGCAGCTCACCGGCGAGATTTAAGAGGCTCGAGCTCAAAATGACTTGAGTCTCCTCACCCACTTGGCAGGCGGGCGGATGGCACACTCCGCCAGTTGGGCGCCCAAAAGTGAAAATCAACCCCAAATATCCCTGGTTGGCCTCTCATTCTCCACTCTGGTAAACTTCAGCTCATTCAAAGCTCTGTTGCTTTTATTCTATCCTACACCAAGTCTCGGTCACCTCTCACCTCTGCCCTCACTGACCTACGTTGGCTCCTGGTCCCCCATGTTATAAATTGGAAATCCAGGTGGTGAAGGATAGAATACTAGAGCCTGGTCTTCCGTTGCTTCCAAGCCTTTATTCACAGAGATCCCCCTAACAGACACACCACAACCTAGGTGAGCTCGCTTATAAATGGATACAAGAGAGTTCCCAATTGATAAGCACCACCTGAATACAATTAACACTAATTGATATAAATCACATGGATACAATTAACACCTCAGCGCCTCGAAATTAAAATGTTCACATATATGTTTAAATCCTTCATGGCCTCACCCCACTCTATCTCTGAAACCTCCTCTAGCATTACAACCTCATCGCTGTTCATCTGACTCTGGACTCATGCATCCCCCACTCCCTTCATACCATTATTGGCGGCTGTGCCTTCAGCCACTAGGCCCCACGCTCTGTAAATCCCCTCCGCCTCTTCACCTCCCTCACCTCCTTTAAGATCCTCCTTAAAACCCACCTCTTTGAACAAGCTTTTGGTCACCCCTCCGAACATCTTCTTCCTTGGCTCGCCATTCATTTTTTGTTTACGCCTCTGTTAACTGCTTTGGGGCATTCTTTAGATGCTACATAAATGGAAGTTGTTGTTATTCTATCAATGTGCAGGCCAATGCCTTGGCAATTTACACACTGTTTTTTATTTTACTTTTAATCATCTTGTGCCAGCTTATTTGAAGAGGAAGGAAAGTCTACACTCTGCAGCCGTGGCTAATGACCCCTTTGTGTCAACTATGGACAGAAACAGAGTGGAGGCACAAAGAGGTTCATGATGCCACCAGGTTGACTGTGGAGCATACTACTGGGATGTTGAAGTAGGACTTCCATGCCTTGACACACCAGGAGGCACATTGCAATACAGTTTCCCCCATACTGAGTCTCAAGAATCATCATTGTAAGAGAGAAAATAAGAGTAGGTGACAAGAAAGCAGATACATTGTGGTCCACTTAAAATTGATGCAGTTTTGTCCCTGTAGTTGCACAAACTAGAGAAAAACATTTGCTCCAAACCAACTGTGTTGGAAGTAACATCTATTTGATGAGTTATAGTGCATAAGAATGTCAGTTTGTTCCAGACATTGCAAGAGCAGTCGAACTGAATAGTGACTGCAGCAAATGTTTGGGATACGTTCAATACTCCACTGCAAATAAATGGAACAGTGAATTGGCATTCACCCTAACTGGGATACGATGGACGAGACTGAAAAAATGGGGCATTCCTATGTGCCAGCGAAAAAACTCAGCAGGGTCACACTGCAGACTTTTATTTTTGATGCACAGAATTAAGAGAAAAAGTTTCCTTCAATTTTAAAGTTTTAACTGTTGAACAATGGTTAGACTGAAATTTATGAGTTGTTTTCACTGCACAGCTACAGCTATCATGTTAAGGATTCAGTTAAAACCACATTATTCACTGATGTTTTGTGTTTGTTTCATATTCGGACATTGGGGCTGCGATGTGTGTTTTTTAGCCACTGATGATCCCTTTCCTCTCTTAGAATGGACATTGGTTCTAAACAGACAAATCAGCTAATCATGGAGCAGGGCATTATTAGCAGCTTCTATTATATTCTGTCCTGACTGTTGAATGAGTTTTGAATGAGTGTTTGTAATTAGAATAAATTATTTTCCACAAATCTCTGATCATCAACGGATGATAATATGCGCATTATTGCAACTGGAGAGATACCACTTACACTGCTGACAAAGCAAGATGATTCGAGGTCCATCAGCTTGCATAAATCATAAATACAGTCAGAGTTGACACAGGGAAGTTTCCACCAAATCAGAAGCTTCTTGTATACTGTTATTTCAGCCTAAGACAATTAGAAGATAAAGCATCAGCGGTTACTTCACTGTGCATTAAAAAAAGAAAGACTTGCATTTATTCAGCGCCTTTCACCACCTCTGGACCTTCCATCTGGATCATGGGGGAGAGGGGAAGATCGGGGGGAGAGGGGAAGATAGGGGGAAGATTGGGAGGACATCGGGGGGGTGAAGAGTGGGACATCGGGGAGTGAAGAAGGGGGCATCGGGAGGACATCGGGGTAGTGAAGAGGGGGACATCAGGGGGACATCGGGGGGGGTGAAGAAACTCGGTGAGTTGGAGCCGGCTTCCGAACCCGAACGGGATTTTCGCGATTTTCGGAGCCCCCCCCCCGCCCACATGCACCCGCAATTGCCCCCTAAAATTACCCCCTATATGTCCATCTGAGAGGGCAGATGGGGCCTCGGTTTAACATCTTATCTGAAAGACAGCACCTCTGACAGTGCAGCACTCTCTCAGGATGGCACTGTAGTGTCAGCCTCGATTTTGTGCTCAGAGACGGAGTGCTACCAAGTAAGCCATGGCTGACACTATGATGTTATTAATATACTTGCATTCATGTAACACCTTAAATTAAATGTCTCAAAGCACATCGCTCAATAAATTACTTTTCTTTTTGAGTGGAGTGACTGTTGTTATGTAAGCAGTGTATGATGCAAATCAGACCATAACTGCATCTGCCAATGAGCTGAATTGGAGAGGACTGAGGGCAGGTCACTTGGCCACTCTTTCAGGCAGAGAATAATACATTGCAAATGGAAACTGAAAGCAGAGGAGAAAATAATTTATTTGAAAATAATGTAAAATATCAATAAACTGCATTACTCTACGTGAAAAAGATGACCATGTTTAGAGAGTCTCTAAGTTGAAAGAAAATGTTCTGTCTCAATATGGTGGGACCAAAAAAAATGAGTAGAGTAATTCTTGAAAGAATGCAATGTTTTTGATAGCAAAAGCTAACAGCGTGAAGGAAAGGACAGGTTTACAAAACTGAAATGGTTGAACGATGACTTGGAATAACAGAATTGCCCAAAGATATGACATAGTTCAGTGTGTACCTTCCTTGGAACAAAATTGCAGACAGTCACTCCTTTATTATAAAGGCTTTGTTTTATGAGTTTTTAACTTAGGAAAAAGCAAAGCTCATTTCCACATTGGTTGTTGGATTCTGAAGGCAGAAGAATAATTGATAACTGGAAATAAAGACAAATGTAACCAGCTGGAACGAATCGCGACTTGTTGACTGTTCAAGGTTGTTGTTTTGAAGAAATAGTTGTACTGCTGGTCCATGTCTATTGTCTTTATTTTTGATGTACGGTAAAGTAATGGACTCGATTGGTAATCTAATATCTCACCTGAGAAGTTTTAAACCGGTTATCTACTCTTTTCAAAGAGCCTATGCAGTGGTTTTCACATTACAACAGTGACTACATTTCAAAAGTACTTAATTGGTTGTAAAGCACTTTGGGACGTCCTGAGGTCGCGAAAGGACCTATATAAATACACATTCTTTCTTTCTCTCGTTTTTTGCTTTCTTTATCTGACAACCAGCATAGCACAGAAACCCTTTCTGACAGATCTGCATGCAATAGTGTCAGATCTGACAATATTTAGGCAATGAATCACTTACCTTTAGTAGTGAAATGGACCTACTCACATAAACGCAGCCTCCAATCGAGATTGGTTCTGATATTTTAATAGGATCTGGTTGAATCGAAATGTTCTTGAATGTAATGGGTTCATCGTCACCATTGCAATTTTCCCAGGTAACGCTATCTGACTGATATGAAAAAAATGAATTACAATTCATGGCAGTCTCTGGTTAGTTACATTTTTTCTTAGCTAATGAGGCTCGAGCTTATATTGAACAAGCTTTCCATCATCCTTTAGATCCCACTATAGTTTCTCACAGAAAGAACAAAAATAAATAGGCAGCTCTCTGGCTTCTCACCCAAATAGCCATTCTTCATATGTGAGTCTATACTATAAGAGTCAGCAGGCTATTCGACCGTGGAGGACATCAGGCCTAGTCCCCACATATGCACTGTCCAGCAGCAGTCATTGAACAGCAATCAGAAGAATGTTCTCCCTTCCCTACCCAGGAGCACAGAGGCTAATGCTGGTGCTCCAACTGCTGCCCTGACTCAGCTCCGAGAACTCAGCACTGAGCAGAGAATGAATCAGGGACTTTCTGGCCTGTGTGACTTAGCACTACACCAAATGGTACTTGTACCCATTTGACCATGAGGGGAGCTTTGTGTGAGGTATTAAGACATGTAGAAGATATACATTTTGATATGGGATAAGGCACACATGGAGTCCATTACAATGGGGGAAAATGTACAGGATATCAATTCCATAATGAGCAGAACACAGAGACTATTAATTGCAGTAGGGCAAGATATACACAGCAGGCATTACAATAGACATAAAGCACCCACGGACTAGGTTTTCCATCAAATGACTATGACTGGGCAGAATTTAGCCCAACAGGTATCTGTTTAGGTAAAGGCAAGTTGCATACGCTTTCTGTATCTATTGGACATTGTGTCTGTTCCAACTGGTGTAAAAAATATAAGGTATTCATTTTCAGTGAATCCCCACACACAGATTTCCAACTCCTCCTCTTAACCACTTGTTTTCAGGCTGTGTCACAGCAAGTAGGGGGGGAGGGAGATTTGCCACAGAGCCATTCCGCCAGCTCCCTGCAGGGAGCCACTGCGTCAGGGATTTCCCTCAGGAAGTGATAGCGGATGCTGAATACGCCGCTCATGTTTGAGTGGGAACTTCCAAATGCCACACTAATGAAGGAAATACATCACCTGTTGTAATGCTGGTCCTTTTGCGACCCTGTGGCCAGTGTTGCTAAGGAGTTGGAGGGTTTGCGACCGATTACCTCAGTCAAAGCAGGAGAGTTAAGAATATTAAAATGGTTCAGCCGGTGCTGTTAGCCAGGCTAAGCTGTGGCAAGGCCCGTGTCAATTCCCCACGCCACAGACTCAGACAGGTGCTTTAGCAGTGCCTCAAATAGCCCTGGTACCCACCTTCTGTATGTAAATTACCCCACACCATGGGAAATGGGCTGGGGTCGGGGGTGCAGGCAGTGGGGGGGGGCAAAAGTCGCACCCCATCGAAGATCTGCCACCAGGGTACCATTGCAAAGTGCCGCTTACGTTTCTGACCAAATGCACATGGCCAACTATAAACTCTCTCCTGTCACCTCCCAGAATATTGTTACCAAATAAATCGGGAAATTAGGCTCGAGGCCGCAAAGTTAAATTGGTTAAAAAGTCAATTTAACAGCAATATTGATGTAGGATGTATGACTTAGCACTCCCGCTGCAGAGCTTTGCCCGATGGGAGCGACCATGGGGAATTTAAGTGCGGAGCTCAGTGTGGCCGGCACAATTTCACGTCCATTCATTTTAATGGACAGAAAATCATGCAGAGTGTCCTGGCCTCTGTGGCCAAGTTCCCACTAAGCATTCCTGCCGCGTGAAGCTCTGGGCCTTGGAGTGTTAACTCATAAAATTTAGGAAGAACTCCTTTGCTCAAAGGGGTAGATGTTGACTTTTCGGCGACCGACGGGACAGCATTGGTCGGCCGCCTATTCCGCCAACGAAGAGGCTCCCGCGATTTTGAGGCTCCGGCCTCATTTAATTTCGGCAGGCGAGCTGCAGGGCGCCAAACAGGCATCCTGACGCAGGGCGCCAGGTTGAAGCCTGAAAACCGGGCTGGAGCTATGTTGCGGAGTGTGAGGGGTCGGGGGGTTTGGGGAGGATGTCGTGATCGCAATTGCAGAGGGCAGGGGTCATGGGGCAGCACTCCTGCTCCTCCGGGGCTCCACAAAAATAACTCAAGACTTATCCTTAGAGGGCCTCTTCACTTCCATCGCTCATGGAACTGCACTGCACAGGCTGAGACCAGTTCCCGCCTAATATGGCAATCGGGGTCCTACTTACGGCATAGGACCCCAATTTCCATATTAGAAGGAGCCTATTGCCTGAAACGGGTGGGCCTTTTGGACACCCGGCAGTAGGCCCCTTTTAAAATAGAGCCATCCCCATCGACAGTGTTATCAGGACAGTAAGGCTACCGACCCCATTTTCAAGTTGTTACCGCCCGTTAACACCAGGCGAGGGCACTCAAAGTCGACCCCAAAGGGTGATAATTTGCCAAGCAGGGTGACAGAAAGAAAAACATTCGAGCCATTTAAAACGTAAGCTGGTTGGTACAACGGGTGAGTTTCGACGAGCCGAATCGCCTTACCTCGACCTTGACTGTTCTTTTTGTTACAGCAGCGAATTTCCAAGTACATTCCTTAGATAGTTTGTTTCTGACGAAATACTTACAGTTTGTTTAGCTGCATACTTACGGTCCTTATTTGGTAAAGCAAGGAAATGGCCAGCAAAATGACAAAGAAGGGAAGAGCCATCTTCTGTTCCACTCCGAGCTGCAAGAGAAGGACCCAAAGCCTTGGTTTGTACGTGTCGGTTTTATACCCATCTCGGAATGGATGTAACCACTTCTCTTAGGACATAGCCAATAGTTGCAAAGTAATTTTGCAGACTTTGCCCGTTGGTATTAACCAGTTGTTGCATCAATGGGATGTTTTACTTGCACATCCGTTGACATTATTACATTCACTGGTAACTAAAGATATAATTCTGAATCCAACGGTTTTGAGGCTTTGCCACATCTTTTCTTCTGAGCAAGTTTGTGAAATTTGAAAATGATTGTGACAAGAAGCTCCATAACAACAACTTGCATTTATATAGTGCCTTTTAATGTAGAAAAACATCCCAAGGTGCTTCACAGAGGTGTAAGGGGAAAATAATGGGCCAAAGAAGGAGATTTAAGTTTGGTCAAAGAGGTGACCAAAAAAAACGAGCGGGAGGTGAAGATTTAGAGGTGTTTAGGGAGGGAATTATAGATGGTGGGACCTAGGTGGCTGAAGGAACGGTCTCCAATGGCGAGGTGAAAGGAGGGGTATGCACAAGAGAAAGAAGTCAAAAAAACAGAAGGGGTGTTTAGGGCTGGAGCAGGTTACAAAGATAGGGATGAATGAGGCCACAAAGAGATTTAAATATAAGGATGAACATTTTAAATTTCAGGCATTAGTAGACCGGGTGTCAATGTAGGTCAACGAGGATGGGCGTGATGGACAACCCTGACTTGGTACGGGATAGGATATGGGCAGAAGTGTTTTGGATGAGCTGAAAGTTATCGAGGGTGGAGGATGGGAGACCAACAAGGAGAGCATTGGAGGATCCAGCCTAGAGGTGACAAAAGCATGAATGATGGTTTCAGCGGTTGAAGCAATGGGTGGAGACAGGCAATATTACGGAGGTGGAAGTAAATGGTCTTTGGGATGGACAGATTATGAGATCAGAAAATCAGCTCGGGGCTGAACTGAATGCTAAGGTTGTAAATAGTCTGGTTCAGCCTGGTTCAGATAGTGGTCAGGGAGGGGGATGTAGTTGGTGATGAGGGCTGAAGACAATGGCTTTGGTCTTCCCAATGTTTAGCTGGAGGAAGTTACGGTTCATCTAAGACTGGATGCTGAACAAGCAGTCTAACAGCACAGAGGCAATGGAGAGTAAGGGAGCTTGTGGGGAGGTAGAGCTCGGCGTTATTGGCATTAATGTAGAAACTGACCCCATGGCTTCAGATGATGTCTCCAAGGGGCAGCATGTAGATAAGTGAGAACTAGCGGACTAGTTAAGGAAAGATTAATGTGATTGTTTCTATTTTTTGAGCTCGTTAAGATGAAGGATGCTAGTACTGGGAAATGCAACACTTTCCATTTTGAAGCATTCCCAGGTCATGTATTGTATTAGATGCAGAGTGAACTTCACTCTACTTTTCTACAGTATGTTTCAGCCCCAACCTGTGAAGAGGACTTTCTACTGTGAGATTTCCCAACCCAACCATCCCGTGGCCTCCCTGAATGAGATTGTCAATTTATAACAGCAACAACTTGCATTCATATAATGGTGGAATTTTCACAGGATTCTCCCAATCATCTGCTATAACTTTGGTGGAAGATCAGTGGAAACCCGGGATAAACAACGGAAATGGCCATTTCCTTTATTTCTCTGGGGCTTCTGCTGATGTTCAGCCAAAGTAAGGGCTGGAGATCGAGGAATCCCTGTATAAATTCTACCCCATAATGTTTTTAACATAGTCAGATGTCCCAAAGTGTTTCACGGAGGCATGAAGAAAAAGGACACCAACCAAAGAAGGAAGTATTAGAAGGGTTGGCCTAAAACTTAATCAAATACTTTGGTTTAGTGCCAAATTGGGGAAGGCTCATGGCTACTAGGGGTTGGATTGAGACTGCTCAATCTCATTTTACATAGAATCCTGTAGACGGAGGAAATACATAAAAGTTACAACATGGAAACAGGCCATTCGGCCCGACCTGTCCCTATCGGTGTTTCCCTCCACGCAAGCATATTGTTTAAAACACACCTGCCCTGTTCCCATTACCCTTCAACCCCTTTACTGCCTTGGCTGAATTTAATGCAGTTCGCAGAGGTGAAAGACCAGTGTCTATCCCATTGTGCTAGAGAGAGGTCCCATAGGGTGTCACTGAGGGAGGGGGTTTGATCGATAGCTCCATGCCCAAGTAGAGAATATGTTGAGCCATCTTTTAGCTTGCCAGTTCTTCTTGTATTACCATTATTGGGTTGTTGAGAAATTTTTCTTGTGGAGCTCCACGATCCTTTATGAATCACCATGTATTAGAGTTATAGTACAGTTTGTCTCCAGCCAAACAAGATGCTAAATTATCAATCTTCTGGAGTCATTGGACTGATAACTATGCAGAAGGTTATCAGGAAGTGCTTTTGCCGAGACCAATGTTGATGGCTTTGCGGTTAAAATGCGTTAATATGTTCAGGGCACCTAAACTCCCTGCCTCCACTTGTAGGTGTCTGTTGTTACTTTTGCACCAAAGGCGTGACCGTGAGTTAAAGTTCTGTATTAAATAATGCACACTGCTGAATTGTCTCTTGTTACTGCTTATCTGTTACTTTTAATAGGCCTGTTTTATAGTTTATGGCCCAAACCATGGTTTGATAGAGTGTTTATTCTTTGGCTATGTGAAGTCGAAGGGAAGGCTTGTTTCATATACTGTAAAAAGGGTTTTTGCTCAACCCCTCAGCAAAGCTACAATACCAGATATTGTGTGTGCAAATTCATAGGGAGCAAGGCC
Organism: Heptranchias perlo; assembly: GCF_035084215.1. Classification (NCBI taxonomy): domain Eukaryota; kingdom Metazoa; phylum Chordata; class Chondrichthyes; order Hexanchiformes; family Hexanchidae; genus Heptranchias; species Heptranchias perlo. The sequence continues at coordinate 17,689,855 of NC_090338.1, forward strand.
TTAGTTACTTGGATGGTCCTTGATGCTAAGCACGAGAGAAATATCAGATGCAAAGCCTAAAGACATAACAGTGCTATGGACAATTCTTCTGATTCCAGTGCTTCTGTTAAAATTCCTCCTTAATGTCATGAAAATTTCCTCAGTCTTTTATTCCAAATACATGCAGCATGGATAGTACTCTATTTAGTAAGACACAGCAATTAGTAAGAAACTACAGCAAAGCATTGAAACAATTTTTCACCGCTGTTTCTCTGTATTGCATTTCGTAGTTGTGGGGGGGGGGTGGGGGTGGGGGGGGGGTACGAGGGGCCCGGTGGGGGGTGGGGGGTGGGTGTAGAATCCTCCGGTGCTGCTTTACTTGAAGTGGAAGAAAAGAATAATGAGGAACACAAAAGGGTGCCTGTGAGATAAGAGGGCATTCCAGGAGTGTTATCCTGATTAGGCAGTTCACCAGGGGTAGGGTGTACCAGCACAGAATGAGCTTCTGCAGGTCAGAGTATCAGTGCTTCCAGAGGCTTCAGCTTAGGACAGCAGCTGTCATGAAGCTCTCTAGTATGATGGAAGAGAACCCACAGTAATATGTCTGTACTACCTTTATCAGTATCTTTGAAAGTTACTACACCTCTTAATTCTTATGTGCTTGCTTCATTCTAGCCATCTGCAAGGCACATTTTGTCTGTCAGCTAATTTGCTGTACATCAGTGCCTTAAACAGGTGACAAGCACTTTGTCAGCTGACAAGTGCCAGCCTTGGCTCAGAAGTAGCACTCTCGCCTCTGAGTTGGAAGGTTGTGGGATCTGCTCCTACTCCGGAGACTTGAGCATATAATCCAGGCTGACACTGCAGTGCAGTACCGAAAGGCTGGTTATTTGGAAAAAGAGATATCCATGCTTCTATAACCGATGACACCATTCTGTAACATGAGAATGCCTGCAGAACATATCTATGTTGGCACAAAAATGCGAGCAATGTCCCAGATCCAGCAGACACTTGGGGCTCGATTTTAGGGTCGGGTTTCCTGCGGGTTTCCAGCGGGGGGGCCCCGAAAATCCCGATATGCGGTCACGTGACCGGATCGCGCCGCGATCCCGACCACTTCCGGGTTCCCCGATGACGTGCGGGGCTGCGTGCGTGGCCCCCGCTGGTGGGAATACCGCAGGCAATTAAAGCCAGCGGGGTTCCACTTGAGAGTACTTACCTTGCTTGTTGAGGTCAGTTAATGAGCTGAATCAGCTGTCAAAAGAGGAAGTGTGGGATTTCACCTGCATCGCAGAGTGTTTCCCACACTGGGGGAAACAGTCTCTCTCCAACCAGGCGTGTTGCAGCCAGCAGCCTGTGGCAGGTGCCAAGGTGCACCCCACGGGGGAGAGCCCTCACCCATGCAGGAGGCCACCGCGTCACATAGGGCAACCCCTGCCCCCCACCACCCCCCGCCAAGCCAGAGGACAGACCGACACGAAACCGCAGCCCCAGTCCGAGGAACCACCCACCTACCCTGCACAACCCCTCAGACCAACACCTGCCAGATGGGTGGTGCGTGGACACCCTCGGAGGACGAACAGCATGACCAGCCCCAGCAGCCTCGCAGTCCACGCCGTCCGCCGCAGAGACGTGGAGCCCCCCAACACGGTGTTGTTGCACGCCCACCTGCACAGCAGGAGGGAGGGCTACCGCAGAGAGAGACGCATCGCAGAGGGCACTACCCTCGCCACAGGGTCCACAGACCGAGGCGCAGCTCCCCGGACCTCTCCGAGCAGCAGTGCACACGGAGGCGCAGATTCGCTCGACATGTAGTCGTGGAGATCTGCAGGCTCTTTCATGCCGAGCTGCTCCTGGCTGGCCCCAGCACCAACTGCTTACCTGTCGCTGTCAAAGTCACCACTGCCCTCCACAACTTCTCCTCCGCATCCTTCCAGGGTGCAGCCGGCTACACCTCAGATGTCTCTCAGTCGTCTGCGCGGAAGAGCCCTGCAAATACACCTGCACCTACTCTGCAGTGACACGATGGGTGGCATCAGTGGTGGGTCCACATCGTGATACCCAGGAGCGGGCATTATTGGACACAACAGACAGGATTCGCGGAGACATGGCAGTGGTGGTGCCAATATAATGTGTGATGTTTGTTGCTCTGAAATTCAATATAGGTAACACCCATGGCAAACCCTCCGACACCCTTGTGCACCCCCTTCATGCTCACGAAACATTTGCCTTACGCTGCCTACTGCACATATGTGATGCATGCCCTGTGGCTGCAGCACAGGTGGTGGCAGGTTGAGTGAGGCTGGCCGTGAGGGAGATGCACGAGAGGGTGAGTATGGGATAGAGCCATGAGATTGTATGAGGATTGGGTCGCGTGTTAGTGGCAGGATGAGTACTGGCGAGGTGAGTAGGTGGAGGTAAGATGAGGATGGGGTTTGAGTGGGTATGAGGGGTGATGTGACAGAGTAGTGTTGGCGGTGCCGAAGGAGATGTGGGGTGGGGGCAGTGTTGTGGCAGATGGAGTGTAGGGGAAAGACTTCGTGTTCTCACTGTGGCTGACCTACTGAGGTCATTGGAGCGCCTCCTGCACTGTATGCAGGTGGGCGATATGTTGGTTGCGCAGGTGACCCCCTCTGCCACCTCGAGCCAGGCCTTCTTTGTGGCAGAGGCTGGCCGCTTCCTCCCACCCGCCGGGTGCAAGATCTCTGTCTTCGCCCTCCTCCTCACCCCATCTGATGATACCTGGGGTGAGGCATCATTAAACTGGGAGCAGCCTTCCCCCTGGCCTGCTCCATGATGTAATTTGTTCCATTGGTTGCAGCATCTGGCAGTGGAGGACTGCCCCTTTAAATAGAGCGCCTCCAGCTGACAGATCGTACTGCGCATGCGCAGCCCGCCCGACGCGCAGACCAGCAGCGTGGACCCCGGAGGAGCAGGTAATTGATTCCTATTAGTGTGTTGCCTGCTACGATCGCGCGGGCAACCCACTAATTTCACCGAGCGCGTTTACCACGCTCCCGAAACCCAACCCGCCGGAAACACGCAGGCCTGCTAAAATCGGGCCCTTGGTATGCTCAAACAATATCTTAGATGTTAGGACTCACGCAGGTGGAATGGGTGCAATATGTCCTGGGAAGGGTTCCCAGAACACTCATTATGTATTGAACAACATATTGGAGGATGAGGGTCTCCCCATGCAGTTTCCTGAACAGTAGGCAGAAGCCATGTCATAGCCTGAAAATATTGCAGACCTGTGGCTAAAATGGACCTACAATAAGGGAGAATGTTGCATCAGCCTCTGCTGCAACAGTCCTTCTGTGAAGGCCATCCAATGGACCACTGAGAACTAATGCTAACAGATATTTAGAATATCACTTCATCCCTTTACTTTACCATTATAACTGTTTATGTTGTGTTAACAGAGCAACTGTTGATGATCGCATTAAATCAAATTGTTGCTGGTAAAATCACAATTAAATATATTGGGATGAAATTACCCTGTTAATGAATGAAAGCTTAATAAGTTAAATTCAGTAAGGCTGCACACTAGATCCTTGCTCAATGGAAATGTGACTCACAGAATCGGCTCTTATCATTAAGTGACCTATCTGCGGCCCCCGTTCCTATCAAGTGAGGCTCCATATGGGGAGTGCAGTCTTGCTGAATTTACCCAAAAGTGATTGTATGAAATTTTTTTGTTTGCTATATTGATGGAGGAATGGGGGTTCCTCCGATCTCTGGTTTAACTTTGGAGACAAGGGCTTCTGCCAAAGTTACGCTAGGCGATTGGGGAACTCACATGGAAATTCAAGCCAAGCGTATTCAGACAAGTTAAAAGACAAGGCTGGGATGATAGGTAGTTAAGATAATAATGTGCTATCTTTGATGATGTTTCCTCATTCACTGTAAATAAGCAATTAATTACCTTCCCTGTGCAATCGAAAAACATCTCACAGTACAGCCATTGTACTGGAATGTGCTAAGTGGAAACCAAATGCTTCTTCATAGGATGGAAGAAAAAACTGGGGAGAGAGTCACCTTGGACAAATCTCATTCATTGTCTATTAATTGGTTTCAGAGTAGTATTGAGGAACACTTGGGAGCAGGTCAAATCTCTGCCCTCTTGCAGGGGGACCCAAGGATTGAGAATGGGAAAAAAATTATTGAAAAAGAGGAGTATGATACTTTAAAAAAAGTTAGATGGGCCCAAAAGCATAAATAAAGGAGAACCAGTGGATGTAGAATATTTGGATTTTCAAAAGGCACTCGATAAGGTGCCACATAAAAGGTTGTTACACAAGGTAAGGGCTCATGAGGTTGGGGGTAATATATTATTGAGGATTGAGGATTGGTTAAAGGACAGAAAAGATAGTAGGGATAAACGGGACATTCTCAGGTTGACAGGCTGTAGCAAGGTTTGATGCTTGGGCCTCCACTATTTACAATCTATAATAATGACTTAGATGAAGGGACCGAGTGTAATGTATCCAAGTTTGCTGACGATACAAAGCTAGGTGGGAAAGTAAGCTGGGAGGAAGACACAAAGAGTCTGCAAAGGGATATAGACAGATTAAGTGAGTGGGCAAGAAGGTGGCAGATGGAGTATAATGTGGGGAAATGTGAAGTTATTTAATTTGGTAGGAAGAATAGGAAAACAGAATATTTTTTAAATGGTGAGAAGCTATTAAATGTTAGTGTTCAGAGAGGCTTGGGTGTCCCCGTACAAGGAACACAAAAAGTTAGCATGCAGGTACAGCAGGCAATTAGGAAGGCAAATGGCATGTTGGCCTTTATTGCAAGGGGGTTGGAAGACAAGTGTAAGGAAGCCTTACTACAGTTGTACAGGGTATTGGTGTGACCTCACCTGGAGTACCGCGTACAGTTTTGGTCTCCTTATCTAAGGAAGGATATACTTGCCTTAGAGGCGGTGCAATGACGGTTCACTGGATTAATTCCTGGGATGAGAGGGTTGTCCTATGAAGAGAGGTTGAGTGGAATGGGCCTATACACTCTCGAGTTTAGAAGAATGAGAGGTGATCTCATTGAAACATACACACACACAGCTATCCGGGCAGATGATCTTGGACACAAGTCTTCGTGTAGTAACTGACACAGCTCCGCCATTGCCTTTTTGATGACACCCGCCATTGGAACACGGAGTTCCTCAATGACATCTTCATGTATTCTGTGTGGCTTGTAAACTCTTCGGGAGTTGGGGCGGGGTGGGGGGGGGAGTAATACCTTGTAGGGCACTGTCTCTTGAAATATCACCTCAGTCTCCTATCCTCGACCCTGCACTGTTCCTCTTCCTTCATTAAAATTGCAAATAGAAGAATGGTCATTAGGGTCCTATACCTGGTAATCAGAACTGCTTACTTTGGGTGGGGGGGCAAAAATTTCCCTGTGATCAAAAGGCTGTGAGAGGCAAGTCCAGCTCAATTCAAATTCAGGGCAAAAAGAGCCAAGCACTTTAAACTCTCCAGCGATCCCACTTGAAAGTTTCTCCAGGTTGCAAGCTCCAAGGTAAACAACTATCCCCGTCATCAGCTGAAACTGGAAACAGGTTCACCTCTTTCCTATTTCATTCTACTTTGCCCTTGGTGCAATGGGAGTGTTAAGTCACAGGATTTGGAGACTTCCGATTATAATTTATGGTAATAAGCTCCAAACATCAGCAGCAAACACACAAATGGAAGGCAGTGATCACATTGCAGACTGCTGCACAGCCATTCCTGGGCGGAAACCCAGCAGAAACAGGTCCCGCCACAGAATCCACCTCCAAAAATGTTGGCTCACTCACGTTAAGTACATAAGAAATAGGAGCAGGAGTAGGCCATATGGCCCATCGAGCCTGCTCCGCCATTCAATAAGATCATGGCTGATATAAGACAGAAACTCTCCAAAAATAGCAAGTAATTTTAAGGACATAAGAAATAGGAGCAGGAGTAGGCCATACAGCCCCTCGAGCCTGCACTGCCATTTAATCAGATCATGGCTGATCTTCAACCTCAACTCCACTTTCCCGCCTGATCCCCATATCCCTTGATTCCCTTAGAGTCCAAAAATCTATCTATCTGAGCCTTGACTATATTCAATGACTCAGCATCCACAGCCCTCTGGGGTAGAGAATTCCAAAGATTCACAACGTTCTGCATGAAGAAATTCCTCCTCATCTCAGTCTTGAATGGCTGACCCCGTATCCTGCAATTATGCCACCTAGTTCTAGACTCTCTAGCCAGGGGAAACAATCTCTCAGCATCTACCCTGTCAAGCCCCCTCATAATCTTGTGTGTGAAAGTGATGACCACACTCAACTTTTATACCAGAAACTGATTTCAAGCAACCATGAAGGGTCTGCCCGATATCCGGCCATATGTTTGTTGGGTAACTGGCACGCTTTTCAAAAGAGTTGGGAAATTCATCCAATTTGGTGTGACAGTGAGGCAGCAGCGTGATATGGTCGTCAGTTTTATCACTTTGCTGAGTACGCCAAAGTGTAGGGTGCGATTGATGGCACGCACATAGCATTCCGAGCTCCTCCGTTAACCACCTCAACCTTCTTAACAGAAAGGGGTACCATTTCCTGAATGTCCAGATTGTGTGTGAATGCTAGATGCAAAGAATCCTTCATGTGAATGCTAGATGTCTCCAGATGTCTTCCTCCCATGACAGATTACTCCTGAGCCATAGGCACCCTTCTCCTCTGCCTCTGCTGGGAAGGTAACACATGCTCATCCACTCCCCATTACTCTGCTCCCTCATATTCTGTGAATTATCTGGTGCCACATCTTCACTTACACTATCTAAATCCCCCTGGGTGAATGTATCTGAACTGATTCGTGGGAGTGAAATATCAGGCGATAGAGGGTATTGGGGCAGTGGAACATGTCTTACTCTGGGGCTCCTGTGTGGCCTTGTCCTCAACATCCTATTCCTCAAGATTATCACCCTCATCATCATGGTCTAACAAAAGGAATTTTCTTCCTTCCTGCTTTTTCTCCTCTTCATCATCCTCTGCCCCCACTGCTGTGATGGATCTTCAGGAAAGGAAGACATAAGCTCCTTGGAATTAAGGAATGAAAGAATGATTTGGAAGAGCTTTGATAGGTTAGATAGGGAATGACCAACTCCTCTGATTAGGGAGTCAGTGACTAGGGGTCAACTGTTTAAGATTGTCACCAAGAGGGAAGAGAGAGATTAGCAGAAATTTCTTGATGTAGAGAGCTTTGAGAGCATAGATTGCGTTGCCACAGCAAAGACAGAGACCATCGCATCTCTTAAGGAAGAGTAAATAAACATTTGAAGCAGAGAATGAAACAGCTATCAGGAGAAATGAGGACAGCACGATTAGTTTAGATTGGTCAAGCAAAGAGCTGGCACAGACGCAGTGGCTGAATGGCCTTCGTTTGTACAGTAAAGTTCTTTGGTTCTATATAGCCAAATCATTATACAGAGCTTCATGTTACCGTGTGCCTAGAACTGAGCCCTAATATAAAGGTTTTCAATTCACTAACAGCTGATGGCTCAGTTAACTGAACACCTCCGCTCTGTCTGTAAGCGTGACCCTGACCTGCCGGTTGTTTTACATTTTAATTCCCCTTCTCACTCCTTCTCTGACCTCCCTGTCCTCGGCCTCACTGTTCCAATGAAGCTCAACGGAAGCTCGAGGAACAGCAGCTCATCTTTCGTTTAGGCACTTTACAACCTTCCAGACTCAACATTGATTTCAATAACTTCAGATCATAACCACTGCTCCCATTTTTCAGTCAGCTAGTGCTGGGAATGGTTCTGCTGCTGCCATTTATAGCTACTCCTGATCAAACTTTTGTTTCTTAACCTGTCCCATTACCACCCTCCTCGCCTTGCACCAACATCCCTTTTGTTATTTAATCACTCGTGCCCTCTACCCTATCACAGGCCTCCCCTTTTGTTCTTTCCTCTCCTCCTCTCCGTCCCCTCCTTTCCCTGGCTCTGTATTTGTTCAAAAACTTTCACTCTTTTAACCTCTTCCAGTTCTGACGAAAGGTCTTTGACCTGAAACATTAACTCTGTTTCTTTCTCCACAGATGCTGCCTGACTTGCTGAGCTTCTCCAGCATTTTCTGTTTTAACTCAGTTAACATGCTTAGAGTGTTTCCACTTTAATATGATCATACACCCACTGGTAAAGAGAATTGTACAGAATTTGTAACTGCTCCTTTTACATGTAATGTAGAGCCATTAAATTGTGAGTGAAAGCATTTTAATCAATCCATTGAGGATGTATAAGTAAATTAAGAGAAAATTATAATAATTTTACAGCAAAATTTTAAATGAACCCAAACTAAACTGAGACCGTTATAAGAACCATTGCCTGTAAGAGAAGACAAAATTCAGCATGCAAGTCGTTGGTTTTCTTTACTGTCTCTTGTGCTAATTATTAAGCATTAATGTTAAAGTAGACGTAAGTGCAGCCGACTTGCTCTCCATAGCGCTTCAGAATAATTGTTGCAGAATAATAGCCGTTTAACCAAAAGGCCGAGATAGGAGGTCGTACCAACGACTTGCATGCTGAATTTTGTCTTCTCTTACAGGCAATGGTTCTTATAACGGTCTCAGTTTAGTTTGGGTTCATTTAAAATTTTGCTGTAAAATTATTATAATTTTCTCTTAATTTACTTATACATCCTCAATGGATTGATTAAAATGCTTTCACTCACAATTTAATGGCTCTACATTACATGTAAAAGGAGCAGTTACAAATTCTGTAACTGTTGTTTCTTTAACTCTTGTCTCTCCCTGAAATGCAAAAGTTCAGTGCGAATGCAAATTTGGCCTTTTTTTGTCTAGCCAGTGAATCATTGCAGGCAAATACTAATTTCAACATGAGATGGACCGTAACTGTTTTATTCTAATTTATTTTAGTCATCTATGACCCCTAAAAATTATTAAAACATTACCTATACTTATGACCCTCTAAACACAATGGGCCAGAATTTGCTGCCAAAATAACAGCGAGTTAATGGCACTCGCCATTATTAATCTGTAAATCATCCAGCAACTTGTGGTGAGGAAGAGATGCCCCATGAATTGCAAATTGCCACAAGTTGCTAGAAGATTTGCGCCACTCCGCCTTTAGCCTCGCGAAAACGACAGCTCACCCTCAACCTCCCCGTGAGTGTCAAGAAATTGCTGCATTTGCATTGTTAAAGCAAATTAAACTCACCCAGCAACTTTGGAAATTAGCAATTCACAGGGCATCTCTTCCTCGCCACAAATTGTTGAGTTATTTACACACTAATAATGGAGTGCACATTAAAGTCACAGTTATTTTCCCAACAAATTCTGGGCCAATAATAAGAGACATGTATTATCTCTACTCAAGGATAACATTTATCTTTACATTGGCGTCAAGTTTCTATTGTGTGTTTTGTTATGTGGAACATTAGCAGATTTCATTTAAGTATTTGAGAAACTTAGGCAATGTGTTTACCTGCACTGAGGAAACTCTACAGGTACATTAAGCAGAAAGACAATATTGTTAACGCAGACTGAGGTGTGATCATCTCAATAAATAAATACCTCTTCTCATGATCCTGTTGTGTATTTGTACAGGGAACTGTTGTAGTGTGGGTGATTCACAGTCACAGCCCATTTATGGTGAGATCTGAAACCATAATACAGGCTCGACATTCATTTATATCCATAGATTCAGTGGAGCTGCTGCTGGTGCTGGTAACTTCCACTAAAGTTTGTGTCTTGGCAAGTGTGCGCATTCTTGTTACATGCATATATCAGAAGTAACATTATAGGCATAGAATTTTACTGATTTTTATTTTCCTATTGTTTGCTATTGTGGGAGAGTCAGGTGCCAGCATGGAACAGAACTAGCAGATTAGATTTATAGATAACACTTGGTCCATGTGATCTCTTGGACTGGTTTTGATCGCCTGGGGCGGTGTGGGGGGGGGGGGTCAGAGAGGAATTTTCCAGTGTATTTTTTTCCTTTATTGACTCTGGGTCTTTTTCTCTTTTTTTTGCCTCTCCCAGGAGATTACATAGTTGCTGGAGTTGGTGGGGGGGGGGGGGAGGGGGAAGAAGTGTTTAACCACGATGGTCCGGCCCTTACTGTGTGGGGCAGGCCTGATGGACCAGCTGGTCTTTTTCTGCCTGTCAATTTCGCATGTTCATAGCTGATCATGTGGTGGGAAGCAATAAGGACAAATTAGAGGAATACTTTGAGTTTTATTCTACAATTCTATTGTCAGTTTAAAGAGCTACATTTGAACTGGCACTGGTGTAAGAAAATCCCCAATTCATCTTTTGTATTTACCTTGTGGCATGAATTCTGGGGCAACATTCAACTCAGGCAATTATGCCTGAATTGTGCCAGCCAACTGCATGTACTTCCTGCACATGCTCAGTGATCCAACTCCCTTCAAAACATGAGCTGAATTCCATGGCGTTGTGGCGGAAGTGTTCCTAATTTTGGAGTAAGCTGGAGTGCTCATTAGTATAAATGATAGTATTGATATTATCAGCAATGATAATTGCTGATTATTTTCCTCAAAATGAAAAATAATCCATTATTATGGATAATACAATGATTACAACATAATGATATTCAATGGATTCTAGAGATTCCTTCAGCTCTGGGTGTTAGACTGGAGCCAACACAATGCAAATCCACTGCAAGACCACCCACTTTGGAGAGGTTTCATTTCTATCAGTGCAGTTAACACCGCACTGCACCAGGCCTACTATTGCACTTGTAATTTCCACTGGGGTTCTTTCAATCTCCCGCCATCTTTGACAGAAGTTTGACGGATACCCCCAGAGAAACGGCAGAAACAACTGATCCTCCGGGGTTTCCACTGATCTTCCGCCAAAGCTGTGGTGAGAGATCGCAGATCCCCAGCGGAAATTCTACCCGATATTTGAAGTGTCTTTTACTCTATGGGTGTAAGTGACAGCAGAGCTAAAGTGACAGGAAGAAATACCTTGGAATAAAAACATTCCATTACGCATATGCCACCTCCAGGAGCTGAAAGGAACTCCAAACAAATCTTGCCTTAAACAGACTGGGCTATTCATTGAAGATTGTTAAGTGTAGTTTTTATCACTCTAACTACATCAGAATGTAGTCTGTGTTGCTGCTGGTGAGTTACCTTCACTATAGTTTGCTACAGTAAGCTGGCAGTGTTCCCTTTGCTTTGTTGTCTGTCTCCGTTAGCTATTGTAAACAATTTTACAACACCAAGTTATAGTCCAACGATTTTATTTGAAATCTACAAGCTTTCGGAGGCTTCCTCCTTCCTCAGGTAAATGTTAGGAACTCCTGGAAGCCTACGCATTTATAAATCACAGAACAATACATGGTGATTACAGACAGCCTTTGCAACTGCCCGTTGCCAAGGCAATCACCGTGTTCAGACAGAGAGGTGTTACCTACAGAACCCCCGAATATACATTCAACAAAAAAAACAAACAGGAAAAAAAACAGAGAGAGAGGCAGAAACATCCGGAAGGCAGAGAAAGCCAGCATATTAAAAACGGATAGCTTTTGTTCGCTGGTGGGCTTACGTGTAGCGTGACATGAACCCAAGATCCCGGTTGAGGCCGTCCTCATGGGTGCGGAACTTGGCTATCAATTTCTGCTCGACGATTTTGCGTTGTCATGTGTCTCGAAGGCCGCCTTGGAGTACGCTTACCCGAAGGTCAGTGGATGAATGTCCCTGACTGCTGAAGTGTTCCCCGACTGGGAGGGAACCCTCCTTTCTGGCGATTGTTGCGCGGCGTCCGTTCATCCGTTGTCGCAGTGTCTGCATGGTCTCGCCAATGTACCATGCTCTGGGGCATCCTTTCCTGCAACGTATGAGGTAGACAACATTGGCCGAGTCACAGGAGTATGAACCATGCACCTGGTGGGTGGTGTCCTCTCGTGTGATGGTGGTATCTGTGTCGATGATCTGGCATGTCTTGCAGAGGTTACCGTGGCAGGGTTGTGTGGTGTCATGGATGCTGTTCTCCTGAAAGCTGGGTAATTTGCTGCGAACGATAGTCTGTTTGAGGTTGGGTGGCTGTTTAAAGGCGAGTAGTGGAGATGTGGGGATGGCCATAGCGAGGTGTTTGTCGTCATTGATGACATGTTGAAGGCTGCGGAGAACATGGCCTAGTCTCTCCGCTCCGGGGAAGTACTGGACGACGAAGGGTACTCTGTTGGTTGCGTCCCGTGTTAGTCTTCTGAGGAGGTCTATGCGATTTTTCGCTGTGGCCCGTCAGAACTGTTGATCGATGAGTCGAGCGTCATATCCCGTTCTTACCAGGGCGTCTTTCAGAGTCTATAGGTGTCCATCGCGTTCCTCCTCGTCTGAGCAGACCCTGTGTATTCGCAGGGCCTGTCCATAGGGGATGGCCTCTTTGACGTGGTTAGGGTGGAAACTGGAAAAGTGGAGCATCGTGAGGTTGTCCGTGGGCTTGCGGTAGAGTGAGGTGCTGAGGTGCCCATCTTTGATGGAGATTCGTGTGTCCAAGAAAGAAACTGATTCTGAGGAGTAGTCCATGGTGAGCTTGATGGTGGACCAGCTCAAACCAACCTAGCAACTTGTGTATCATTTTCGGCTGGTACATAATTTATTTTAACTGCAGCTGGCTTTAAACTCTCTCACCTGAAATGAAATCAATGGCATGAAAATCGGATGGATTCTTTAACGGTTGATCTACTCCACCAGCTTACCATTTTACGCCTGAATCTGAGGTATCTAGGACAAGAAGGCCATAAAAGATCCAATTGCGTAGCAGGGCTCTTCTGGCATTTGTCCCTCCCAAAATTAAAAGATCTACCAATTTGTTTTTCATGAAGATGCAACCCTTTAAGGGCTATTTGGATGGAACGTGCTAAGAAATCTTTGCCCAGTTAAGTTCCAAATTAATCTGCTTCCATATGACACACAAACCTTGCCTGTCACTGTCTTTTCATTGTTGCTCTATGCAGACCATCACTTTAGTGTTGGTTACTTAGTCCTCCCACCGAATACCCACACTTTGATTTTGGTTAACCAGGTGTCTGACATATGCAGAATCCCATCATCATCTCCCTAAACCAAAGTGCTGAGGAATTCATACAGGTAGCCATTTCTGTTTGTCTGAATGGAGTGCATGCTCTCTCCCTGTAAGAACACACCTCACTCACGTCACTGCAGATAGCTTAGGTGTAGGTTGACAGCCACCAAGCCAACATGGACCAATAAGAATACGATGTTTTTGTCACAACCGTCCCAAACCTTCGAAAACTTTCTATACTTATTTTAGGATCCGCCCTCCCCACCACCACCCCCCAACTCCTTAATCTTTTCTTCCTCTGTGAATGCAATTCTAGTTTTTTAAGTCTCTCATCATAACTACGTCCTCTCATTCCTGGTACTGTTCTTGGAGGAGTCACCGTTTTATCATTAAGACTTGTTTTATGAGCTTATAGCTATATTTCACACCAATAAAAAAGCAAAATCTATCTCCAAAGCAAAAAAACAAATTGTTGGATAATTGACAGCTGGAAAGAACGGAGATGAAAGTAATCAGTTGGATAGACTCCACTTATTCTGGACTGGTAGTCGGAAGTAGTAGTAGTTGCTGATTGTATTCTAAAATAAAAGGTGTAAAATTTCCACTGGGTTTCTCTTACCTCCCGGCGTAATCCATTGATTTAAAAGAACCTCAGCACAAGTTTTCTGACAGTCAGTACAAAATAGAAACCCAGCAACACAAATTTCTATATCGTGACATCAAACGTGCCATTATGGATGGGATAAATAGTCACTTACCCACACTGATGAGAGGGACCTACTTAGATGGACAGATCCTCCAAAGGTGACACTCCCTGGTAGTTCAATAGGATCTGGTATAAGTGAGATTGTCTTGAATTTAACAGGTTTGTGGTAAGCACTGCAGTCTTCCCAGTAAAAGCCATCTGATCAACAAGAAAAAGTGAATTATAAATACAAGTAGAGTAACTAACTCTGATCAAAAGCTGACTTGTTTTACATCTAATGAGACTGCAAGTTGTATTGAACAAGCCATTAATGAATTTTGGACTTTTTATTCTTAAGATTCTGCAATGGTTTCTCACAGAACAAAAAAATCAATAATATTCAAAACAGGCTAAAAAAAATCTTTGGTTAACATTATTTTTATTGTCTGACAGATTACTCTGATCTTTAAATTTAGTGTTACATTCCATATGTAATGTATTAAGTCATGCAGAAGATTTGCATTCTGATAGGAGTTATGACACAGATCCTGCCCATTCCAATGGGGAGAAATGTATAGGATATCAATTCCAGTATACAGAGTGTATTAATTACAGAGCAAAATTCACAATGTATCTCTTACTGCAGTTATACAGGGCCTTGGTGAGACCACATCTGGAGTATTGTGTGCAGTTTTGGTCTCCTTATCTGAGGAAGGATGTCCTTGCCGTGGAGGGAGTGCAACAAAGGTTTACCAGACTGATGCCTGGGATGGCATGGCTGACTTATGAGGAGAGATTGGGACGACTAGGCCTATATTCGCTAGAGTCTAGAAGGATGAGAGGTGATCTCATTGAAACATATTAAATTCTAACAGGACTAGACAGACTAGGTGCAGGGAGGATGTTCCCGATGGCTGGGGAGTCCAGAACCAGGTGTCACAGTCTCAGGATACGGGGTATGCCATTTAGAACCGAGATGAGGAGAAATTTCTTTACTCAGAGGGTGGTGAACCTGTGGAATTCTCTACCACAGAAGACAGTGGAGGCCAAGTTATTAGATGTATTCAAGAAGGAGACAGATATATTTCTTAATGCTAAAGGGATCAAGGGATATGGAGAAAAAGCGGGAACAGGGTACTGAGTTAGACGATCAGCCATGATAATTTTGAATGGCGGAGCAGGCCTGAAGGGCCGAATGGCCTACTCTTGCTCCTATTTTCTATGTTTCTATGTTTCTAAGTTTCTCTTCCAATCAAACTAAAACATACTCCAAACATTTCCATTTCCAAAGGCTTAGCCATAGTATTTGTACTGATCATGACAATTATTTTTAACAACTGTTGAAAGTGTTCATCATTCAGTTGCTCAGACCTATCTGCCAACATAGAGGAAGAATCCCTCTGATTGCTACATGTAGCAATCTTGTAAATGTATTTGTGAAGATTATTTCTGTTCTAAAGGAACATGTTTACAATTTCTCTAGAAATGCCCAACACATACTGACCAGAGACATTCTTATCTCCAAGTTCTTAATAAAGTCTGATATCAGTCCTAAAAAACTCATGGATAGTGATGACATTGAGATTTGTGTTGCATCAATAAAAAAAAGGTAAAGTTTGAAATCCATTTGTTCATATTTCAGGAACAGTTTAAATAATATTTCAAGCTTGCCATACATACCCTTACATTACTCAATGATGATGTCCTCGGTACAGTAGTTAAGTATATTCAAAGGTCGAACTATTAGGAGATATTTTATGTAACAAAATGGGGTACTTGTAGAATGGTCTTCCTTGAGGCGCTCTGTTGTGCCATGTTATACAGGAGCTGTCAATTTCTAATCATTCATTTATGTTTCTGTCGAATATACTCCAAACAATGTGATGCTTTGGAATTTCTCTCTGGAGCTCTGCTATTGCTACATGAGTTTTACAAACTTCCCTGGGTCTCTGACATCACTCTGGCTGCTTTACGATTTGCTCCTTCGAGCTCTAACATGACTCAAGCACTTTGGGGACTTCCTAAGTTTTCTTTATAAAATACAACTTGAATTAGCTTCAGCAAATAAAACTGTTTCTTTACACAAGAGATTCGAAGTGTTTTTTAACTGAGTGTTAGGGCTATGAAAAAACAGGATTCTATAGAAGCAGAAGGTAGTCCAGCTTCCATTCCAAGCAAACGACCTTTGCAAAGTGCAACCTATGTTTGTAATCAAATGTACATAGCCCATTATGAACTGTCTCCTTTCAACATTTTAATCACAGCGGCAAATCTCCAAACACATTCCTTAGATAGTTTGCTTCTGATGGAATACTTACACTTTGTTCAAAGGAATATTTACTGTTTTTATTTGGTAGAGCAAGCAAATGGCCAGCAAAATGACACTGAAGTGAAGAGCCATCTTCCTTTCAATTCAGAGCTCGAAGAGAGGAACCCAAAACCTTGGTTTTCCAGTGTTTGTTTTATACTCAAATGTGAATAGGTGTTACTGAGGTTGTAACCAATAGCTATGAAGTTGATTTGAATTTTCCTTGTTGATTAGCTTGTCAATTAGAGTTAATCCAAACAGTGAGTCAAATTATATATATTTAGATTCCGCAGCAAAGTTTTCAGATTTGGCAATATTTTTTTTCCTAACTCTTGTATGCAAATTTTTTCAGTTGTCTTTAGTAACGGGGACAAGGACATTAAGGTTCTCCCAGTTTCCCACTGTAATTCCAGCGGGAGTGTGGCGGAACCCCCAGAGAAACGGCTTGACAAGCTGAAAATAAATGTTTACATCATTTCTCTGGGGGTTCCTCCTGTCTCCCACTGGTGTTACAGTGCAAGGTTCTAAGAAGTCCGACAGAATTTTCTCTGCCAGGCTGTATAAAAAAAATTATATGTCACTATTTAGTGCATTTTTGTGCTGATCACAGTGAGGGGTGTTTGTGTTGATCAAGGTGAGGAGTGTTTGTGTTGATCAAGGTGAGGAGTGTTTGTGTTGATCAAGGTGAGGAGTGTTCGTACTGATCAAGGTGAGGAGTGTTTGTGTCGATCAAGGTGAGGAGTGTTCGTACTGATCAAGGTGAGGAGTGTTTGTGTTGATTAAGGTGAGGAGTGTTCGGACTGATCAAGGTGAGGAGCGTTTGTGTTGATCAAGGTGAGGAGTGTTGTGTTGATCAAGGTGAGGAGTGTTCGTACTGATCAAGGTGAGGCGTGTTTGTGCTGATCAAGGTGAGGAGTGTTTCTGCTGATCAAGGTGAGGAGTGTTCGTACTGATCAAGGTGAGGAGTGTTTGTGTTGATCAAGGTGAGGAGTGTTTGTGTTGATCAAGGTGAGGAGTGTTTGTGCTGATCAAGGTGAGGATTGTTTGTGTTGATCAAGGTGAGGAGTGTTCGTACTGATCAAGGTGAGGAGTGTTTGTGTTGATCAAGGTGAGGAGTGTTTGTGTTGATCAAGGTGAGGAGTGTTTGTGTTGATCAAGATGAGGGGTGTTTGTGCTGATCAAGGTGAGGAGTGTTTGTGTTGATCAAGGTGAGGGGTGTTCGTACTGATCAAGGTGAAGAGTGTTTGTGCTGATCAAGGTGAGGAGTGTTTGTGTTGATCAAGGTGAGGAGTGTTTGTGTTGATCAAGGTGAGGAGTGTTTGTGTTGATCAAGGTGAGTTGTGTTTGTGTTGATCAAGGTGAGGAGTGTTTGTGTTGATCAAGGTGAGGAGTGTTTGTGTTGATCGAGGTGAGGAGTGTTTGTGTTGATCAAGGTGAGGAGTGTTTGTGTTGATCAAGGTGAGGTGTGTTTGTGTTGATCAAGGTGAGTTGTGTTTGTGTTGATCAAGGTGAGGTGTGTTTGTGTTGATCAAGGTGAGGAGTGTTCGTACTGATCAAGGTGAGGAGTGTTTGTGCTGATCAAGGTGAGGTGTGTTTGTGTTGATCAAGGTGAGGAGTGTTTGTGTTGATCAAGGTGAGGGGTGTTCGTACTGATCAAGGTGAGGAGTGTTTGTGCTGATCAAGGCGAGGAGTGTTTGTGTTGATCAAGGTGAGGAGTGTTTGTGTTGATCAAGGTGAGGAGTGTTCGTACTGATCAAGGTGAGGAGTGTTTGTACTGATCAAGGTGAGGAGTGTTTGTGTTGATCAAGGTGAGGAGTGTTTGTGTTGATCAAGGTGAGGAGTGTTCGTACTGATCAAGGTGAATGTGTTTGTGTTGATTAAGGTGAGGAGTGTTCGTACTGATCAAGGTGAGGAGCGTTTGTGTTGATCAAGGTGAGGAGTGTTGTGTTGATCAAGGTGAGGAGTGTTCGTACTGATCAAGGTGAGGCGTGTTTGTGCTGATCAAGGTGAGGAGTGTTTCTGCTGATCAAGGTGAGGAGTGTTCGTACTGATCAAGGTGAGGAGTGTTTGTGTTGATCAAGGTGAGGAGTGTTTGTGTTGATCAAGGTGAGGAGTGTTTGTGCTGATCAAGGTGAGGATTGTTTGTGTTGATCAAGGTGAGGGGTGTTCGTACTGATCAAGGTGAAGAGTGTTTGTGCTGATCAAGGTGAGGAGTGTTTGTGTTGATCAAGGTGAGGAGTGTTTGTGTTGATCAAGGTGAGGAGTGTTTGTGTTGATCAAGGTGAGTTGTGTTTGTGTTGATCAAGGTGAGGAGTGTTTGTGTTGATCAAGGTGAGGAGTGTTTGTGTTGATCGAGGTGAGGAGTGTTTGTGTTGATCAAGGTGAGGAGTGTTTGTGCTGATCAAGGTGAGGTGTGTTCGTACTGATCAAGGTGAGGAGTGTTTGTGCTGATCAAGGTGAGGGGTGTTCGTACTGATCAAGGTGAGGAGTGTTTGTGCTGATCAAGGCGAGGAGTGTTTGTGTTGATCAAGGTGAGGAGTGTTCGTACTGATCAAGGTGAGGAGTGTTTGTACTGATCAAGGTGAGGAGTGTTTGTGTTGATCAAGGTGAGGAGTGTTCGTACTGATCAAGGGGAGGAGTGTTTGTGTTGATAAAGGTGAGTAGTGTTTGTGTTGATCAAGGTGAGGAGTGTTTGTGTTGATCAAGGTGAGGAGTGTTCGTACTGATCAAGGTGAGGAGTGTTCGTACTGATCAAGGTGAGGATTGTTTGTGCTGATCAAGGTGAGGAGTGTTCGTACTGAACAAGGTGAGGAGTGTTCGTACTGATCAAGGTGAGGAGTGTTCGTACTGATCAAGGTGAGGAGTGTTCGTACTGATCAAGGTGAGGAGTGTTCGTACTGATCAAGGTGAGGAGTGTTTGTGTTGATCAAGGTGAGGAGTGTTCGTACTGATCAAAGTGAGGAGTGTTTGTGTTGATCAAGGTGAGGAGTGTTCGTACTGATCAAGGTGAGGAGTGTTCGTACTGATCAAGGTGAGGTTTGTTTGTGTTGATCAAGGTGAGGAGTGTTCGTACTGATCAAGGTGAGGAGTGTTTGTGTTGATCAAGGTGAGGGGTGTTTGTAATGATTAAGGTGAGGAGTGTTTGTGTTGATCAAGGTGAGGAGTGTTTGTAATGATTAAGGTGAGGAGTGTTTGTGTTGATCAAGGTGAGAGGTGTTTGTAATGATTAAGGTGAGGAGTGTTTGTGTTGATCAAGGTGAGGGGTGTTTGTAATGATTAAGCTGAGGAGTGTTTGTGTTGATCAAGGTGAGGGGTGTATGTAATGATTAAGGTGAGGAGTGTTTGTGTTGATCAAGGTGAGGGGTGTTTGTGCTGATCAAGTTGAGGAGTGTTTGTGTTGATCAAGGTGAGGAGTGTTTGTGCTGATCAAGGTGGGTGGTGTTTGTACTGATCGAGGTGTGGGGTGTTTGTACTGATCGAGGTGAGGAGTGTTTGTGTTGATCAAGGTGAGGAGTGTTCGTACTGATCAAGGTGAGGAGTGTTTGTGTTGATCAAGGTGAGGAGTGTTCGTACTGATCAAGGTGAGGAGTGTTCGTACTGATCAAGGTGAGGAGTGTTTGTGCTGATCAAGGTGAGGAGTGTTTGTGTTGATCAAGGTGAGGTGTGTTTGTGTTGATTAAGGTGAGTTGTGTTTGTGTTGATCAAGGTGAGGAGTGTTTGTGTTGATCAAGGTGAGGAGTGTTTGTGTTGATCAAGGTGAGGGGTGTTTGTGTTGATCAAGGTGAGGTGTGTTTGTGTTGATCAAGGGGAGGAGTGTTTGTGCTGATCAAGGTGAGGTGTGTTTGTGTTGATCAAGGTGAGGAGTGTTCGTACTGATCAAGGTGAGGAGTGTTTGTGTTGATCAAGGTGAGGAGTGTTTGTGTTGATCAAGGTGAGGAGTGTTTGTGTTGATCAAGGTGAGGGGTGTTCGTACTGATCAAGGTGAGGAGTGTTTGTGCTGATCAAGGCGAGGAGTGTTTGTGTTGATCAAGGTGAGGAGTGTTCGTACTGATCAAGTTGAGGAGTGTTTGTGTTGATCAAGGTGAGGGGTGTTTGTACTGATCAAGGTGAGGAGTGTTTGTGTTGATCAAGGTGAGGAGTGTTCGTACTGATCAAGGTGAGGAGTGTTTGTGTTGATCAAGGTGAGGAGTGTTTTTGTTGATCAAGGTGAGGAGTGTTTGTGTTGATCAAGGTGAGGAGTGTTTTTGTTGATCAAGGTGAGGAGTGTTTGTGTTGATCAAGGTGAGGAATGTTCGTACTGATCAAGGTGAGGAGTGTTTGTGTTGATCAAGATGAGGAGTGTTCGTACTGATCAAGGTGAGGAGTGTTTGTGTTGATCAAGGTGAGGAGTGTTTGTGTTGATCAAGGTGAGGGGTGTTTGTGTTGATCAAGGTGAGGTGTGTTTTTACTGATCAAGGTGAGGAGTGTTCGTACTGATCAAGGTGAGGAGTGTTTGTGTTGATCAAGGTGAGGAGTGTTTGTGTTGATCAAGGTGAGGAGTGTTTGTGTTGATCAAGGTGAGGATTGTTTGTGTTGATCAAGGTGAGGAGTGTTTGTGCTGATCAAGGTGAGGAGTGTTCGTACTGATCAACGTGAGGAGTGTTTGTGTTGATCAAGGTGAGGGGTGTTTGTACTGATCAAGGTGAGGAGTGTTTGTGTTGATCAAGGAGGTGGGTGTCAGTGTTGATCAAGATGAGGGGTGTTTGTGCTGATCAAGGTGAGGGGTGTTCGTACTGATCAAGGTGAGGAGTGTTTGTGCTGATCAAGGTGAGGAGTGTTTGTGTTGATCAAGGTGAGGAGTGTTCGAACTGATCAAGGTGAGGCGTGTTTGTGCTGATCAAGGTGAGGGGTGTTTGTACTGATCAAGGTGAGGATTGTTTGTGTTGATCATAAGAACATAAGAACATAAGAAATTGGAGCAGGAGTAGGCCAATCAGCCCCTCGAGCCTGCTCCGCCATTCAATAAGATCATGGCTGATCTGATCCCAACCACAAATCTAAAGAACACAAAAAGTCGGAGCAGGACCCGGCCACATAGCCCCTGGGCCCTCTCCGCCACCCACAGGGCATTGACCGATCCGAACTCAGCTTCATGTCCAATTTCCTGCCTGCTCCCCATAACCCCTAATTCCCTTTACTTCTAGGAAACTGTCTATTTCTGTTTTAAATTTATCTAATGATGAAGCTTCCACAGCTTCCTGGGGCAGCAAATTCCACAGACCTACCACCCTCTGAGTGAAGAAGTTTCTCCTCATCTCAGTTTTGAAAGAGCAGCCCCTTATTCTAAGATTATGCCCCCTAGTTCTAGTTTCACCCATCTTTGGGAACATCCTGACTGCATCCACCCGATCAAGACCCTTCACAATCTTATATGTTTCAATAAGATCGCCTCTCATTCTTCTGAACTCCAATGAGTAGAGTCCCAATCTACTCAACCTCTCCTCATATGTCCGCCCCCTCATCCCCGGGATTAACCGAGTGAACCTTCTTTGTACTGCCTCGAGAGCAAGTATGTCTTTTCTTAAGTATGGAGACCAAAACTGTATGCAGTATTCCAGGTGCGGTCTCACCAATACCTTATATAACTGCAGCAATACCTCCTTGTTTTTATATTCTATCCCCCTAGCAATAAAAGGCAACATTCCGTTGGCTTTCTTGATCACCTGCTGCACCTGCATACCAACTTTTTGATTTTCTTGCACGAGGACCCCCAGATCCCTTTGTACTGCAGTACTTTCCAGTCTCTCGCCATTAAGAAAATAACTTGCTCTCTGATTTTTCCTGCCAAAGTGCATAACCTCACATAACCTCACATCACAGTTTGTGTTGATCAAGGTGAGAGGTGAGAGGTGTTTGTAATGATCAAGGTGAGGAGTGTTCGTACTGATCAAGGTGAGGAGTGTTTGTGTTGATCAAGGTGAGGATTGTTTGTGTTGATCAAGGTGAGGAGTGTTCGTACTGATCAAGGTGAGGAGTGTTTGTGTTGATCAAGGTGAGGAGTGTTTGTGTTGATCAAGGTGAGGAGTGTTTGTGTTGATCAAGGTGAAGAGTATTTGTGCTGATCAAAGTGAGGAGTGTTTGTGTTGATCAAGGTGAGGAGTGTTCGTACTGATCAAGGTGAGGAGTGTTCGTACTGATCAAGGTGAGGATTGTTCGTACTAATCAAGGTGAGGAGTGTTCGTACTGATCAAGGTGAGGAGTGTTTGTGTTGATCAAGGTGAGGAGTGTTCGTACTGATCAAGGTGAGGAGTGTTTGTGTTGATCAAGGTGACGAGTGTTCGTACTGATCAAGGTGAGGAGTGTTTGTGTTGATCAAGGTGAGGGGTGTTTGCAATGATTAAGGTGAGGAGTGTTTGTGTTGATCAAGGTGAGGAGTGTTTGTAATGATTAAGGTGAGGATAGTTTGTGTTGATCAAGGTGAGAGGTGTTTGTAATGATTAAGGTGAGGAGTGTTTGTGTTGATCAAGGTGAGGGGTGTTTGTAATGATTAAGCTGAGGAGTGTTTGTGTTGATCAAGGTGAGGGGTGTATGTAATGATTAAGGTGAGGAGTGTTTGTGTTGATCAAGGTGAGGGGTGTTTGTGCTGATCAAGTTGAGGAGTGTTTTTGCTGATCAAGGTGAGGAGTGTTTGTGCTGATCAAGGTGAGTGGTGTTTGTACTGATCGAGGTGTGGGGTGTTTGTACTGATCGAGGTGAGGAGTGTTTGTGTTAATCAAGGTGAGGAGTGTTCGTACTGATCAAGGTGAGGAGTGTTCGTACTGATCAAGGTGAGGAGTGTTTGTGTTGATCAAGGTGAGGAGTGTTCGTACTGATCAAGGTGAGGAGTGTTTGTGTTGATCAAGGTGAGGAGTGTTCGTACTGATCAAGGTGAAGAGTGTTTGTATTGATCAAGGTGAGGAGTGTTTGTGTTGATCAAGGTGAGGAGTGTTCGTACTGATCAAGGTGAGGAGTGTTTGTGTTGATCAAGGTGAGGAGTGTTCGTACTGATCAAGGTGAGGAGTGTTTGTGTTGATCAAAGTGAGGAGTGTTTGTACTGATCAAGGTGAGGAGTGTTTGTGTTGATCAAGGTGAGGAGTGTTTGTGTTGATCAAAGTGAGGAGTGTTCGTACTGATCAAGGTGAGGAGTGTTTGTGTTGATCAAGAAGGTGGGTGTTTGTGTTGATCAAGGTGAGGGGTGTTTGTGTTGATCAAGGTGAGGGGTGTTTGTGTTGATCAAGGTGAGTTGTGTTTGTGTTGATCAAGGTGAGGAGTGTTTGTGTTGATCAAGGTGAGGAGTGTTTGTGTTGATCAAGGTGAGGTGTGTTTGTGTTGATCAAGGTGAGGGGTGTTTGTGTTGATCAAGGAGGTGGGTGTTTGTGTTGATCAAGATGAGGGGTGTTTGTGCTGATCAAGGTGAGGATTGTTTGTGCTGATCAATGTGAGGAGTGTTTGTGTTGATCAAGGTGAGGAGTGTTTGTGTTGATCAAGATGAGGAGTGTTTGTGTTGATCAAGATGAGGGGTGTTTGTGCTGATCAAGGTGAGGAGTGTTTGTGTTGATCAAGATGAGGGGTGTTTGTGCTGATCAAGGTGAGGAGTGTTTGTGTTGATCAAGGTGAGGGGTGTTTGTGCTGATCAAGGTGAGGAGTGTTTGTGTTGATCAAGGTGAGGAGTGTTTGTGCTGATCAATGTGAGGAGTGTTTGTGCTGATCAAGGTGAGGAGTGTTTGTGCTGATCAATGTGAGGAGTGTTTGTGTTGATCAAGGTGAGGAGTGTTTGTGTTGATCAAGGTGAGGAGTGTTTGTGTTGATCAAGGTGAGGGGTGTTTGTGTTGATCAAGGTGAGGAGTGTTTGTGTTGATCAAGGTGAGGAGTGTTTGTGTTGATCAAGGTGAGGGGTGTTTGTGCTGATCAAGGTGAGGGGTGTTTGTGTTGATCAAGGAGAGTGGTGTTTGTGTTGATCAAGATGAGGAGTGTTTGTGTTGATCAAGGTGAGGGGTGTTTGTGCTGATCAAGGTGAGGGGTGTTTGTGTTGATCAAGGAGAGGGGTGTTTGTGTTGATCAAGATGAGGAGTGTTTGTGTTGATCAAGGTGAGGAGTGTTTGTGTTGATCAAGGTGAGGGGTGTTTGTGTTGATCAAGGTGAGTTGTGTTTGTGTTGATCAAGGTGAGGAGTGTTTGTGTTGATCAAGGTGAGGGGTGTTTGTGCTGATCAAGGTGAGGGGTGTTTGTGTTGATCAAGGAGAGGGGTGTTTGTGTTGATCAAGGTGAGGGGTGTTTGTGTTGATCAAGATGAGGAGTGTTTGTGTTCATCAAGGTGAGGAGTGTTTGTGTTGATCAAGGTGAGGGGTGTTTGTGTTGATCAAGGTGAGTTGTGTTTGTGTTGATCAAGGTGAGGGGTGTTTGTGTTGATCAAGGAGGTGGGTGCTTGTGTTGATCAAGGTGAGGAGTGTTCGTACTGATCAATGTGAGGAGTGTTTGTGTTGATCAAGGTGAGGAGTGTTTGTGTTGATCAAGGTGAGGAGTGTTTGTGTTGATCAAGGTGAGGAGTGTTTGTGTTGATCAAGGTGAGGGGTGTTTGTGTTGATCAAGGTGAGGAGTGTTTGTGTTGATCAAGGTGAGGGGTGTTTGTTTTGATCAAGGTGAGGAGTGTTTGTGTTGATCAAGGTGAGGAGTGTTTGTGTTGATCAAGGTGAGGAGTGTTTGTGTTGATCAAGGTGAGGAGTGTTTGTGTTGATCAAGGTGAGGGGTGTTTGTGTTGATCAAGGTGAGGTGTGTTTGTGCTGATCAAGGTGAGGGGTGTTTGTGTTGATCAAGGAGAGGAGTGTTTGTGTTGATCAAGGTGAGGAGTGTTTGTGTTGATCAAGTTGAGGGGTGTTTGTGTTGATCAAGGTGAGGTGTGTTTGTGTTGATGAAGGTGAGGGGTGTTTGTGTTGATCAAGGTGAGTGGTGTTTGTGTTGATCAAGGTGAGGAGTGTTTGTGTTGATCAAGGTGAGGGGTGTTTGTTTTGATCAAGGTGAGGGGTTTTTGTGTTCATCAAGGTGAGGAGTGTTTGTGTTGATCAAGGTGAGGAGTGTTTGTGTTGATCAAGGTGAGGAGTGTTTGTGTTGATCAAGGTGAGGGGTGTTTGTGTTGATCAAGGTGAGGTGTGTTTGTGCTGATCAAGGTGAGGGGTGTTTGTGTTGATCAAGGTGAGGAGTGTTTGTGTTGATCAAGTTGAGGGGTGTTTGTGTTGATCAAGCTGAGGAGTGTTTGTGCTGATCAAGGTGAGGGGTGTTTGTGTTGATCAAGGTGAGGAGTGTTTGTGTTGATCAAGGTGAGGGGTGTTTGTGTTTATTAAGGTGAGGGGTGTTTGTGTTGATCAAGGTGAGGTGTGTTTGTGTTGATCAAGGTGAGGAGTGTTTGTGTTGATCAAGGTGAGGGGTGTTTGTACTGATCAAGGTGAGGAGTGTTTGTGTTGATCAAGGTGAGGAGTGTTCGTACTGATCAAGGTGAGGAGTGTTTGTGTTGATCAAGGTGAGGGGTGTTTGTGTTGATCAAGGAGAGGGGTGTTTGTGTTGATCAAGGTGAGGTGTGTTTGTGTTGATCAAGGTGAGGAGTGTTTGTGTTGATCAAGGTGAGGAGTGTTTGTGTTGATCAAGGTGAGGGGTGTTTTTACTGATCAAGGTGAGGAGTGTTTGTGTTGATCAAGGTGAGGAGTGTTCGTACTGATCAAGGTGAGGAGTGTTTGTGTTGATCAAGGTGAGGAGTGTTTTTGTTGATCAAGGTGAGGAGTGTTTGTGTTGATCAAGGTGAGGAGTGTTCGTACTGATCAAGGTGAGGAGTGATTGTGCTGATCAAGGTGAGGAGTGTTCGTACTGATCAAGGTGAGGAGTGTTTGTGCTGATCAAGGTGAGGAGTGTTCAGACTGATCAAGGTGATGAGTGTTTGTGTTGATCAAGGTGAGGAGTGTTTGTGCTGATCAAGGTGAGGAGTGTTCGTACTGATCAAGGTGAGGAGTGTTGGTGTTGATCAAGGTGAGGGGTGTTTGTACTGATCAACGTGAGGAGTGTTTGTGTTGATCAAGGAGGTGGGTGTCAGTGTTGATCAAGATGAGGGGTGTTTGTGCTGATCAAGGTGAGGGGTGTTCGTACTGATCAAGGTGAGGAGTGTTTGTGCTGATCAAGGTGAGGAGTGTTTGTGTTGATCAAGGTGAGGAGTGTTCGTACTGATCAAGGTGAGGCGTGTTTGTGCTGATCAAGGTGAGGGGTGTTTGTACTGATCAAGGTGAGGATTGTTTGTGTTGATCAAGGTGAGTTGTGTTCGTACTGATCAAGGTGAGGAGTGTTTGTGTTGATCAAGGTGAGGATTGTTTGTGTTGATCAAGGTGAGGAGTGTTCGTACTGATCAAGGTGAGGAGTGTTTGTGTTGATCAAGGTGAGGAGTGTTTGTGTTGATCAAGGTGAGGGGTGTTTGTACTGATCAAGGTGAGGAGTGTTTGTGTTGATCATGGTGAGGAGTGTTCGTACTGATCAAGGTGAGGAGTGTTTGTGCTGATCAAGGTGAGGATTGTTTGTGTTGATCAAGGTGAGGAGTGTTCGTACTGATCAAGGTGAGGAGTGTTTGTGTTGATCCAGGTGAGGAGTGTTTGTGTTGATCAAGGTGAGGAGTGTTTGTGTTGATCAAGGTGAAGAGTGTTTGTGCTGATCAAAGTGAGGAGTGTTTGTGTTGATCAAGGTGAGGAGTGTTCGTACTGATCAAGGTGAGGAGTGTTCGTACTGATCAAGGTGAGGAGTGTTCGTACTGTTCAAGGTGAGGAGTGTTTGTGTTGATCAAGGTGAGGAGTGTTTGTAATGATTAAGCTGAGGAGTGTTTGTGTTGATCAAGGTGAGGGGTGTATGTCATGATTAAGGTGAGGTGTGTTTGTGTTGATCAAGGTGAGGGGTGTTTGTGCTGATCAAGGTGAGGAGTGTTTGTGCTGATCAAGGTGAGTGGTGTTTGTACTGATCGAGGTGTGGGGTGTTTGTACTGATCGAGGTGAGGAGTGTTTGTGTTATTCAAGGTGAGGAGTGTTCGTACTGATCAAGGTGAGGAGTGTTTGTGTTGATCAAGGTGAGGAGTGTTCGTACTGATCAAGGTGAGGAGTGTTCGTACTGATCAAGGTGAGGAGTGTTTGTGTTGATCAAGGTGAGGAGTGTTCGTACTGATCAAGGTGAGGAGTGTTTGTGTTGATCAAGGTGAGGAGTGTTCGTACTGATCAAGGTGAGGAGTGTTTGTGTTGATCAAGGTGAGGAGTGTTTGTGTTGATCAAGGTGAGGAGTGTTCGTACTGATCAAGGTGAGGAGTGTTTGTGTTGATCAAGGTGAGGAGTGTTCGTACTGATCAAGGTGAGGAGTGTTTGTGTTGATCAAGGTGAGGAGTGTTTGTGTTGATCAAGGTGAGCAGTGTTCGTACTGATCAAGGTGAGGAGTGTTCGTACTGTTCAAGGTGAGGAGTGTTTGTGTTGATCAAGGTGAGGAGTGTTTGTGTTGATCAAGGTGAGGAGTGTTCGTACTGATCAAGGTGAGGAGTGTTTGTGTTGATCAAGGTGAGGAGTGTTCGTACTGATCAAGGTGAGGAGTGTTTGTGTTGGTCAAGGTGAGGAGTGTTCGTACTGATCAAGGTGAGGAGTGTTTGTGTTGGTCAAGGTGAGGAGTGTTCGTACTGATCAAGGTGAGGAGTGTTTGTGTTGATCAAGGTGAGGATTGTTTGTGTTGATCAAGGTGAGGAGTGTTTGTACTGATCAAGGTGAGGAGTGTTTGTGTTGATCAAGGTGAGGAGTGTTTGTGTTGATCAAAGTGAGGAGTGTTCGTACTGATCAAGGTGAGGAGTGTTTGTGTTGAACAAGGAGGTGGGTGTTTGTGTTGATCAAGATGAGGAGTGTTTGTGTTGATCAAGGTGAGGAGTGTTTGTGTTGATCAAGGTGAGGGGTGTTTGTGTTGATCAAGGTGAGTTGTGTTTGTGTTGATCAAGGTGAGGAGTGTTTGTGTTGATCAAGGTGAGGAGTGTTTGTGTTGATCAAGGTGAGGAGTGTTTGTGTTGATCAAGGAGGTGGGTGTTTGTGTTGATCAAGATGAGGAGTGTTTGTGTTGATCAAGGTGAGGAGTGTTTGTGTTGATCAAGGTGAGGAGTGTTTGCGTTGATCAAGATGAGGAGTGTTTGTGTTGATCAAGGTGAGGAGTGTTTGTGTTGATCAAGGTGAGGGGTGTTTGTGTTGATCAAGGTGAGTTGTGTTTGTGTTGATCAAGGTGAGGAGTGTTTGTGTTGATCAAGGTGAGGAGTGTTTGCGTTGATCAAGGTGAGGAGTGTTTGTGTTGATCAAGGAGGTGGGTGTTTGTGTTGATCAAGATGAGGGGTGTTTGTGCTGATCAAGGTGAGGAGTGTTTGTGCTGATCAATGTGAGGAGTGTTTGTGTTGATCAAGGTGAGGAGTGTTTGTTTTGATCAAGATGAGGGGTGTTTGTGCTGATCAAGGTGAGGAGTGTTTGTGTTGATCAAGATGAGGGGTGTTTGTGCTGATCAAGGTGAGGAGTGTTTGTGTTGATCAAGATGAGGGGTGTTTGTGCTGATCAAGGTGAGGAGTGTTTGTGTTGATCAAGGTGAGGGGTGTTTGTGTTGATCAAGGTGAGGAGTGTTTGTGTTGATCAAGGTGAGGAGTGTTTGTGCTGATCAATGTGAGGAGTGTTTGTGCTTATCAATGTGAGGAGTGTTTGTGTTGATCAAGGAGGTGAGTGTTTGTGTTGATCACGATGAGGGGTGTTTGTGCTGATCAAGGTGAGGAGTGTTTGTGTTGATCAAGGTGAGGGGTGTTTGTGTTGATCAAGGTGAGGAGTGTTTGTGTTGATCAAGGTGAGGAGTGTTTGTGTTGATCAAGGTGAGGGGTGTTTGTGCTGATCAAGGTGAGGGGTGTTTGTGTTGATCAAGGACAGGGGTGTTTGTGTTGATCAAGGTGAGGGGTGTTTGTGTTGATCAAGGTGAGGAGTGTTTGTGTTGATCAAGGTGAGGGGTGTTTGTTTTGATCAAGGTGAGGGGTGTTTGTGTTGATCAAGGTGAGGAGTGATTGTGTTGATCAAGGTGAGGAGTGTTTGTGTTGATCAAGGTGAGGAGTGTTTGTGTTGATCAAGGTGAGGAGTGTTCGTACTGATCAAGGTGAGGAGTGTTTGTGTTGATCAAGGTGAGGAGTGTTCGTACTGATCAAGGTGAGGAGTGTTCGTACTGATCAAGGTGAGGAGTGTTTGTGTTGATCAATGTGAGGAGTGTTCGTACTGATCAAGGTGAGGAGTGTTTGTATTGATCAAGGTGAGGAGTGTTTGTGTTGATCAAGGTGAGGAGTGTTCGTACTGATCAAGGTGAGGAGTGTTTGTGTTGATCAAGGTGAGGAGTGTTCGTACTGATCAAGGTGAGGAGTGTTTGTGTTGGTCAAGGTGAGGAGTGTTCGTACTGATCAAGGTGAGGAGTGTTTGTGTTGATCAAGGTGAGGAGTGTTCGTACTGATCAAGGTGAGGAGTGTTTGTGTTGATCAAAGTGAGGAGTGTTTGTACTGATCAAGGTGAGGAGTGTTTGTGTTGATCAAGGTGAGGAGTGTTTGTGTTGATCAAAGTGAGGAGTGTTCGTACTGATCAAGGTGAGGAGTGTTTGTGTTGATCAAGGAGGTGGGTGTTTGTGTTGATCAAGATGAGGAGTGTTTGTGTTGATCAAGGTGAGGAGTGTTTGTGTTGATCAAGGTGAGGGGTGTTTGTGTTGATCAAGGTGAGGGGTGTTTGTGTTGATCAAGGTGAGTTGTGTTTGTGTTGATCAAGGTGAGGAGTGTTTGTGTTGATCAAGGCGAGGGGTGTTTGTGTTGATCAAGGAGGTGGGTGTTTGTGTTGATCAAGATGAGGGGTGTTTGTGCTGATCAAGGTGAGGAGTGTTTGTGCTGATCAATGTGAGGAGTGTTTGTGTTGATCAAGGTGAGGAGTGTTTGTAATGATTGAGGTGAGGAGTGTTTGTGTTGATCAAGGTGAGAGGTGTTTGTAATGATTAAGGTGAGGAGTGTTTGTGTTGATCAAGGTGAGGGGTGTTTGTAATGATTAAGCTGAGGAGTGTTTGTGTTGATCAAGGTGAGGGGTGTATGTCATGATTAAGGTGAGGTGTGTTTGTGTTGATCAAGGTGAGGGGTGTTTGTGCTGATCAAGGTGAGGAGTGTTTGTGCTGATCAAGGTGAGTGGTGTTTGTACTGATCGAGGTGTGGGGTGTTTGTACTGATCGAGGTGAGGAGTGTTTGTGTTATTCAAGGTGAGGAGTGTTCGTACTGATCAAGGTGAGGAGTGTTTGTGTTGATCAAGGTGAGGAGTGTTCGTACTGATCAAGGTGAGGAGTGTTCGTACTGATCAAGGTGAGGAGTGTTTGTGTTGATCAAGGTGAGGAGTGTTCGTACTGATCAAGGTGAGGAGTGTTTGTGTTGATCAAGGTGAGGAGTGTTCGTACTGATCAAGGTGAGGAGTGTTTGTGTTGATCAAGGTGAGGAGTGTTTGTGTTGATCAAGGTGAGGAGTGTTCGTACTGATCAAAGTGAGGAGTGTTTGTGTTGATCAAGGTGAGGAGTGTTCGTACTGATCAAGGTGAGGAGTGTTTGTGTTGATCAAGGTGAGGAGTGTTTGTGTTGATCAAGGTGAGGAGTGTTCGTACTGATCAAGGTGAGGAGTGTTCGTACTGTTCAAGGTGAGGAGTGTTTGTGTTGATCAAGGTGAGGAGTGTTTGTACTGATCAAGGTGAGGAGTGTTTGTGTTGATCAAGGTGAGGAGTGTTTGTGTTGATCAAAGTGAGGAGTGTTCGTACTGATCAAGGTGAGGAGTGTTTGTGTTGAACAAGGAGGTGGGTGTTTGTGTTGATCAAGATGAGGAGTGTTTGTGTTGATCAAGGTGAGGAGTGTTTGTGTTGATCAAGGTGAGGGGTGTTTGTGTTGATCAAGGTGAGTTGTGTTTGTGTTGATCAAGGTGAGGAGTGTTTGTGTTGATCAAGGTGAGGAGTGTTTGTGTTGATCAAGGTGAGGAGTGTTTGTGTTGATCAAGGAGGTGGGTGTTTGTGTTGATCAAGATGAGGAGTGTTTGTGTTGATCAAGGTGAGGAGTGTTTGTGTTGATCAAGGTGAGGAGTGTTTGCGTTGATCAAGATGAGGAGTGTTTGTGTTGATCAAGGTGAGGAGTGTTTGTGTTGATCAAGGTGAGGGGTGTTTGTGTTGATCAAGGTGAGTTGTGTTTGTGTTGATCAAGGTGAGGAGTGTTTGTGTTGATCAAGGTGAGGAGTGTTTGCGTTGATCAAGGTGAGGAGTGTTTGTGTTGATCAAGGTGAGGAGTGTTTGTGTTGATCAAGGAGGTGGGTGTTTGTGTTGATCAAGATGAGGGGTGTTTGTGCTGATCAAGGTGAGGAGTGTTTGTGCTGATCAATGTGAGGAGTGTTTGTGTTGATCAAGGTGAGGAGTGTTTGTTTTGATCAAGATGAGGGGTGTTTGTGCTGATCAAGGTGAGGAGTGTTTGTGTTGATCAAGATGAGGGGTGTTTGTGCTGATCAAGGTGAGGAGTGTTTGTGTTGATCAAGATGAGGGGTGTTTGTGCTGATCAAGGTGAGGAGTGTTTGTGTTGATCAAGGTGAGGGGTGTTTGTGTTGATCAAGGTGAGGAGTGTTTGTGTTGATCAAGGTGAGGAGTGTTTGTGCTGATCAATGTGAGGAGTGTTTGTGCTTATCAATGTGAGGAGTGTTTGTGTTGATCAAGGAGGTGAGTGTTTGTGTTGATCACGATGAGGGGTGTTTGTGCTGATCAAGGTGAGGAGTGTTTGTGTTGATCAAGGTGAGGGGTGTTTGTGTTGATCAAGGTGAGGAGTGTTTGTGTTGATCAAGGTGAGGAGTGTTTGTGTTGATCAAGGTGAGGGGTGTTTGTGCTGATCAAGGTGAGGGGTGTTTGTGTTGATCAAGGACAGGGGTGTTTGTGTTGATCAAGGTGAGGGGTGTTTGTGTTGATCAAGGTGAGGAGTGTTTGTGTTGATCAAGGTGAGGGGTGTTTGTTTTGATCAAGGTGAGGGGTGTTTGTGTTGATCAAGGTGAGGAGTGATTGTGTTGATCAAGGTGAGGAGTGTTTGTGTTGATCAAGGTGAGGAGTGTTTGTGTTGATCAAGGTGAGGAGTGTTCGTACTGATCAAGGTGAGGAGTGTTTGTGTTGATCAAGGTGAGGAGTGTTCGTACTGATCAAGGTGAGGAGTGTTCGTACTGATCAAGGTGAGGAGTGTTTGTGTTGATCAATGTGAGGAGTGTTCGTACTGATCAAGGTGAGGAGTGTTTGTATTGATCAAGGTGAGGAGTGTTTGTGTTGATCAAGGTGAGGAGTGTTCGTACTGATCAAGGTGAGGAGTGTTTGTGTTGATCAAGGTGAGGAGTGTTCGTACTGATCAAGGTGAGGAGTGTTTGTGTTGGTCAAGGTGAGGAGTGTTCGTACTGATCAAGGTGAGGAGTGTTTGTGTTGATCAAGGTGAGGAGTGTTCGTACTGATCAAGGTGAGGAGTGTTTGTGTTGATCAAAGTGAGGAGTGTTTGTACTGATCAAGGTGAGGAGTGTTTGTGTTGATCAAGGTGAGGAGTGTTTGTGTTGATCAAAGTGAGGAGTGTTCGTACTGATCAAGGTGAGGAGTGTTTGTGTTGATCAAGGAGGTGGGTGTTTGTGTTGATCAAGATGAGGAGTGTTTGTGTTGATCAAGGTGAGGAGTGTTTGTGTTGATCAAGGTGAGGGGTGTTTGTGTTGATCAAGGTGAGGGGTGTTTGTGTTGATCAAGGTGAGTTGTGTTTGTGTTGATCAAGGTGAGGAGTGTTTGTGTTGATCAAGGTGAGGGGTGTTTGTGTTGATCAAGGAGGTGGGTGTTTGTGTTGATCAAGATGAGGGGTGTTTGTGCTGATCAAGGTGAGGAGTGTTTGTGCTGATCAATGTGAGGAGTGTTTGTGTTGATCAAGGTGAGGAGTGTTTGTAATGATTGAGGTGAGGAGTGTTTGTGTTGATCAAGGTGAGAGGTGTTTGTAATGATTAAGGTGAGGAGTGTTTGTGTTGATCAAGGTGAGGGGTGTTTGTAATGATTAAGCTGAGGAGTGTTTGTGTTGATCAAGGTGAGGGGTGTATGTCATGATTAAGGTGAGGTGTGTTTGTGTTGATCAAGGTGAGGGGTGTTTGTGCTGATCAAGGTGAGGAGTGTTTGTGCTGATCAAGGTGAGTGGTGTTTGTACTGATCGAGGTGTGGGGTGTTTGTACTGATCGAGGTGAGGAGTGTTTGTGTTATTCAAGGTGAGGAGTGTTCGTACTGATCAAGGTGAGGAGTGTTTGTGTTGATCAAGGTGAGGAGTGTTCGTACTGATCAAGGTGAGGAGTGTTCGTACTGATCAAGGTGAGGAGTGTTTGTGTTGATCAAGGTGAGGAGTGTTCGTACTGATCAAGGTGAGGAGTGTTTGTGTTGATCAAGGTGAGGAGTGTTCGTACTGATCAAGGTGAGGAGTGTTTGTGTTGATCAAGGTGAGGAGTGTTTGTGTTGATCAAGGTGAGGAGTGTTCGTACTGATCAAAGTGAGGAGTGTTTGTGTTGATCAAGGTGAGGAGTGTTCGTACTGATCAAGGTGAGGAGTGTTTGTGTTGATCAAGGTGAGGAGTGTTTGTGTTGATCAAGGTGAGGAGTGTTCGTACTGATCAAGGTGAGGAGTGTTCGTACTGTTCAAGGTGAGGAGTGTTTGTGTTGATCAAGGTGAGGAGTGTTTGTGTTGATCAAGGTGAGGAGTGTTCGTACTGATCAAGGTGAGGAGTGTTTGTGTTGATCAAGGTGAGGAGTGTTCGTACTGATCAAGGTGAGGAGTGTTTGTGTTGATCAAGGTGAGGAGTGTTCGTACTGATCAAGGTGAGGAGTGTTTGTGTTGATCAAGATGAGGGGTGTTTGTGCTGATCAAGGTGAGGAGTGTTTGTGTTGATCAAGGTGAGGGGTGTTTGTGTTGATCAAGGTGAGGAGTGTTTGTGTTGATCAAGGTGAGGAGTGTTTGTGCTGATCAATGTGAGGAGTGTTTGTGCTTATCAATGTGAGGAGTGTTTGTGTTGATCAAGGAGGTGAGTGTTTGTGTTGATCACGATGAGGGGTGTTTGTGCTGATCAAGGTGAGGAGTGTTTGTGTTGATCAAGGTGAGGGGTGTTTGTGTTGATCAAGGTGAGGAGTGTTTGTGTTGATCAAGGTGAGGTGTGTTTGTGTTGATCAAGGTGAGGGGTGTTTGTGCTGATCAAGGTGAGGGGTGTTTGTGTTGATCAAGGTGAGGAGTGTTTGTGTTGATCAAGGTGAGGGGTGTTTGTGCTGATCAAGGTGAGGGGTGTTTGTGTTGATCAAGGACAGGGGTGTTTGTGTTGATCAAGGTGAGGGGTGTTTGTGTTGATCAAGGTGAGGAGTGTTTGTGTTGATCAAGGTGAGGGGTGTTTGTTTTGATCAAGGTGAGGGGTGTTTGTGTTGATCAAGGTGAGGAGTGTTTGTGTTGATCAAGGTGAGAAGTGTTCGTACTGATCAAGGTGAGGAGTGTTTGTGTTGATCAAGGTGAGGAGTGTTCGTACTGATCAAGGTGAGGAGTGTTCGTACTGATCAAGGTGAGGAGTGTTTGTGTTGATCAATGTGAGGAGTGTTCGTACTGATCAAGGTGAGGAGTGTTTGTATTGATCAAGGTGAGGAGTGTTTGTGTTGATCAAGGTGAGGAGTGTTCGTACTGATCAAGGTGAGGAGTGTTTGTGTTGATCAAGGTGAGGAGTGTTCGTACTGATCAAGGTGAGGAGTGTTTGTGTTGGTCAAGGTGAGGAGTGTACGTACTGATCAAGGTGAGGAGTGTTTGTGTTGATCAAGGTGAGGAGTGTTCGTACTGATCAAGGTGAGGAGTGTTTGTGTTGATCAAAGTGAGGAGTGTTTGTACTGATCAAGGTGAGGAGTGTTTGTGTTGATCAAGGTGAGGAGTGTTTGTGTTGATCAAAGTGAGGAGTGTTCGTACTGATCAAGGTGAGGAGTGTTTGTGTTGATCAAGGAGGTGGGTGTTTGTGTTGATCAAGATGAGGAGTGTTTGTGTTGATCAAGGTGAGGAGTGTTTGTGTTGATCAAGGTGAGGGGTGTTTGTGTTGATCAAGGTGAGGGGTGTTTGTGTTGATCAAGGTGAGTTGTGTTTGTGTTGATCAAGGTGAGGAGTGTTTGTGTTGATCAAGGTGAGGGGTGTTTGTGTTGATCAAGGAGGTGGGTGTTTGTGTTGATCAAGATGAGGGGTGTTTGTGCTGATCAAGGTGAGGAGTGTTTGTGCTGATCAATGTGAGGAGTGTTTGTGTTGATCAAGGTGAGGAGTGTTTGTAATGATTGAGGTGAGGAGTGTTTGTGTTGATCAAGGTGAGAGGTGTTTGTAATGATTAAGGTGAGGAGTGTTTGTGTTGATCAAGGTGAGGGGTGTTTGTAATGATTAAGCTGAGGAGTGTTTGTGTTGATCAAGGTGAGGGGTGTATGTCATGATTAAGGTGAGGTGTGTTTGTGTTGATCAAGGTGAGGGGTGTTTGTGCTGATCAAGGTGAGGAGTGTTTGTGCTGATCAAGGTGAGTGGTGTTTGTACTGATCGAGGTGTGGGGTGTTTGTACTGATCGAGGTGAGGAGTGTTTGTATTATTCAAGGTGAGGAGTGTTCGTACTGATCAAGGTGAGGAGTGTTTGTGTTGATCAAGGTGTGGAGTGTTCGTACTGATCAAGGTGAGGAGTGTTCGTACTGATCAAGGTGAGGAGTGTTTGTGTTGATCAAGGTGAGGAGTGTTCGTACTGATCAAGGTGAGGAGTGTTTGTGTTGATCAAGGTGAGGAGTGTTCGTACTGATCAAGGTGAGGAGTGTTTGTGTTGATCAAGGTGAGGAGTGTTTGTGTTGATCAAGGTGAGGAGTGTTCGTACTGATCAAGGTGAGGAGTGTTTGTGTTGATCAAGGTGAGGAGTGTTCGTACTGATCAAGGTGAGGAGTGTTTGTGTTGATCAAGGTGAGGAGTGTTTGTGTTGATCAAGGTGAGGAGTGTTCGTACTGATCAAGGTGAGGAGTGTTCGTACTGTTCAAGGTGAGGAGTGTTTGTGTTGATCAAGGTGAGGAGTGTTTGTGTTGATCAAGGTGAGGAGTGTTCGTACTGATCAAGGTGAGGAGTGTTTGTGTTGATCAAGGTGAGGAGTGTTCGTACTGATCAAGGTGAGGAGTGTTTGTGTTGATCAAGGTGAGGAGTGTTCGTACTGATCAAGGTGAGGAGTGTTTGTGTTGATCAAGGTGAGGAGTGTTCGTACTGATCAAGGTGAGGAGTGTTTGTGTTGATCAAGGTGAGGAGTGTTCGTACTGATCAAGGTGAGGAGTGTTTGTGTTGGTCAAGGTGAGGAGTGTTCGTACTGATCAAGGTGAGGAGTGTTTGTGTTGATCAAGGTGAGGATTGTTTGTGTTGATCAAGGTGAGGAGTGTTTGTACTGATCAAGGTGAGGAGTGTTTGTGTTGATCAAGGTGAGGAGTGTTTGTGTTGATCAAAGTGAGGAGTGTTCGTACTGATCAAGGTGAGGAGTGTTTGTGTTGAACAAGGAGGTGGGTGTTTGTGTTGATCAAGATGAGGAGTGTTTGTGTTGATCAAGGTGAGGAGTGTTTGTGTTGATCAAGGTGAG
Organism: Heptranchias perlo; assembly: GCF_035084215.1. Lineage (NCBI taxonomy): Eukaryota > Metazoa > Chordata > Chondrichthyes > Hexanchiformes > Hexanchidae > Heptranchias > Heptranchias perlo. Next base: position 17,726,578 of record NC_090338.1, read on the forward strand.
GGGTGTTTGTGTTGATCAAGGTGAGTTGTGTTTGTGTTGATCAAGGTGAGGAGTGTTTGTGTTGATCAAGGTGAGGAGTGTTTGTGTTGATCAAGGTGAGGAGTGTTTGTGTTGATCAAGGTGAGGAGTGTTTGTGTTGATCAAGGTGAGGAGTGTTTGTGTTGATCAAGGAGGTGGGTGTTTGTGTTGATCAAGATGAGGAGTGTTTGTGTTGATCAAGGTGAGGAGTGTTTGCGTTGATCAAGATGAGGAGTGTTTGTGTTGATCAAGGTGAGGAGTGTTTGTGTTGATCAAAGTGAGGGGTGTTTGTGTTGATCAAGGTGAGTTGTGTTTGTGTTGATCAAGGTGAGGAGTGTTTGTGTTGATCAAGGTGAGGAGTGTTTGTGTTGATCAAGGTGAGGAGTGTTTGTGTTGATCAAGGTGAGGAGTGTTTGTGTTGATCAAGGAGGTGGGTGTTTGTGTTGATCAAGATGAGGAGTGTTTGTGTTGATCAAGGTGAGGAGTGTTTGTACTGATCGAGGTGAGGAGTGTTTGTGTTATTCAAGGTGAGGAGTGTTCGTACTGATCAAGGTGAGGAGTGTTTGTGTTGATCAAGGTGTGGAGTGTTCGTACTGATCAAGGTGAGGAGTGTTCGTACTGATCAAGGTGAGGAGTGTTTGTGTTGATCAAGGTGAGGAGTGTTCGTACTGATCAAGGTGAGGAGTGTTTGTGTTGATCAAGGTGAGGAGTGTTCGTACTGATCAAGGTGAGGAGTGTTTGTGTTGATCAAGGTGAGGAGTGTTTGTGTTGATCAAGGTGAGGAGTGTTCGTACTGATCAAGGTGAGGAGTGTTTGTGTTGATCAAGGTGAGGAGTGTTCGTACTGATCAAGGTGAGGAGTGTTTGTGTTGATCAAGGTGAGGAGTGTTTGTGTTGATCAAGGTGAGGAGTGTTCGTACTGATCAAGGTGAGGAGTGTTCGTACTGTTCAAGGTGAGGAGTGTTTGTGTTGATCAAGGTGAGGAGTGTTTGTGTTGATCAAGGTGAGGAGTGTTCGTACTGATCAAGGTGAGGAGTGTTTGTGTTGATCAAGGTGAGGAGTGTTCGTACTGATCAAGGTGAGGAGTGTTTGTGTTGATCAAGGTGAGGAGTGTTCGTACTGATCAAGGTGAGGAGTGTTTGTGTTGATCAAGGTGAGGAGTGTTCGTACTGATCAAGGTGAGGAGTGTTTGTGTTGATGAAGGTGAGGAGTGTTCGTACTGATCAAGGTGAGGAGTGTTTGTGTTGGTCAAGGTGAGGAGTGTTCGTACTGATCAAGGTGAGGAGTGTTTGTGTTGATCAAGGTGAGGATTGTTTGTGTTGATCAAGGTGAGGAGTGTTTGTACTGATCAAGGTGAGGAGTGTTTGTGTTGATCAAGGTGAGGAGTGTTTGTGTTGATCAAAGTGAGGAGTGTTCGTACTGATCAAGGTGAGGAGTGTTTGTGTTGAACAAGGAGGTGGGTGTTTGTGTTGATCAAGATGAGGAGTGTTTGTGTTGATCAAGGTGAGGAGTGTTTGTGTTGATCAAGGTGAGGGGTGTTTGTGTTGATCAAGGTGAGTTGTGTTTGTGTTGATCAAGGTGAGGAGTGTTTGTGTTGATCAAGGTGAGGAGTGTTTGTGTTGATCAAGGTGAGGAGTGTTTGTGTTGATCAAGGTGAGGAGTGTTTGTGTTGATCAAGGTGAGGAGTGTTTGTGTTGATCAAGGAGGTGGGTGTTTGTGTTGATCAAGATGAGGAGTGTTTGTGTTGATCAAGGTGAGGAGTGTTTGCGTTGATCAAGATGAGGAGTGTTTGTGTTGATCAAGGTGAGGAGTGTTTGTGTTGATCAAAGTGAGGGGTGTTTGTGTTGATCAAGGTGAGTTGTGTTTGTGTTGATCAAGGTGAGGAGTGTTTGTGTTGATCAAGGTGAGGAGTGTTTGCGTTGATCAAGGTGAGGAGTGTTTGTGTTGATCAAGGTGAGGAGTGTTTGTGTTGATCAAGGAGGTGGGTGTTTGTGTTGATCAAGATGAGGGGTGTTTGTGCTGATCAAGGTGAGGAGTGTTTGTGCTGATCAATGTGAGGAGTGTTTGTGTTGATCAAGGTGAGGAGTGTTTGTTTTGATCAAGATGAGGGGTGTTTGTGCTGATCAAGGTGAGGAGTGTTTGTGTTGATCAAGATGAGGGGTGTTTGTGCTGATCAAGGTGAGGAGTGTTTGTGTTGATCAAGATGAGGGGTGTTTGTGCTGATCAAGGTGAGGAGTGTTTGTGTTGATCAAGGTGAGGGGTGTTTGTGTTGATCAAGGTGAGGAGTGTTTGTGTTGATCAAGGTGAGGAGTGTTTGTGCTGATCAATGTGAGGAGTGTTTGTGCTTATCAATGTGAGGAGTGTTTGTGTTGATCAAGGAGGTGAGTGTTTGTGTTGATCACGATGAGGGGTGTTTGTGCTGATCAAGGTGAGGAGTGTTTGTGTTGATCAAGGTGAGGGGTGTTTGTGTTGATCAAGGTGAGGAGTGTTTGTGTTGATCAAGGTGAGGGGTGTTTGTGCTGATCAAGGTGAGGGGTGTTTGTGTTGATCAAGGAGAGGGGTGTTTGTGTTGATCAAGGAGAGGGGTGTTTGTGTTGATCAAGGTGAGGAGTGTTTGTGTTGATCAAGGTGAGGAGTGTTTGTTTTGATCAAGGTGAGGGGTGTTTGTGTTGATCAAGGTGAGGAGTGATTGTGTTGATCAAGGTGAGGAGTGTTTGTGTTGATCAAGGTGAGGAGTGTTTGTGTTGATCAAGGTGAGGAGTGTTCGTACTGATCAAGGTGAGGAGTGTTTGTGTTGATCAAGGTGAGGAGTGTTCGTACTGATCAAGGTGAGGAGTGTTCGTACTGATCAAGGTGAGGAGTGTTTGTGTTGATCAATGTGAGGAGTGTTCGTACTGATCAAGGTGAGGAGTGTTTGTATTGATCAAGGTGAGGAGTGTTTGTGTTGATCAAGGTGAGGAGTGTTCGTACTGATCAAGGTGAGGAGTGTTTGTGTTGATCAAGGTGAGGAGTGTTCGTACTGATCAAGGTGAGGAGTGTTTGTTTTGATCAAAGTGAGGAGTGTTTGTACTGATCAAGGTGAGGAGTGTTTGTGTTGATCAAGGTGAGGAGTGTTTGTGTTGATCAAAGTGAGGAGTGTTCGTACTGATCAAGGTGAGGAGTGTTTGTGTTGATCAAGGAGGTGGGTGTTTGTGTTGATCAAGATGAGGAGTGTTTGTGTTGATCAAGGTGAGGAGTGTTTGTGTTGATCAAGGTGAGGGGTGTTTGTGTTGTTCAAGGTGAGGGGTGTTTGTGTTGATCAAGGTGAGTTGTGTTTGTGTTGATCAAGGTGAGGAGTGTTTGTGTTGATCAAGGTGAGGAGTGTTTGTTTTGATCAAGATGAGGGGTGTTTGTGCTGATCAAGGTGAGGAGTGTTAGTGTTGATCAAGATGAGGGGTGTTTGTGCTGATCAAGGTGAGGAATGTTTGTGTTGATCAAGATGAGGGGTGTTTGTGCTGATCAAGGTGAGGAGTGTTTGTGTTGATCAAGGTGAGGGGTGTTTGTGCTGATCAAGGTGAGGAGTGTTTGTGTTGATCAAGGTGAGGAGTGTTTGTGCTGATCAATGTGAGGAGTGTTTGTGCTGATCAAGGTGAGGAGTGTTTGTGCTTATCAATGTGAGGAGTGTTTGTGTTGATCAAGGAGGTGAGTGTTTGTGTTGATCACGATGAGGGGTGTTTGTGCTGATCAAGGTGAGGAGTGTTTGTGTTGATCAAGGTGAGGGGTGTTTGTGTTGATCAAGGTGAGGAGTGTTTGTGTTGATCAAGGTGAGGGGTGTTTGTGCTGATCAAGGTGAGGGGTGTTTGTGTTGATCAAGGAGAGGGGTGTTTGTGTTGATCAAGGTGAGGGGTGGTTGTGTTGATCAAGGTGAGGAGTGTTTGTGTTGATGAAGGTGAGGGGTGTTTGTTTTGATCAAGGTGAGGGGTGTTTGTGTTGATCAAGGTGAGGAGTGATTGTGTTGATCGAGGTGAGGAGTGTTTGTGTTGATCAAGGTGAGGAGTGTTTGTGTTGATCAAGGTGAGGTGTGTTTGTGCTGATCAAGGTGAGGGGTGTTTGTGTTGATCAAGGAGAGGAGTGTTTGTGTTGATCAAGGTGAGGAGTGTTTGTGTTGATCAAGGTGAGGGGTGTTTGTGTTGATCAAGGTGAGGAGTGTTTGTGTTGATCAAGGTGAGGAGTGTTTGTGTTGATCAAGGTGAGGGGTGTTTGTGTTGATCAAGGTGAGGAGTGTTTGTGTTGATCAAGGTGAGTAGTGTTTGTGTTGATCAAGGTGAGGGGTGTTTGTGTTGATCAAGGTGAGGAGTGTTTGTGTTGATCAAGGTGAGGGGTGTTTGTGTTGATCAAGGTGAGGGGTGTTTGTGTTGATCAAGGTCAGGAGTGTTTGTGTTGATCAAGGTGAGGGGTGTTTGTGTTGATCAAGGTGAGTGCTGTTTTTGTTGATCAAGGTGAGGGGTGTTTGTGTTGATCAAGATGAGGGGTGTCTGTGCTGATCAAGGTGAGGAGTGTTTGTGCTGATCAATGTGAGGAGTGTTTGTGTTGATCAAGGTGAGGAGTGTTTGTTTTGATCAAGATGAGGGGTGTTTGTGCTGATCAAGGTGAGGAGTGTTTGTGTTGATCAAGATGAGGGGTGTTTGTGCTGATCAAGGTGAGGAGTGTTTGTGTTGATCAAGATGAGGGGTGTTTGTGCTGATCAAGGTGAGGAGTGTTTGTGTTGATCAAGGTGAGGGGTGTTTGTGTTGATCAAGGTGAGGAGTGTTTGTGTTGATCAAGGTGAGGAGTGTTTGTGCTGATCAATGTGAGGAGTGTTTGTGCTTATCAATGTGAGGAGTGTTTGTGTTGATCAAGGAGGTGAGTGTTTGTGTTGATCACGATGAGGGGTGTTTGTGCTGATCAAGGTGAGGAGTGTTTGTGTTGATCAAGGTGAGGGGTGTTTGTGTTGATCAAGGTGAGGAGTGTTTGTGTTGATCAAGGTGAGGAGTGTTTGTGTTGATCAAGGTGAGGGGTGTTTGTGCTGATCAAGGTGAGGGGTGTTTGTGTTGATCAAGGAGAGGGGTGTTTGTGTTGATCAAGGTGAGGGGTGTTTGTGTTGATCAAGGTGAGGAGTGTTTGTGTTGATCAAGGTGAGGGGTGTTTGTTTTGATCAAGGTGAGGGGTGTTTGTGTTGATCAAGGTGAGGAGTGATTGTGTTGATCAAGGTGAGGAGTGTTTGTGTTGATCAAGGTGAGGGGTGTTTGTGTTGATCAAGGTGAGGAGTGTTCGTACTGATCAAGGTGAGGAGTGTTCGTACTGATCAAGGTGAGGAGTGTTTGTGTTGATCAATGTGAGGAGTGTTCGTACTGATCAAGGTGAGGAGTGTTTGTATTGATCAAGGTGAGGAGTGTTTGTGTTGATCAAGGTGAGGAGTGTTCGTACTGATCAAGGTGAGGAGTGTTTGTGTTGATCAAGGTGAGGAGTGTTCGTACTGATCAAGGTGAGGAGTGTTTGTGTTGGTCAAGGTGAGGAGTGTTCGTACTGATCAAGGTGAGGAGTGTTTGTGTTGATCAAGGTGAGGAGTGTTCGTACTGATCAAGGTGAGGAGTGTTTGTGTTGATCAAAGTGAGGAGTGTTTGTACTGATCAAGGTGAGGAGTGTTTGTGTTGATCAAGGTGAGGAGTGTTTGTGTTGATCAAAGTGAGGAGTGTTCGTACTGATCAAGGTGAGGAGTGTTTGTGTTGATCAAGGAGGTGGGTGTTTGTGTTGATCAAGATGAGGAGTGTTTGTGTTGATCAAGGTGAGGAGTGTTTGTGTTGATCAAGGTGAGGGGTGTTTGTGTTGATCAAGGTGAGGGGTGTTTGTGTTGATCAAGGTGAGTTGTGTTTGTGTTGATCAAGGTGAGGAGTGTTTGTGTTGATCAAGGTGAGGGGTGTTTGTGTTGATCAAGGAGGTGGGTGTTTGTGTTGATCAAGATGAGGGGTGTTTGTGCTGATCAAGGTGAGGAGTGTTTGTGCTGATCAATGTGAGGAGTGTTTGTGTTGATCAAGGTGAGGAGTGTTTGTTTTGATCACGATGAGGGGTGTTTGTGCTGATCAAGGTGAGGAGTGTTTGTGTTGATCAAGATGATGGGTGTTTGTGCTGATCAAGGTGAGGAGTGTTTGTGTTGATCAAGATGAGTGGTGTTTGTGCTGATCAAGGTGAGGAGTGTTTGTGTTGATCAAGGTGAGGGGTGTTTGTGCTGATCAAGGTGAGGAGTGTTTGTGTTGATCAAGGTGAGGAGTGTTTGTGCTGATCAATGTGAGGAGTGTTTGTGCTGATCAAGGTGAGGAGTGTTTGTGCTTATCAATGTGAGGAGTGTTTGTGTTGATCAAGGTGAGGAGTGTTTGTGTTGATCAAGGTGAGGGGTGTTTGTTTTGATCAAGGTGAGGGGTGTTTTTGTTGATCAAGGTGAGGAGTGATTGTGTTGATCGAGGTGAGGAGTGTTTGTGTTGATCAAGGTGAGGAGTGTTTGTGTTGATCAAGGTGAGGTGTGTTTGTGCTGATCAAGGTGAGGGGTGTTTGTGTTGATCAAGGAGAGGAGTGTTTGTGTTGATCAAGGTGAGGAGTGTTTGTGTTGATCAAGGTGAGGGGTGTTTGTGTTGATCAAGGTGAGGAGTGTTTGTGTTGATCAAGGTGAGGAGTGTTTGTGTTGATCAAGGTGAGGGGTGTTTGTGTTGATCAAGGTGAGGAGTGTTTGTGTTGATCAAGGTGAGGAGTGTTTGTGTTGATCAAGGTGAGGAGTGTTTGTGTTGATCAAGGTGAGGGGTGTTTGTGTTGATCAAGGTGAGGGGTGTTTGTGTTGATCAAGGTCAGGAGTGTTTGTGTTGATCAAGGTGAGGGGTGTTTGTGTTGATCAAGGTGAGTGCTGTTTTTGTTGATCAAGGTGAGGGGTGTTTGTACTGATCAAGGTGAGGGGTGTTTGCGCTGATCAAGGTGAGGAGTGTTTGTGTTGATCAAGGTGAGGGGTGTTTTTGTTGATCAAGGTGTGGTGTGTTTGTGTTGATCAAGGTGACTGCTGTTTTTGTTGATCAAGGTGTGGAGTGTTTGTACTGATCAAGGTGAGGGGTGTTTGCGCTGATCAACGTGAGGAGTGTTTGTGTTGATCAAGGTGAGGGGTGTTTGTGCTGATCAAGGTGAGGTGTGTTTGTGTTGATCAAGGTGAGGAGTGTTTGTGTTTATCAAGGTGAGGGGTGTTTGTGTTGATCAAGGTGAGGGGTGTTTGTGTTGATCAAGGTGAAGAGTGTTTGTGCTGATCAAGGTGAGGAGTGTTTGTGTTGATCAAGGTGAGGAGTGTTTGTGCTGATCAAGGTGAGGAGTGTTTGTGTTGATCAAGGTGAGGAGTGTTTGTGTTGATCAAGGTGAGGGGTGTTTGTGTTGATCAAGGTGAGGAGTGTTTGTGCTGATCAAGGTGAGTTGTGTTTGTGTTGATCAAGGTGAGGAGTGTTTGTGTTGATCAAGGTGAGGGGTGTTTGTGCTGATCAAGGTGAGGTGTGTTTGTGTTGATCAAGGTGAGGAGTGTTTGTGTTTATCAAGGTGAGGGGTATTTGTGTTGATCAAGGTGAGGGGTGTTTGTGTTGATCAAGGTGAGGAGTGTTTGTGTTGATCAAGGTGAGGGGTGTTTGTGTTGATCAAGGTGAGGGGTGTTTGTGTTGATCAAGGTGAGGTGTGTTTGTGTTGATCAAGGTGAGGAGTGTTTGTGTTGATCAAGGTGAGGGGTGTTTGTGTTGATCAAGGTGAGGAGTGTTTGTGTTGATCAAGGTGAGTTGTGTTTGTGTTGATCAAGGTGAGGAGTGTTTGTGTTGATCAAGGTGAGGGTTGTTTGTGTTGATCAAGGTGAGGGGTGTTTGTGTTGATCAAGGTGCGGGGTGTTTGTGCTGATCAAGGTGAGGGGTGTTTGCTTCTGTAATTTCCAACATATTGCTAATGTTGCTTTAGTCGTTCATGAATTGTTACATCCTGTCTTGCTGGTAGATCAATAATCTACATGCTTCACCTAAATGCCAGTGAAGACTGATTCAGACCAGTGGTATAATGGACTGGGTGTCCCACGCTGCTATTCCGGCAGTGGAAGTTCGCCTTCTAACCCCAGCAGATTTCCGGGGGTTCGCCTATTTGCACGTCCCCGATTTCCATCACTGCATGATTGGCGGCCGTGCCTTAAGCTGCCAAGGCCCTAAGCTCTGGAATTCCCTTTTGAAACCTTTCCACCTCTCTATCTTTCTCTCCCCCTTTAAGTCACTCCTTAAAACCTACCTCTTTGACCAAGCTTTTGGGCACCTGCCCTAATATCCCTTTATGTGGCTCAATGTCAAATTTTGTCTGATAATGCTTCTGTGAAACGCCTTGGGGCGTTTTACCACATTAAAGGCGTTATGTAAATGCAAGTGTTGTTGTTGTTTAATTTTTGGCGGTCTCCATCTGGAGATCTGGGAGGGATTAGCTGCATTTGCCCTAGAGGGAAGTAACTGATGTACTGCTGCAGGATTTAAAGTCTCGTGACGGAATAAAGGGGAAGTGTGTGCAAATTATGCAGAAGAGAGTTATGATGGCTGCAAGGAAAGCTGTAGGAAGAGGAACATCCAACTTCTCTGGTGCTGAGGTGGAGGTACTTTTGGAGAGACGAGGGCTGGGCTGCAGGATTATTTGGCACCCAGACGAAGAGGTTATGCCATGTCACGGTGAGATGCAGTGAAGGGAGGTTGCCAGCTCCATAACCCCAGATCAGCAGTACAATATGAAAAGAAACTTAACAACTTGACCAGGATGGACAAGGTAGGTGTCCATCACACCCTGCTGAAGGACTCATAGCACAACCTTGCCTGTTGTCCATTCAGAGCAATCACTGTCACTGTGATGACTGTGCCGCCAAACCAGGCATTATGAAACACTCATGCTCACTGACCATTGGTACCCATGTAATCCAATTTTTCTTTCCCTCTCTTTAGTTCTCTTTCTGTACCTAATTTGACATTGAATTCATCCCCTTTAATTTCCTCTCCTTCCCAGTCCTTCCTGTGTTTATTTCCAAATCCTTAAATCTCATTGGTTAAGGAGATATCCTGTTGGTTGCCCTGTTCACGCAGGTCCCAGATGCCCCGTTTCCCTCACCCTGCTGTTATCAGCTCGCACTTTTAGCAACTTGGTGGACAAATTTTTTTGAGCTGAAGCGTGCAGGGGCACGTCTAACCAGCGACAGATGTCATTCGATGCCCTGCTACAACAAATTCTGGCCCACTAACTTTGTCTGCATTATTGTTGCAGGAAAAGATGGTGCATAATGTCAGAGACAGTCTACAGATGGCAGCATGGTAAATCTGTGTGAATTGAAGAGGCACTAATGAATGTGGCGGAGGTTGGAGCATGTAAGACTATTGGGCACTGATTAGAAGTGAGAGAAAGATAATTTTGGGTTGACATTGTTTTGAGTAAGGGCGGTGATAAGGGGCTTAAAGCGATGGGTGCCATTGGGAGTCTGAAGGAAAAAATCTTTTGTTTCTAAGAGAATGTGTCCCGTACGAGAGCACTTTCAATGTTTCTGGGTCCTGCCACAGGTTGACCATCTGGTTCATCCATGTGCCCTGATCCTATTCCCTTGTCCAAGATAGTTGGTTGTCCCTCTGCAGCTGAATGCCTCTCTCTAGAGCAGAATTGTGCAGAAGGCAGAAGGCGATTACTGTATGGGATACTTGTGCTGGAGAATATTGTAGTGCTCCACTCGAACTTTTCAAACAGCAGAATCAGGCCTTAAGGAATCCAATTGTGTCCACTTACAAAAGGAAAATGGGGCAGCTTGCTAGGTCCACATCGCCCCACTGGCATTTATATGTAATGGGTGGTGAGGGCTTTGCTAGTAGCCATCCTCGTGGGATAAGGCTGGGAGGACAATTCAGCTTGGGATGGAAATGCACCAGTAGCCTCACCCATTTTGCCCCATTTTCCTCCACTATCCTGCCCATAATGTTTGTGAGCCCACAGTAACCCCTTCCCACAATGTAATGTGCTCCTTTAAATGAAATAGTGATAGCCATTAGAGTCTCTTAAGAATATCTTCCTGGCCACTAATTCCATCCATCCAGGGGGGAAATAGATCGTGTGAGGAGAGCATAAAGATTGATTCACTAAGCATAAGAGAGCAGGAGTAGGAAGTTGCAGGAGGAGGTCTTTCCCACAGAGATGGTGGGTGCCTCCTCCAGCAACTGCAGAGGCAGTGGATCAAGATTGCTGTGGTCCATCTTTCAAAAGAACACGATAGACTGCCATAGTCTTTGGGTACTGTACGTAGCTGCTTCCCTAATGTAGTGAGAAGTATGGAGGTGTCCACATTCGGCCTTGCTGCATGGATTTGAGGGTAAGCAAGACATCTTTGGAGTGGGCAGCAGCCATAGGACCATCTGCTGTGAAGCTCCTTACAGCTGGGGACTTGTTGCCAGTCTTAGGTTGTCTCCTGAATACTCAAACTCCTGCAATACAGGCTGCACTGTGGTCTCCTCAACGGATGGGCTCACAGAAGAGGTTTTGAGACCAGGAGGGAATTAGTGGCCACCTCCTCAATGCTACTCCTGCCATGGGGGTCTGACAACCTTCAGTGTCCTGGAAAATCAGAGCAGTACCCTGCTGCTCTAACGGGGGACCAGAGGGCTTTGAAGGGCTGAAGATTTAAATTAAAAATAAATATATTTTACCCACAGGAAAACAAAGTGCCTGCATTCAGAAAGTAATCAATCCCAGAGAGAATTGATTAACTTCACCTCTTACCATTTCTATGGCCTTTACTAGGCCCACAATGAAACCCATGCCTAATTCCAAGAGCAGCCCAGGAGCACCTCCAGAGCTTCCCCAAAGCTAACAGTGAACATTGGGGTAATGGGTGGAAGACCCAGAGGTGAATTTGTGGCGCATGATGCAGAAACCTGGGAAACGGGTTGCTCTAGCAAACAGCGCATCTGAAACTGGCTTGTGCACAGCTGGTTGGCTAATGTTACTGATGCCCCCAGTGGAATCCAGGAATGATCTTGTAACATATAGGTTAATGAATGGATTGATCTTTACAGCCCCTAGCAGCGTAGTCCCTATGGTGGAGGTGTAGGTTGTGTAGTAGCAGGTGGCATAACTGACTGATAGGTTCTTTTATAAAATGCAGCCTCTGTAAGCGTGCTGCTAGGAAACCTGAATGTGGCAGTGCCTCAGTGTGATTGTTCTGGTATGGGAGTATTGGCGGGGCAAGTACCTTGCATCTCCAGTGCTGCCTGACCAGTCTAGCCTCCCTCTGTTCATCCTCCACTTCTTCCAATATACAATGATACAGGGGAATCTCCAACTGGGCAACCCATTGTGCCCTCTTTAAAATTTGGAACGAGAAGCGGGAGCTCCACAGCAAATATCACAAAGAGTATTCTTAGGAAATTTGTGGCTAATGATTCTTTCATAATAGTGGCTAATGTGACCAAACTCCCTCCATAGTCTTCAGCAACCAAGCCAATAAGTCATCTGGCCTGGCGTTCATTACTCTTAAATCCTTTTAATTTCCTCTGTTGGGCTGATTTCAAAATCCTCTGGAATATTCAGTGTACTGAAAATTGCATAGCATGTTAGTGTTATCCCCACCAATTAAAACTTCCAGGAAATACTTACTTACAACCTTAATTATTTTATTATCTTCAATATCAAGGCCATCATTTAGGATTCTGACTTTCTTTCTAAAATGTTCTTTTACTCTTACGATACTGGAAGAATTTCACATCTTTTGCGTGCTCATCGCTGTAGCTTATTTTGCACTTCTGAAATCTATTTTAAAATTGTATTTGTGATGAAATTGTGTTTTTAGGAGCATGTAGGAACTCCCTCTGGAGTCCCTAAATAGTAGGGGGAAGTAAAATAGAATTTTGAATGAGCAAGCTGCCATCAAACCCAGACTGTTGCTGAGTCTTACTTCTGGGAGTCATTATCCAGTTTGCTCCTGAATCAAGTTCATCACTAAAACAAACATTACAAAGTAAAAAGTACAATGGCAGTATGGATCTAAAATTGGCTAGGGTACAGAAAGCAGAGAGTAGTGGTGAACGGATGTTTTTCAGACTGGAGGGAAGTTTACAGTGGTGTTCCCCAGGGTTCAGTATTAGGACCACTGCTCTTTTGATGTACATTGATGACCTGGATTTGGGTATACGGGGTATAATTTCAAAGTTAAAAATGTATTAAATAATGTGGAGGATAGTAACAGACATCAGGAGGATATAGACTGATGAAATGGGCAGACGCATGGCAGATAAAATTTAACTCAGAGAAGTGTGAGGTGATTGTGGTAGGAAGAATGAGGAGAGGCAATATAATTTATAATATAATATAATATAATATAATATAATTTAATATAATTTATTTATAATATAATTTAAATGGTACAATTTTAAAGGGGGTGCAGGAACAGAGAGTCTTGGGAGTACACAAATCTTTGAAAGTGGCACGACAAAGTTGAGAAAGCTGTTAAAAAAGCATACGGGATCCTGGGCTTCATTAATAGAGGCATAGAGTACAAAAGCAAGTTATGCTAAACCTTTATAAAATACTGGTTAGGCCTCAGCTGGAGTATTGTATTCAATTCAGGGCACTATACTTTAGGAAGGATGTCAAGGCCACAGAGAGGGTGCAGAGGAGATTTATTAGAGTGGTACCAGGGATGAGGGACTTCAGTTATGTGGATAGACTGGAGAAGCTGGGATTGTTCTCCTTAGAACAGATAAGGTTAAGGGGAGCTGTGATAGAAGTGTTCAAAATCATGAACGGTTTCGATAGAGTAAATAAGGAGAAACTGTTTCCAATGGCAGAAAGATCGGTAACCACAGGACACAGATTTAAGGTGATCGGCAGAAGAGCCAGAGGCGTCGTGAGGAAACATTTTTTTCGCAGCGAGTTGTAATGATCTGGAATGCACGGCCTGAAAGTGTGTTGGAAGCAGATTCAATATCAATTTTCAAAAGGGAATTAGATAAATACATGAAGGGAAAAGGTTTACAGGGCTATGGGAAAGAACAGGGGAATGGGACTAATTGGATGGCCCTTTCAAAGAGCCGGCACAGGCACGCTGGGCCGAATGCCCTCCTCCTGTGCTGTACCTACTGTGATACTATGATATTATGAATATTTAACTAATTTTGTACAAATATTCCTACTTGTTATAATTACTTGTGATCTAGAGTGTATCAATTTGTGACAAAACTCCGAAATGAGCCTTCTGGTGTTGTATCACACCATATGGCTGGCAGTTAAGGCAATATTTCCTATAATTTCACGGCTACAGCAGTTTTGTCATGTTAAAGATTCTCTCTGTGAAACAAAATCGTAACATTCTTTGTAAAGAATGGCTTCCAAAATACTTTGGCTTATCCTGAGCACTTCTGACCTAAGTCTACGAGAGTGCAGCCGAAGGCCCAGAAATTAGGCCAGGATCCAGATATGCTGGTTCGTGACAACAACAAGACCACCACGGTACTAGTATTAAGGTTAAAGGCAAAACAGATTTATTAAGCACATCACAATTAGTACAAAAAGGTGATACTTAACAAAGAGAAATAGTCACAGTCTGTTCCTTGAAACCTTGGAAGTATCCCTCCATGTGACTGCGGCGCAGTCTCTCTTTCTCTTGCTCTGTTCTGTTGACTGAAGAGTTCTCTTCTTCCTTGCCAGAATCTTGCGCGCCTTCCTCAGCTTTTGAGGTCTCTTCTTACCCCATAACCTTGTTCTTGGTCTTGTCTAATCCTACATATATATTACTTCTAAGTTTCATTTGGTTAATACAGAAACATACAGTATATCATGATAAAAAAAATCATGGACTTAAAAGATTCTCCAGCTCTCCTTTAACTAATAGAACCATAGAAAAGATACAGTGCAGAAGGGGGCCATTAGGCCCATCGTGTCCGCGCCGGCTCGAAGAACAACTAGGTGCCCATTCTAATCCCACTTTCCAGCACCCGGTCCATAGCCCTGCAGCTTACAGCACTTTACGCGCAGGTCCAGGTACTTTTTAAAAGAATTGAAGGTCCCTGCCTCTACCACCAATTCGGGCAGCGAATTCCATACACCCACCACCCTCTGGGTAAAAACGTTTCTCCTCATGTCCCCTCTAATCCTTCCGCCAATCAGCTTAAATCTATGTCCTCTAGTTCTTGAACCCTCTGCTAGGGGAAACAGGTACTTCCTGTCTACTCTATCTGGGCCCCTCATAATTTTGTAATTTTGTATCCATCGTGTGGATATCTTCTAAGTATTGTTTCTCTCAATTTCATTGTTAACTGATGGGAACCTAACCCTGAACTTTGGAAATCCAAATTACTATGTCCCTCTTTACTTTAATTTCAGTCCTTCTGATTGGTACCAGTGTTTCCTGACTGTTTCATTAATTAGTCGGTTTCTCTATGGACCATGTGTCAGTGCCTTGTTTAAAAGGATTTCTCACTCGCCTGGACCACATTAACCATTTCATGTTGTGCTGTTGTCAAGTAACTGAGCCTGTCTGAGACTCATTCTTCAGTGTATCTTCTTCATGTATTTCCGCATACTAGCAACATATCATAGGTAGTGTTCTTGGATATTAACTTTCTGCTGGCCAGTCTCTTTTTCCGAACGTGTTTTCCATGGCACACGTCATATGTCCAGTAAGATTCAGTCCTGTAAAAGCAACTGGTTTGTTTAAAGAGTGGTTCCACTAGCTCACCAGGCCATAGTCCTTTGTAATCATGTTCTTCATCCTGGTCTCCGTTTCAGATGATGGCAACATACATTTGTATCTTTCATGTCCACTGTAGCCACTCTTAGGTTTTCAGGTTATCTTATCAAAAAGATCAGGGGTGTCTAGAGTGCTTATCTCCCCCTGCATGGTCCCGATGTCAGGGTAGTGGCCAGGCTATTGAATGTAGCTTTCTCATTGTTCATTATAGGCAAGGACACAAATATCTCCACGAGAAAGCTATCAATTTACTATTCTCAACTACACTTTCCTGACTTTCACTAGATTGTATATTTATGCCAGATTGATATTTTTTGGTAAATTATGCCCAGTTCAATGACTTTAGAGAAATTCCCATTTGGTGTAATTTCTCTGTTTCTTTACTTTAATCCTCAATCACTTCCTCTCATCCAATTTTACATAACCCATTATATTACCTATCATGAGCCCTGGAGGAACTTTACTGTCCGATACAATATTTACAGTCAGGTCCAATATCCCAACACATTTTATTTGTTTATTTTACGTAATTTCTTCTTGAACCGCTTTTCATCTCCCAAAATATCCTGCTACATTGTGCCCGAGTC
This sequence comes from Heptranchias perlo, assembly GCF_035084215.1. NCBI lineage: Eukaryota > Metazoa > Chordata > Chondrichthyes > Hexanchiformes > Hexanchidae > Heptranchias > Heptranchias perlo. The sequence continues at coordinate 17,741,949 of NC_090338.1, forward strand.
CCTTCTATCATTTCACAATTGTCCCAACTCGAGAGCAGTATTGTTGACTGACAGGACTTGTCAATGTACAATTTTTTTCCCTCCCGAAAAGAATTCTTCCTTGATATACAGCATTCGATAGGAACCATTTAGACTGGACTTCTTTTATTTTAAAATATAATTTGATTATCCCCTTAAATTACAAGTAAATTTTCCTTTCTCGAGTGCTTGAATAGCAACTCATATAAATTTTCTTATCAATTCCAATTTCAGAAACAACTTATGTCCAGGCTTTGTGGTTTTATAGTAGAGAAGAAGTGCTTGTAATTACTTTTGGATGTAACTCCCATATCTCCCCACCTCCAGCACTCTGTCTCGGAAGACAATAAATGGGTTAAAACAAAACAAATCAAAATGTTTTCTAAAGAAGAAAATCAGATTGGATCAAGGCTGATGATTGCTTTTCCTTCTCTATGTAATTTTTGAATTATTGAAATAATATCACCACGCTGTGACATTTGGGGCTCGAATTTAGCAGGCCTGCGGGTTCCCAGCGGGTGGTCCTCCGGGAGCGTGGAAAACGCGGACGGGTAATTGTGTGCGTTCCCCACGCGATCGCGGGATAATTGGACCCATTAAGGCCTGCTTCCGGGTTCTGCGCTCCCCAGCTGCGTGCCGGCCGGCTGCGCATGCGCAGTACCGTCGACGCAATGTAGGAGCTCCAGTTAAAGGGGCAGTCTCCCAAAGCCCCTCCTGCTGCAAGCAAGAGGTCTGGGAGAATGGCTCAACCAAGGGGAAAGGCTGCGCCCCGTTTTTCAGATCTGGCACTGCAGCTGATGCTGGAGGGCGTGAGGAGGAGGAGGGAAACACTCTTCCCTGAGGATGGGCGCAAGTTCCCTGCCGCCGCAACCAGGAAGGCATGGGCAGAGGTGGCGGCGGAGGTGAGCAGCAGGGGCAACACCCCAAGGACTTGGGAGCAGTGCCGCAAGCGCTTCAATGACCTGACTAGGTCTGGCAAGGTGAGTACACCAACGCACCCTCCCACATCCCGTCCCCACCATCACGCCAAGCAGATCACAACCCCTCCTGCACAGCCACCACTGCGCTCCATCAGCAATCCTCACAGCCACTCATTCACCATCCTCGCCGTGCACGCAAGTACCCACCGTCCCTGACCCCACCCGAACACTACCACACACCCCAATCCCCATGCAATGGGATGGGCACGTGGCCCACACTTCCTCCCATCCGTTCCGCGCCACGCTCAACCCAACCACACCGATGCTCGATGCGTCTCACGATGCAAGACGCACCCACTCACACATCTGTGTTTTGCCTTCACAGGAGAAGAGGAGCAAGAACAACCGCGAAAGGGCACGCACCGGAGGTGGGCCGCCGCAAGTGGTGGAGCTCACCGACGCAGAGGTGGAGGCGCTCGACCTCGCCCGCACGCGACATTGCCTGTCGGTGGCTGATGGCGAGTGTGTCGCTGCCGAAACGGCCGGTAAGGGAAAGCTGACACTCAACACCCATGATCGCGAGTGACCGTATCATCACCTGCCATCAGGCGCACTGTCAAGTTGGTCCACATGCCTCAAAGTGCCCTCTGTTCTCTTGCAGGTCCGTCTGTGGATCAAGCGAGTGTGGAGGGCGATTCCTCAGAGGACATGGCGGTCTCTGAGGGTGCATCGTCACATCAGAGCCAACCATCCACCAGCGCAGAGACACGCACCTCGGTGGGTCCCCCTCGCCAACTAGTTGGGGTAGCACTTGGTGAGTCACTGCGCACGAGTGAGCATGAGCAGACCCTGGTGGCAGGGGCAGCCGCGGAGGGTCCGCGATGGAGGGAGCACTCATCTCCAGGCTCTGCTCAGCCGGACCCAGATGCTGAACCCAGGGGGCCACCAGAGAAAAGGAGAGTCGTCGAGGGCCACCAGCTAATTGCTGAGGTGCTGGCAGAGGTGCCGCGCGCATTGTCCACAATAGCGCAGGCGATGGAGGAGTCCACCTCCTGCATGTGGGCATTGGTGGCGCAGGCACAGGAGGGTACCGGCGACACAGTGTCGCGGGTAGGTGCGGGACTGTCTGCGGTGGAGGACAGGCTGGCCTCCCTCGAGCGTCACGCACAGCTCCACTTCGAGTCCTTGCAGGCCCTGACAACGTCTGTACGGATTCAGGGTAAGCAACATTCCGACGCCACCAACAGGCTGAGGGATACACTAGGGGTGGCCTTGCAAGGCCTCACACATGCCATCCAAACTGCCGTCCAGCAGGGTGGAAGGGGTGATGTGGGCCGAGGCCAAGAGAGGGATGATGGTGACCGGGGACATGGAAGCGGGGACGCCTCTCAAGGCGTCCCCACGTCCCACCCGTCGCCCACCTCTCAACCAGCACCCACAATGGTGCCTCCTCTCCAGGTGGCCGAGTCTGCCCCTGCCCCGGTGCAGGAGGAGCAGTCTGTGGAGGTGCCCTCATGGGCACCGAAACCCAGGGGCCGTCCGCCAAAAGCATCTACCCGGTCAAGGCAAGAAGACGAGCAACCTGCCACTACCTCTGCTGGAGCCACAGGGGTAGCACCACGTAGGGGTTCCCGGAGAAGAATTCCAAAGGCGTTATAATCACAAAGGGAATACACCAGGGTGTTTATTATTTTGTACTTTGTTTCTTAAATGATGTCACATTCCAGATATTAAATAGTCTATTCTCACCACTCCTGCCACCTCTCGTCCATTCTTCTGCGGCTTGTGCAATAGTTGCGTTCCGTGGAGGCCACCATGACGGCGAACACCTCCTGCCACCCATTGGGCACACTGCTGTGGGTGCAGGATTACTGGCAGCACTCTTCAGTGGAGGGGGCTGGTATGGCCGCTCGCATGTGCAGGTGAGGAGATGCGAGCGCCTCGCAGTGTCTGACTCTAGGAGAACCGTTGACGTATGAGTGCGTCCCTGGCCCGGCGACCATCCCGGTGAGTCGCGGCTCGGCGCATGGGTCGTCCAACATCCTCGGGCGCGTCCTCCTCCTCCGCCTCCTCCTCCTCCGCCTCCTCCTCCTCCGCCTCCTCCTCGCCCTTGCCTTCCTCAATGTGGGTGGCGGGTGTGGATGGGGCCTCCTCCAGCGGCACCCCTCTCTGTTGGGCCATGTTGTGCAGGGCACAGCAGACAACTATGATTCGTCCCACTCTGAATGGTGTGTATTGGAGCGCTCCCCCAGAACGATCAAGGCACCTGAAGCGCATCTTGAGAAGCCCTATGGTCTGCTCAATTGTAGACCTGGTAGCAGTGTGGCTGTCATTGTACCGACGCTCCGGCTCGGTGATGGGGTTCCTCAGAGGTGTCATGAGCCACGTGTGGAGGGGATACCCCTTGTCGCCGAGGAGCCAGCCGTTGCCGGCGTTGGGTGCCTGCAGGATGGGCGGGACGGCGGACTCCCTGAGGACGAAGGCATCGTGGCAGCTGCCGGGGTATCTGGCGCACACGTGTAGGAATCTCTGGCAGTGGTCACAGATGAGCTGGGCGTTCATGGAGTGATACCCCTTCCTGTTGATGAACAGCCCTGGCTCATGCGGAGGTGCCCGTATTGCGATGTGGGTGCAGTCGATTACACCCTGCACCCGTGGGAAGCCGGCCATGGCATGGAATCCAACCGCCCTCTCCATCTGGCTGCGCTCGTCCATGGCGAAGTTGATGTAGTGCGAGGCCCTGCGGAACAACCCATCGGTGACCTGCCTTATGCACTTGTGTGCAGAGGACTGACAGACCCCGGTGATGTCCCCGGTGGCACCCTGGAAGGAACCGGATGCGAAGAAGTTGAGGGCAGTGGTGACTTTGACGGCGACAGGTAAGAAGATGCTGCTTGGTCCATCAGGGAGCAGCTCGTCGTTAAGGAGGCTGCAGATGTCGGCGACTACCTGGCGATTGACTCTGAGCCTCCGTATGCACTGCTCCTCGGAGAGGTCCATGAAGCTGAGCCTCGCTCTGTACACCCTGTGCGGAGGGTAGTGCCTCCTGCGACGCATCTCTCTCTGCGGTTGGCCTCCCTCCTGCTGTGCAGGTGGGTGTGCCGCAGCACCGTGTTGGGGGGCCCCACCTCTCCGAGGTGGACGGCGTGGACTGCGAGGCTGCTGGGGCTGGTCATCCTGTTCGTCCTCCGACGATGTCAACGCACCACCCATCTGGCAGGTGTTGGTGTGAGGGGTTGTGCAGGGTAGGTGGGTGGGTCCTCGGACTGGGGCTGCGGTTTCGTGTCGGTCTGTCCTCTGGCTTGGCGGGGGTTGGTGGAGGGCAGGGGTTGCCCTATGTGACGCGGTGGCCTCCTGCGTGGGTGAGGGCGCTCCCCCGTGGAGCGCACCTTGGCACCTGCCACAGGCTGCTGGCTGCAACACGCCTGGTTGAGGAGGGACTGTTTCCCCCAGTGTGGGAAACTGACTGCTTTGAACGTAAAATCCCACACTTCCTCTTTTGACAGCTGCTTCAGCTCATTAACTGACCACAACGAGCAAGGTAAGTAGTCTCAAGTGGAACCCCGCTGGCTTTAATTGCCTGCGGGATTCCCACCAGCGGGGCTTGCGCGCGCAGCCCCGCACGTCAGCGCGGTACCCGGAAGTGGCCGGGATTTCGTCCGAATCCGGTCACGTGATCGGAGATCGGGATTTTCGGGGCCCCCCCGCTGGAAACCCGCAGGTAACCCGACCCTAAAATCGAGCCCTTGGTGTCTGTCGATGTCTGCAGCTAAGGTCTTAAATTTTTAACACCACTGGATCGTTTCCTGCACCAAATTTCTCCAGCACAGGTTGCACCGTAACTTTGTAAAGCCATTATATGTCAAAGAACTACTCTTGGTAATCCTGCACCATCAACACTCACGTGGTCCCAAAAAACCAGGGTCACCTGTTTTAAAAGAAACACAGAAAATCCATTGCGGCTCTTCTTGAGAGCCCAAGGGGTTAATTTGTCAAATCATCATTTATTATTTATTTTGTCCAAAGGAATAATCCCTTTACCCAAAACAAATCCAGAAAACAAAACAGGAGAGAGAGGCTGCCTAGTCCCCCTTTCTCTCTCTCTCTCTCTGGAGCTCGCAACCTGTCTGAAATAAACCCTATCTCTCCCACATACAGATGTACGTAGGACTGCCGACTGGAATTTCCAACTCCAAGTCCTTATCTCTGTGTTTTCAAGATGTAACCACATTAAGAAAAATGTTTTGTGTTTTTGATTTCATTTATTCCCTCAGGTAAGGAGGGTTCAAGGGTCCTCACCATGCACTCTTGAAGAAAGGGGGTGCCTCCCTTCGAAATTCACAAAAAACCTTGTTTTTATCAAGAGACAATAAAACTGTTTATACAGTACCTGCTCTTTCTACTTTCAGAAAGCTGTGACTCCAAAGGTGTCCGACCGACTTCTTAAAAAAACTAGTACAGTCCAAATACTTAACTTCAGCAATACAGAAATATTTTGTCAATTATTTTAAATAAATGCAAAGATTGTTGCTTGGTGAATTGAAAACAGATGTCGGTGTGCTTGGAAGGGGTTAACTTTATTTTTTACAGAAACAAAACGACGGACCCAGATATCAGATGCATGCAGCGTTTTCAGCGTACGTCAACGTAACTTTCACGTAAATTCTTTTTTAAAAAAAACCATTCGTACCCGAAATAGCACTTCCCTTCGTACATTTTAGTTTTTAGTTAGTCCAGTATTTCCAGATTGTTGTGATCAACTTTTTGTTGAGGTCCCCCTCAATTTCTACTTGTTTCTTAAGTTTTATAATTTGCTGTCCTTGCCATAACACAACTAGAGCTTTCCAATTCATTTTTTTTCACATACTTTTCATGGGTATGATCATAACCAACTCTCCTAGCTGTTCTAGGTTTCCTGTTTTTCCTATCAAGGGGATATCAGATATCCTTTTTTATCTGTTCCGTTTTTGGGCCACTTTTATTTCACACCACAGCCAATCAAGATAAAAAAGGGGTGTGCTGTCAGAGCTAACAGCTATTACATTTTAGTACAACCAAGATTGATCCCAAAGTTATCAAAATTGATGCCCTGTACTAGATGACAAGATGTCATTTTTCGATTTACAGTTACACACATTAATTCCTTACACATCAATTCACGCTCACCAATACTCTACACAACTTAAACTTCAAATCACTCGACATTTAAGAAATTCAAAATGCCAATATTTCTGTGAAGATCCCATGTCTGGAATTTAACACGCTTACATTTTATAAGAACCAGAATTTAATAGGTTACTTAACCTCAATAACTCCAATTTTAATTCAGCAGTATCAGAATTAAACACAAGACAAAACAGATACATTATACAAAAGAGGAAAACACGTAACAAGCAGTAGGAAGGGGGCGCGGCCCGTAACACAAACAGAAAACACTCACAATAAGGACAGGCTTTTTAAAAAGACATTACACTGAAAACAAAAGAACACTTTCTGTAGCTTATTATCCCTCCCTTTTTAAATCATTTATCCTTCATCTCTGCACTCCATTTTCAATCTCCAATTTTTCCTACTTAACTTAATTCTAAACTGATTTAAAATCTCATGTGGGAAAGCCCTTTTACCAGGCTTGTTTTTACTCCCATGTTTAAAAGCTTTCTTGTTTAGGGCAGTAGCTTGATTAAAGACAATAAAAGGAAGGCCATCTCGCAAGTCCAAAGTGAGAGCGGATAAAATAACATTCTTCATACCGCTGTCTTCAAAATTGGGGTGGTAATTCCGAAACGTCTGCAGACGCTGTCTTAATTCTAGGGGGCACGTTTGTGGACTAATTAGTCCTAATTGTTGGACATATGCTTGTAGTTTGGAATAATCTAAGGGCTGAGACCATTCGTATGCACCTGCCCAGGGGACTCCAGGTGGAGGATTTGCTCCTCCCACTGCTGGTGCTGCACCTGGTGCATTGGGGACTACCTGAGTTCTGATAATAACGCTCACCGGGTTTTCTGCACTTGGGGAATCAAGTAGGGTCTTGTCTTCACCAGGGACTTTTCCCTCAATTTGGGCGACGGAAACCGGTTTCTCCTCGCGGTTCACATGGGGCGGGGGATCTAGTGCAGGGAGGGGCGGCAGAGGGGGATATAAGTTCTCACTATACTCATTTCTTTCTTGACCATAATCCACATCAGGGCCCCCCAGGGTCACTGCCGCTACCACTGCATGTTGCACGCTCAGTTGTTTTTCTAACTGGCATTGTGTTTCTTCTAAATTATGTAATGCTGATCCAGCATGTACAACATTAACACTTTGATGTTGCATGATTGCAGCTGCCGATGCAACTTGGTATTTTAAACTGTCCATCTGACTATCTTTCTCGGCAAGTTCTTTCTGCTGCCGTTTTAACTGATCATCAATTTGACTATCTTTCTCGGCAAGTTTTTTCTGCTGCCGTTTTAACTGATCATCCTGTACCAGGATGATATCCCGACCTCGTTCCGCACAATATGAGGCTGCACAGGTGATCAAGCCGATCGCGCTATCCTCCTCCATTTTGTATCAGTAATTCTCTGTTCAATGAACGCCACGGCGTCCCTCAACATAACTTCCGGGCCTTTACCTAGGCATTCTAACAATAAGACCTGTACATCGGTCCCGCTACACTTCTTCTCTATCCGGGTACTATACCCTTTCCAAAGATCACCGCTCGGTATCTTGGTGCACTTTAGAGAGCCACCATCCGTTAGTTATTACTAACCCCCCACAAGGATTGACCGGTGATCAAGCGATAACCCTCACGTCCATTACCTTATATCCAGTAATACCAGGTTTTGGCTGTTGTCAGAAATAGTCCCTTCGTGGTCGCCAATTGTAGGATTTCAACCCCTATTTTCAGGATTATGATTTAATCTAATCCAAGGAGTGGTTCGTGACAACAACAAGCCCACCAAGGTACTGGTATTATGGTTAAAGGCAAAACAGATTTATTAAGCACATCACAATTAGTACAAAAAGGTGATACTTAACAAAGAGAAATAGTCACAGTCTGTTCCTTGAAACTTTGGAAGTATCCCTCCAAGTGACTGCGGTGTGGTTTTTCTCTCTCTCTCTCTCACTGTGTTCTGTTGACTGAAGAGTTCTCTTCTTCCTTGCCAGAATCTTGTGCACCTTCCTCAGCTTTTGAGGTTTCTTCTTATACCCTTTTTCAGTCTATGTGGCAGTTCACGATCACATCCACATCTCTCAGCCTTACCATTAATCATGTCTCTCAACCTTCAGAAGTTACATCCCAAGCATAACTCCTGGTACCATTCGTGCCTTGTTGTTACAGATTTAACGGTACCTTATCTTAGAGCTTAAATTGCCAGCCTTCATAGAACCGTTTGTATAAACAGACTTCTATTCACTAGCTTGCGGGGGCTCGAGATAGAGAGGCCTAAGCCTGTGTGACTCCTTGATTCATTTCACCTTCAGTCTCTTTATCTACATTTCTTAGGCACTATGCTATTCCAGCACATCCACCCTTAACGCCTTTGATTTCCCCAAGGTCTCTTAATTCCCACTTTAATGTTGTCAGCATTCTATTAGTTTCAACTGCAAACTTGTCTATAATAACCATCATGCACCCTTCTCGGCCCACCAGCACTTTCTTATTAAATACACGTTACATGGTTCATTCTATATTAATACACAGTACAGTTTATATTTATAGATACATAGATTCATAGTACATTTCATTCTACTTTTACTATTGATTATAATTATACTAAATTATATCTGTTATTGGGTTAATTCTTACAGGTCTGGCTCTTGGCCTGAATGTCACTAGACCTCTGCCTGCCATTGGGTCTGATCATCACCCCCGCCCTTCTGACAGGCACCCAAGATGTGCCTGTGGCATGAACATCCACCAGCGATATTTAAATTAGGGATCCTCCGCTGACCCAGGATACTCTGGCAAGTTCATTGCAGACATTTCTCAGTGGGTGGATCCCAACACTTACACCAGGTTGGCAGCCTATGGATTTTCTGGCTCAATAATTTTAAGTCCTTCCCCTCCATGGCCTCGCCCCTCCTACCTCTGATGCCTACTCTGGTCTTACATCCCCTCCTGAACTCTGTTCCTCTGACTTCGACCTTTTGCCCAACCTTTAGCAGCTATGCCTTCAGTTACCAAGGTCTCACTCTCAGAAATCGCCCCCCCCCCCCAAACCCCTCTGCCTCGCCACATCCTCTCCTTTTTTAGGCCCTTCTTTAAAACTCAATTCTTGGCTCAAGCCTTTGTCCTCCTTTGTGACCTCTCTCTCTTTGGTTCAGCATCTATTTCTCACCACACCGCTATATTTTCTCTATGTTAAAGACACTATTTAGATCCAAGGTGCTGTTTTTATGTTTATGATTCTTCTTCTAGATGGTTTGCAACGGTTTGAGCGATAAAATAAATACAAACATTGTTAAAATTCTTAAGCTTCTCAGTGAGTGCAATAAGAATTGTGACCTGTTGCCCAGATTTATGTCCAGTCATGAGGTTTACTGTCACTCATCAGTTTATCAGTCAGTCTCATGCATATGGTAATGTATTGTACCTGAGAGCCCTTTTTCTATGAACTGGCATAGGAAATGCTTTCCTGTGCTTACTACAAGATGTAAATCTGTCTGAAGCTTGAAGCAATGCTAGTTAATTGGTATGGTACAGTTAATGTTGTCTTTTTCTTAAAGTTAATCTCTTAAAACAGTAATCTCATTGTTCAGGGGTTTGTAGCCAAACCTTGTTTGGGATCAAGAGAAAGCAGCCATTCGAAGCAGATGAGGGTTACCCCAATGAATTTAGTCTGCATTATGGAGGATGGTAGATACTGGGAGGGAGTACCTCCAAAAAAATTATACCTTCCCCAATTTAATATTCTGACAACTGATTGAAACTCTATTGGTGAGAAATTAGGTTAATACTGTAAACTTTTTTAATAACGTCATTGCAGTACTGAGTGATGTTAAACTGAGATCCCATCTGCTCTCTCTGATGGATTAAAAGATCCCATGGCACTATTTGAAGAAAAGCAGGGGAGTTCTCCCATTGTCCTGGCCAACATTTATTCCTCAACCAATATCATTAAAAAACAAATTATCTGAGAGGGCAGAAGGGTTTAATGTCTCACCTCAAAGATAGTACCTCCAACAGCACAGCAAATTGGCTGCCAAATTTTCCTACATTACAATGGTAACTACACTTCAAAAGTACTTCATTGGGTGTGAAGTGCTTTGGGATGTCCTGAGGTCATTAAGGGTGCTATGTAAATACAAGTTCTTTTTTCCTCTTTTTATATTAAATGAACTATATTAGCACTGGCAAAATAAAGCACTTTCTTATTTTGAGCACCCAGTGTCAGCATCCAGCAGTTCTCAGTTTAGGCCTAGCACAGTTAGTTGCATCATAAAGTTCTCTCTACACTTGCGCAACAATGTTCCTCAGCCCTAATCTCAGAAGGGCAGTACCTACTGTACCACCATGAATTTTTCATTGCTCACGCCAATCATCCTGGAATCTCTCTGACTGAGATTGCCAATTTAAGCCAAATTTTGTGTTGTGGGCACATAATCAGTAGAAACTGGCTTTAGACTGTTCAAATTCATTCCGCATTGGACCCTCACTGTGAACAGATAGGTAAAACTTTTTGTCCACCAGTCTGGGCTGGATTCAAACCCAGGTCCAAGGGTAAAAGGCCAGCTAACCCTTTGCACAACCCTGTTCCAATTTCTCAAGATTTCATTTCCTAGGAATTTACAGTACTAATACGATTTCACACAAGTAGAGTTTCAATCAGTTGCTGTCAGAATATTAAATTGGGGAAGGTATAATTTTTTTTGGAGGTACTCCCTCCCAGTGTCTACCATCCTCCACAGTGCAGACTAAACCCACTGGGGTAACCCCCATCTCCTTCAAATGGCTGCTTTCTCTTGATCACAGATGAAATGAGCAGTGCTATTTCTTTGAGTTATTCTGGTTAAACATTTTCAATAACTCAGGGGTTCATATCTTCAAGCAATAGCTTTGCAAAATGCCTACTGCAATGTATGTTTTGTACCTACCTTTTGCGAGGAAGAAAATCTTCAAGGTGAAAAATGGGCGTGGGGAAGATTTCAGTCTAGATTTTCTGGGTGCTGGCTTAAGTCCAGCTGAATGCGATGGAGCATTCCTTGCGTGCCATTCTGTCGGATCTCTACTTGGATCCAATTCCAAGATCTCCAGACAAAACTGTTGGAAGGGGCATTGAATATTTGGACTCAAATAATGAAATGTTATGTAAATGATAGAAAAAAGTCATTCGGCATAATTTATGTCATTTGCATTCTAGCAATTCTGACCGCAAGGGATGCTTGTTCATTCTTGGCATCCAACGTTGCTGTGGGCAGCAGAGGGTCCAGTTAAAATTTAAATGGCCATAAACCCTATGGAAATGATCACAGAGCAGCCAAACTCTGCCCCAACCCGCAGACTGATTCCTGAGGAGATGCTGGGGAGCTCTCCAGAATTATTTAAATGACTTTGAAGCTGAAAATTTGGCCAGGGTTCAGCTCAGCTTGCTGTTGTCTCAGGCACCTTTTTTTTTAGGCTTTACTCGGATATTTCTCGTGTTGAGTTTCAAAGACGATTCCCGTAAACAAGTCCTTCTCCCCACAAAATGGATTGTGGCCATATATACATAATTGCTGGTACTATGATGTGGTCCAGAAGTCAAACAGAAAGCTTTGTTACTGAACTTAGCTCACTGCGTAGAGATAAGCACCCATGTGTTCTGCTAATCTTTAAATAGCAATAAAATAAATACTCTGTTGGACCATGCAAGTTAGGCTAGAAACTAAGAAGGTTTATTAAAAGTAAAGATTAAATAATAGCAGATTGTTAAAGAACATTTTGCATACCAGACTGCCATGTTTGCCTTTTAGAATGTGTAAAAACAATTTAGCAGCAACCAAATTTCAAGTGACTAGCCGTATCCTATAAATAGATATAAAAATATATCAACCTTCTTATAATTTGAATTGTGATTGAACTCCTATTTGCCACAAACTCATTGGGGGTAAAATTCAACTTTAGCCAGCACATGGGTCTTGTCCTCTCTTTGCCCTCTCTGAGTGGACAAAGAGGAAATTGTTGAGAGCAGCACTTATGTTGCTGTCACCTCAGAGTGGGGGTGCGTAGCACGTAAAGCCCTTCGAGGATCAGGATTCCTGGTGGTCTAGGGAAATGCTTACTGGAGCTGCTGGACACTGGAGCTGCTAGTGGGACCTAAAAGGTGAGCACGTTGAAGCAGTAGGGTTCATGTCTTTCATTGTGGGACTCCTGTTTTGGATCACAGTGGAAACACAGGAAGCAGCCACAACCAGTGGGTGGGCAGGCAGGATTACATTCCAGTCAATTTCCCCTCCCAACACCAAATGCAATTTCCCATCTACTTGGACAGAAGCCAGCAGATCAGCTGTGATACTGATCACTGTCTTTCTGGCTTGCATGCAGGGCTGACTTGGGAGGCACCATTAGGAACACCACTGGGTTTTTAATGGTTGGTGCCAGGAGCCATAAGCTCGCTTGGTTGAGGAGGTGGCATCCGTGGGTGGTATGGGTGAAGTGGCATGCTCTGGATCGGCATTTGGGGTTTGAGGGCAATTTTCTACTTCCTTGTGGTTTTTCCTTTGCAGCATCCTGTGGGAGAAGCTGTATCTTGTATATTTTCCTGGTTTCTTTAGTTCATTGGGAAAAGTTAAAAGTAGAAATTAAAGCTGAGTCCAGAGTCCATTCACTTCAGGCAGCTGACTGGATAATATCACCGGAACTCCCTTAACTATGCTCATGTTACTTATTTCATAAACCTGCCTCTGGACTCAATTTCCACCCTTTCATCACTGGCGTTCCGTGGCTATTACCGAGAGGATGCACTACAGTATCTCACTAAAGTTATTTTGACAGCAGCTCCCTCCCCCGTGACCACTACCACCAAGAACAACAATGTTGTGGCAACACCATCCTCCAAGTTCCCCTCCAAGTCACACACCATCCTGACTTGGACGTATATCGACGTTCCTTCATCGTCGCTGGGTCAAAATCCTAGAATTTCCTACTTAACACGATTGCAGGACCACCATCGCCACAAAGATTACAGCGGTTCAAGAAGAAAGCCCATCACCACCTTCTGAGGGCAACTAGGGATAGGCATTAAATGCAGTCTAGCCAGTGTCACCCACATCCCACATCCCAAGAGCAAATATAAAAACACCTACTTAAAATACACATGCCTAAAAATCTTTAATATGAACACTCTACAACTAAAATGTTTTACACCTTGAAACCAATTGTGGGTAATACTATATGTGACTTATTCTCAGGAGGTACCCAGCTCTGCGTGGTGACTTCCTTTGCGGTCCAGCATTGTGCAGGTTTAGTACTGGTCTACGACAGAGCTATGATGACATGCAGCTCCATCTCTCCACCACTTTCCTTGACCCCTGAGCTTTAAGACTGCTTTTCTGACATTAATGTTGAATGAGTCAAAATTTCCTCCAACTGAGCATCAGGAAGACTGAAGCCATTGTTTTCAGGCCCCACCATTAGTTCTGCCCCCTGCCACAGATTCCATCCTGCTCTCCAGCCATTAGCTCAGGCTGAACCAGGCCATGTGAAATCTTGGTGTTCTATTCAACCCATGGTTGAGCTTCAAATGCCATATTCTATCCATTACCGAAACTACTTACTTCCACTTCCACAGCATTTTCTGTCTATGCCTCTGCTTCATCACCATTGTTGTTGCAGCCTTTATGCACAATTTTGTCACCTCGAGACTTAAATCCTCCAAAGTTCTCCTTGCTGGCCCCTTATCAAAGGTATTAAGGGATATGGGCCAAAGGCGGGTATATGGAGTTAGATCACAGATCAGCCATGATCTTATCAAACGGCGGAGCAGGCACGAGGGGCTGAATGGCCTACTCCTGTTCCTATCTCCAACTTGTTCAAAACTCAGCTGCTGGAGGAGTATGATGGGATGTGATATTTCCAAGACACTGGGATCAGCCAGATGCACCACAATGGTCTTTTCCAGTTCTGAGCATTCATAGATCCATGTAGATGCAGGAGTGAAAACAGTGGCATTTTTTCCTCTATTTTATTCTTGGTGTTTGTTTGTTATACACACACACACACACACACACACATAAAACATAAAAAATATAAGCTGAACAGTAGGAATAGGGAGGAGGAACAGCACAGAGGACAGCATAGTTGGAATTCAGGAGGAACAAGAGAAAGACGTTCAGAGGATCAATGACCAACACTTTGTGACTGGCGCAGTAGGTAAGGTTTTGGGATGTGCAATGCTGAGAAAGAATGATGTGGAGATGCCGGTGATGGACTGGGGTTGACAATTGTAAACAATTTCACAACACCAAGTTATAGTCCAACAAATTTATTTTAAATTCCACGAGCTTTCGGAGGCTTCCTCCTTCCACACCATTCACCGGAGAAAGAATGAGTTAGATTAGGACATCGGGTGATGAGTCATAGGGTCAACACAGCGAGGAAGCAAGGAAGCCGAATTTGGAGCTTAGGAGGAATAATTACTTCATCATCGACTCTTTGATTTAGATTTAACGAAAGGTATTTTTTAAGTTAGTTTTTTCTTAACTTTCCAAATTTCTACCAAGTATGCACTTTAAAAAAAAACACACTTGGACACTACTCCATTCTAAAAGTTTTCGATCTGAGAAATGGAGGATTGAAAAAAGCAATTAAGCAAGAGAAATTGGAAACTGTGCTGATCGGCAGTGCTAAAACAGGTTTTTATCGGCCTCTTCAGGGTTTTTCATATTATCCCCCGTTAGTATAAAAGTGAAACTGAAACACAAAGATAAAGGTATCAACAATGTTACTGATCAATGCCCCACACTTCAGAAGTTGAGCAGTAAATTCTGAAAGAGAAAAAAACAGCTTCAATGATCCCAGGGCTCTTTAACCTTTCTCACTAAGCTTTACGTAGTTTTCATAGCGAAAGAGAGATCGACACAAGCCACTTCCCGATTCCCGTTCATCATCACGGCATTGGCTTTGTAATTCCCATTGGTCAGCCAGTATGGCAGTTCCACTGGGGGGATGTAAAAACTGGTTTCTGGTAGAGAGTAGTCACCCTGTAAACCAATAAGGAAATACGTTAAGGGCAAAAATGTGTACATTTCCTTCTTTCTAATTCAAACTGCCGGACTGCACTTTTAGATATTTTCTAGACAGCATCAATCACACTATTACGCAAAAAAAAGCAAAGATTCCATCAATTGCTCATCCTACAGGTCCATATCCACATTTAACAGCGACTACAAAATACTGCCCATGAGTCTGACCACCAGACTGGACAAAGTCACCAAAGTTCAAATACCTCGGGGTAATAGTAAAGGAAAACAGCAAGAAAGAATTGCATTTATATAGTGCCTTTCAAGACCTTGGGACATCTCAAAAGCACTTTTGAAGTGTAGTCACTGTTGTAATGTAGGAAACATGGCAGCCAATTTATTCACTACAAGATCCCACAAAGAGCAATGAAATAAATGACCAGATAATCTGCGTTAGGTGTTGGTTGAAGGATAAATATTGGCCAGGTCACCAGGGAGAATTCCCCTGCTCTTCTTCGCTGTGGGATCTTTCACCTGAGAAAGCAGACGGGGCCTCGGTTTAACGTCTCATCCGAAGGACGGCACCTCCAACAGCACGGCGCTTCCTCAGTACTGTACTGAAGTGTCAGCCTTGGTTCTGCGAGGACATCGGTCCCGGTCCTGCTCGGGTGTAACCCGTCCCGCTTGTACAGGTTCCACCTTCCCCAGAACCGGTCCCAATGTCCCAGGAATCTAAATCCCTCCCTTCTACACCATGGCAGAACAATTAAACACATACTTTGGTTCTGTCTTCACAAAGGAGGACACAAATAACCTCCCAGAAATGTTAAGGAACCAAGGGTCTAGTGAGAGGGAGGAACTGAAGGAAACTAGTATTAGTAAAAAAAAAATAGTGCTAGGGAAATTAATGGGGCTAAAGGCTGACAAATCCCCAGGGCCTGATAATCCACATCCCAGAGTACTAAAGGAAGTGGCCCTGGAAATAGTGGATGCATTGGTGATCATCTTCCAAAATTCTATTGACTCGAACAGTTCCTACAGATTGGAGGGTGGCAAATGTAACCCCACTATTTAAAAAAGGAAGGAGAGAAAAAACAGGGAATTACAAACCAGTTAGCCTAACATCAGTAGTGGGGAAAATGCCAGAGTCTATTATAAAGGATGTGATAACAGAACACTTGGAAGGCAATAACGGGATTGGACAAAGTCAGCATGGGTTTATGAAAGGGAAATCATGCTTAACAAATCTACTGGAGTTTTTTGAGGATGTATCTAGTAGAGTAGAACCAGTGGATGTGGTGTATTTGGATTTTCAGAAGGCTTTTGATAAGGTCCCACACAAGAGGTTAGTGTGCAAAATTAAAGCACATGGGATTGGGGGGAATATACTGGCATGGATTGAGAATTGGTTGACAGACAGGAATCAGAGAGTAGGAATAAACGGGTCTTTTTCAGGGTGGCAGGCAGTGACGAGTGGGGTATCGCAGGGATCAGTGCTTGGGCCCCAGATATTCACAATATATACCAATGATTTGGATGAGGGAACTAAATGTAACATTTCCAAGTTTGCAGACGACACAAAGCTGGGGTGGAATGTGAGCTGTGAGGAGGATGCAAAAAGGCTCCAATGAGATTTAGACAAGTTGGATGAGTGGGCAAGAACATGGCAGATGTAGTATAACATGGATAAATGTGAGGTTATCCACTTTGGTTGTAAAAACAGAAAAGCAGATTATTATCTGAATGATGATAGAAAGGGGAGGTGCAACGAGGCCTGGGTGTCCTTGTATACTAGTCGCTGAAAGCGAGCATTCAGGTGCAGCAAGCAGTTAGGAAGGCGAATGGTATGTTGGCCTTCATTGCAAGAGGATTTCAGTACAGGAGCAGGGATGTCTTACTGCAGTTATACAGGGCCTTGGTGAGACCACATCTGGAGTATTATGTGCAGTTTTGGTCTCCTTATCTGAGGAAGGATGTCCTTGCCATGGAGGGAGTGCAACGAAGGTTTGCCAGACTGATTCCTGGGATGGCAGGACTGACTAATGAGGAGAGATTGGGTCGACTAAGCCTATATTCACTGGAGTTTAGAAGAATGAGAGGTGATCTCATCGAAACATATAAAATTCTAACAGGACTAAACAGACTAGATGCAGGGAGGATGTTCCCGATGGCTGGGGAGTCCAGATCCAGGGGTCACAGTCTCAGGATACGGGGTATGCCATTTAGAACCGAGATGAGGAGAAATTTCGTCACTCAGAGGGCGGTGAGCCTGTGGAATTCTCTACCACAGAAGGCAGTGGAGGCCAAGTCATTAGATATATTCAAGAAGGAGGTCGATATATTTCTTAATGCTAAAGGGATCACGGGACATGGGGGAAAAAGCGGGAACAGTGTACTGAGTTAGACGATCAGCCATGATCATTTTGAATGGCGGAGCAGGCCCGAAGGGCTGAATGGCCTACTCTTGCTCCTATTTTCTATGTTTCTATGTTGTGTGCTCAAGTTGCTGGAGGGGGAACCTGAACCCATGACCTTGTGACTCAGAGGCAAGAGTGCTGCCACTGAGCCATGGCTGACACCAGTAATCCCCAAATTCACTGACCTGTGCAAAAATAAATCCCACACCACCAAACCACTCTGCTGCAGCATTTACACTGACCTGGACAGATGAAACAACCTGTCCCCCGAGAAGGGCAAACACAAAAAATGACGACTTTATCGCTTCACCTCCTCTCCCTGTTTCAGATTCTGCTAGACAAAGCCTAGTGCGATTTCTCCGAGACGTCAACATCTCGTGACAAATTGTACAGCAGCTTTCATGAAGTATATGTTTGTTAAAGACTTTTTTTTTAAAAAACGGTCACATATTTAACCCCCTCCCTATTATTTCTTCCCCTCCTTTCTGAAGATGCTGACTTGTGGTGTGGTACAAATCCACAGACAACAAATATTCTCTATCACTGTACACAAGTGGCCGTTTTTATGGCAGATTTTAACTGGATATTCTACCATGGGGTGCATCCCAGCCAAGCCCAATGCTGTCACCACACAGTGTCCATGTATATGAATTTTCCATCTGAATTTACTAGATCATGATCATAAATGTAGCTGCCAATAACTCTCTCACTCTGCTGGAACTGCTCCCAGAGTTAAAGTTCTCTTAAATTTCAACATAGCTTTCTACGTTTCTAAAACTTCCTTCCCGGCCTTCCGATGGGCCGGGGAGGATATCAGAGGGGCCGGGAGGTGGAGATCGTGGGGGGGGCGGGGCCGATGCCGGGACTTGGAGAGCGGAGGTCGCGTGAAGAGTCGGAGATAGGTGGGGAGCAACTATCTGGGAGGGGGATTCACCATGGTGGTGGGGGGGAGGGGGTCATCATCTTGGGGGATAGGCAGCCGATTGCAGTGGTCCTGTTGGACAGGTGAACTTGTTGGGCCTGGAAGAAGGACTCCTGCTCTTCTGGGCCCACAAGCAGTGCAATAAAAGTCACCTCATGGATCCAGCCCTTCCCGTCTGCTTTCATCTGACCTGAATCGGAAGCGATGGGTAACCCGAACAGATACAGTTAAATTCATTTAAGTTTTCCAATTCACAAAGAATTAAGTATCCCAAGTATTTCAATGAGGTACGTTGCCCCATTTAAGCATCAGCCCGCCGGCTTTATGTGGGGTCAGGACTTCCTGGTGTCTGTTGTGCACACGCATGCAGACCTGCCTGGGTTAAACCCAGAAGTGGGTGAGTTGGAGCCGAGATGCGGCCCTGCTCCTAAAAGCTGTTATTTTAACCTCCCACCTGCCCCCAACCCACCCATTCTTGGGGGTTAAAATTACCTCCCAAATGTAGGTACAGCCAGACATATAAACATAAAAGTCAGTTAGTCAGACAGATAACAATAGCAGCATTCGATATTCATAGAATCATACAGCACAGGAGGCCATTTGGCCTATCGTGTCTGTGCCGGCTCTTTGAAAGAGCTATCCAAATAGTCTGATTCCCCTGTTTTTTCCCTGTAATCTTGAATAAAACCGGTAACTCACAACCTTCACTAAAAATTATCCTAGCATCTTCCTGGTGCTTGTATTCAGCGTGATCCTGTGATGTGAGCACTGGTAAACAAGACATACAAGTTCTCATTCGAATGCTTGTGATAGAGGAATAGGTGGGTCTTACCGCTTTGAAAGGGCAGTGACAGGGAATTCCATATGTGAACAATGGCTCAGGGCACTCTTGTCCTGGTGGGATTGCCAGGTTAAGCAGTCGACAGACATCATCATACTTGCAACTTCCTATTTGACCAACACAGGGAATCTTTACCCAAATTCCAGCAACTTCTTTCTTCAATGTTAAATCAACCTGTATTTGGTAAAGAAAAAGGTTTACTGCTCAGGATGAGCTGCTCCCTGCTATCCCTACTATGGATTAAAATCCTGGAACTCCCTACCTAACAGCACTGCGGGAGAACCTTCACCACACGGACTGCAGCGGTTCAAGGCACGGCTCATCACCACCTTCTCAAGGGCAATTAGGGATGGGCAATAAATGCTGGCCTTGCCAGCGACGCCCACATCCCATGAACGTATATAAAAAAAATCCCAGGACATCACTCAAACAATCTGACTCAAACTATCAATACGGAATTATTTGTGGTTCTATGAGCTTTCTGAAGTTTTGTTTGAAAATATCATGAGTATTTAAGCTAATCCTTTAAAAAGATTTTATGGCTGTTTTACTTCAAGACAAACATTCCCCAACCAAAATAACAGTCCAACAGATTCCAGCATCTCTCATGATCTCTGTACAATAAATTGATTTGTACGAAACTACATTTCAGAACATCACAGCATAATAAATTTTGTTTGTGTAAATCTGTGGGAAGTAAGGTTCATTCTTGTCAAGCGAATGAAATGCTGATGCTTTGGGCAATTCTGCTTTTCCCACATATTTCAATCGAAACAATATTGTTGCCTTAGCAACCGCCAAGCATTATACAGTGCGTTCTACATTAGGTACGTGTGATAAAGTGCGCTCTACATTGGGCTTACGATGGAGCATGTTCTAAATCAGCCATGTGTGACAGAGCATGTCCTATACTATGCATTATGGAATGTGTTGTACATCAGATGTTAAAGCAGGATAATTAATACAGTGATATAGAAGAAGTGAAAAGGAGGGAGTGATAGATGATTGTTAAGAGAAGCAATAATACAGAAGCCATGAAAGAGAAACAACGAAATGCTAACTGTGACAAAGAATCAGTAAAAGACAAGTGATGATAGAGAAGCAAAGATGGAGAATACTATAGGATGAAGAATTAGAGATACCTTCAGTGGTACGACGAGGTTGACCGAAGTAGTGGCCACAGCCCTGGCTTGAAGAATTCCTGGAATGTTAACTGGGTCTGGTTGAATGGAAAGATTCTTAATTATGCCAGGATCTTTCCCACCTCCACAGTTATCCCAGGAAAATGTTCCAACGTTTAAAATCTGTAAAATGCAAAACAAATCATTGGAAAAGGACTAAAATGTTTTTGCATCAGAAAGAGCACAAGGTATAGACAGAGAAAAAAAGGAGGCAGAGAGTCACATAGATAGAAAGAGAGATACAGATGGAGAAAGAGATAAAGAGCCATATTTTCAGTGAAGTCCAGGTATGATCTTGTGTTAGTTAGTAACACTTGGGCCTTGAGTCAGAAGGTTGTGGGTTCAAGAGAGCACATAAGCTAGGCTAATACTTTATTGCAGTACTGAGGGAGCATTAAATTGTTGGAGGTGCCATCTGTTGTTCTTGGAGGAAAAAGAGCAGAGAGTTGTCCTGACCAACATTCATCCCTTACCCAACACCATGAAAAATAGGGTTACTCATTTACTGTTCATGGGTCCTTGCTGTCTGAAAATCGGACATTTACCTACATAATCACAGTGACTGCACTTGAAAAAGAATCCACCAGTTGTAAAACACATTGGGACATCTTGAGGAGGTGAATGGCTGATATAAGTGCAAGATTGCTTTTTCTTTATGAATGCTTAGCATGCTCATACCACATTCCTCTGTGCACTATTTTTGGGCTTGCACCCCATAGAGAAAGAAAGAATGGCATTTATATAGCACTTTCACAACCTCAGGACATCCCAAAAAGCTTTACATCCAAAGTACTTTTGAAGTGTAATCACTGTTGCAATGTAGGAAACACAACGGCCAATATTCTGCACAGCAAAATCCCACAAACAACGATAATGACCAGATAATTTATTTTAGTGATGTTGATTGAGGGATAAATATTGGCCAGGACACCAGGGGAGAACTCCCCTGCTCTTCTTCGAATAGTGCCATGGGATCTTTTACATCCTGAGAGGGCAGACGGGACCTTAACATCCAAAAGACAGCATCTCCAACAGGACAGTACTCCCCAGTACTGCACTGGAGTGTCGGCCTAATCTTGTGTTCAAGTCTCTGGAGTAGGCCATAGTGTCTTAATGTAACTTTCACGTAAACCAGAATTTGACAGCAAAAAAAGCCCAGTTTGAAAACACTAGCACTATGCCTTAAATTTCTGTGTTTTTCATCTTTCCTCCCTTTAAGTATTTGTAGTTCTCTCACCTCTGAGTCAGAAAGTCGTGAGTTCAAGCCCCAGGCCAGACACTTGAGCACATAATACAGTGTGATAAGAAGAGCAGGGGAGTTCTCCCCGGTGTCCTAGCCAACATTTATCCCTCAACCAACATCACTAAAACTGATTATCTGGTCATTTATCTCATTACTCTTTGTGGGACCTTGCTGTGCGCAAATTGTCTGCTGTGTTTGCCTACATTACAACAATGGCTACACTTCAAACCTATTTCATTGGGTGTGAAGCATTTTGGGATTCCCGAGGATGTGAAAGGTGCTACATAAATGCGAGTTCTTTCTTTTTTATGGCCTCTCTCTCTCTCTCTCTCTCTCTCCCCCAAACTTAGGCATGGAAGTTAGTCGCGTAGTTACAAACAATTTTTATTCATCCTCAAAAGTAATTTCATTGAGTCAGCTACACTACAATGTAATGAACAAAACTAATATAAATTATAATACTTTTCTAGGAAGAAAATCAATAAAGCAGGCCTTACCTACAATGATCAAATATGCAGACTGTTTCATCAGGTAAGAGGATGAGTTTTTATAATGACAACCAAAAACCCAAAACTTAAGAAAATATTAAACTAATTAGCAATTTTCCTTTTTCCACCAAGCATCTCTGCCTGGAAATTCTGCGTAGGTTCTCCCAAAATCGCATTGTAACTTTGTCAGAGAGATCGGCTGAACCCACAGAAAAAAATCAGGTAAATGGCCATCTACATAGAACTTACAGCACAAAAACAGGCCATTCGGCCCAGTTGGCCTTCGCCAGCATTTATGTTCCACATGAGCCTCCTCTTACTTCATTTAAGCTGTTTCTTTGGGCTTCTGTCGAAGTTACTACAAAGTTAGTGATGCAATTTTGGGGCCATTGTTATTATAGGACTCCTGCTTATACATCATATTTACATTCAACACTTGTTAATTAGAATTCCCTCCTTACATGGATGATAACATAATCCATCCAGGAGTTCGATCCTTTAATTTCACCCTTTCTCTCGTGTTCTTGTTCTCATTTATATACAGCTCTCTCGGCTGTATATAAATAAGAGATTCAACCACCCTAACAACTCAGGATTTGTTCCCCGCAGGGATTGGAATGTAGCCTCGATCAATATAATAAAATTATTATTTGACTTTGATTTTGGTTTTTAAAAAATAAAACACAGCTTAACCTTCCCTTCTTATAAAAGGGGGCCTAAAAACAGACACAAAAAAAGGATCTGTTCCAAATTGAACAAGCAATGCTAAAATTGAATTGCAAAATTTCACTTACCACACTAGCATTTAGAACTGGAATAGTCTAACCTATAATCAAATCAAGTGGCAAAACATGATCCACCAGCAACTCCTGTATGAGTAGCAGGAAATACATTCATGATCCACCCACTCTCTTTGCAGCTTGTGAGCAAGTGGATGAGTCAATTACTGTGAGGGCCCAGCAAGAACTGGCATGCAGGTGGTAGCATGCTACTGCAATAGGACTTTTCTGTTTAATCTCTTTGGCATCCTATCTGCCATTGTAAGCAACTAAAATACTCATTAATGGTTGACCAAAGAAAACCAAGAAAATCTAATACAAAAAGGGACTGATTCAAACCCTGACAAAGTAACTTGAATGAAGAAAAATGCATCCAATTTGTAAATTGAGGCAAGAGTAAGAATTAATCACCCAAGAAGCTTAACCTTTGGGCTACCACCAATCACGTAATCATTTTGGTGCATCAACTTCTATAAGCCACTAAAGTGGCTCATAAGAACATAAGAACATAAGAAATAGGAGCAGGAGTAGGCCAATCGGCCCCTCGAGCCTGCTCCGCCATTCAATAAGATCATGGCTGATCTGATCCTAACCTCAAATCTAAATTCATGTCCAATTTCCTGCCCGCTCCCCGTAACCCCTAATTCCCTTTACTTCTAGGAAACTGTCTATTTCTGTTTTAAATTTATTTAATGATGTAGCTTCCACAGCTTCCTGGGGCAGCAAATTCCACAGACCTACTACCCTCTGAGTGAAGAAGTTTCTCCTCATCTCAGTTTTGAAAGAGCAGCCCCTTATTCTAAGATTATGCCGCCTAGTTCTAGTTTCACCCATCCTTGGGAACATCCTTACCGCATCCACCCGATCAAGCCCCTTCACAATCTTATATGTCTCAATAAGATCGCCTCTCATTCTTCTGAACTCCAATGAGTAGAGTCCCAATCTACTCAACCTCTCCTCATATGTCCACCCCCTCATCCCCGGGATTAACCGAGTGAACCTTCTTTGTACTGCCTCGAGAGCAAGTATGTCTTTTCTTAAGTATGGAGACCAAAACTGTATGCAGTATTCCAGGTGCGGTCTCACCAATACCTTATATAACTGCAGCAATACCTCCCTGTTTTTATATTCTATCCCCCTAGCAATAAAAGCCAACATTCCATTGGCCTTCTTGATCACCTGCTGCACCTGCAAACTAACTTTTTGATTTTCTTGCACTCGGACCCCTAGATCCCTTTGTACTGCAGTACTTTCCAGTTTCTCGCCATTAAGATAATAACTTGCTCTCCGATTTTTCCTGCCAAAGTGCATAACCTCACATTTTCCAATATTGTATTGCATCTGCCAAATCTCCGCCCACTCACCCAGCCTGTCTATATCCCCTTGTAGGTTTTTTATGTCCTCCTCACTCTCTACTTTCCCTCCCATCTTTGTATCATCTGCAAACTTTGATATGTTACACTCGGTCCCCTCCTCCAAATCATTAATATAGATTGTAAAGAGTTGGGGACCCAGCATCGACCCCTGCGGAACACCACTGGCTACAGGTTGCCAGTCCGAGAATGTACCATTTATCCCAACTCTCTGCTTCCTGTTAGATAACCAATCCTCCACCCATGCCAGAATATTACCCCCAATCCAGTGATTCTTTATCTTGAGCAATAATCTTTTATGTGGCATCTTGTCGAATGCCTTCTGGAAGTCCAAATACATTACGTCCACTGGTTCCCCTTTATCCACCCTGTATGTTATATCCTCAAAGAACTCAAGCAAATTTGTCAGACATGACTTCCCCTTTGTAAAGCCATGCTGACTTTGTCCTATTAAATTATGTTTATCCAAATGTTCTGCTACTGTCTCCTTAATAATAGACTCCAAAATTTTACCCACCACAGATGTTAAGCTAACTGGTCTATAATTTCCAGCCTTCTGCCAACTACCCTTTTTAAATAAGGGTGTTACATTGGCAGTTTTCCAATCTGCCGGGACCTTTGCCGAGTCCAGAGAATTTTGGAAAATTATTACCAAAGCATCCACAATCCCTACTGCCACTTCCCTCAAAACTGGACATCCATGAGGCGCTGTGGGCCATCAGCAGCAGCAGAATTGTATTCCGGCACAATCTGTAACCTCATGGCCCGGCATATTCCTCACTCTACCATTACCAACAAGCCAGGGGATCAACCCTGGTTCAATGAGGAGTGTAGAAGAGCATGCCAGGAGCAGCACCAGGCGTACCTAAAAATGAGGTGCCAACCTGGTGAAGCTACAACTCAGGACTACATGCATGCTAAACAGCGGAAGCAACATGCTATAGACAGAGCTAAGCGATTCCACAACGAACGGATCAGATCAAAGCTCTGCAGTCCTGCCACATCCAGTCGTGAATGGTGGTGGACAATTAAACAACTAACGGGAGGAGGAGGCTCTGCAAACATCCCCATTCTCAATGATGGCGGAGTCCAGCACGTGAGTGCAAAAGACAAGGCTGAAGCATTTGCAACCATCTTCAGCCAGAAGTGCCGAGTGGATAATCCATCTCAGCCTCCTCCCGATATCCCCACCATCACGGAAGCCAGTCTTCAGCCAATTCGATTCACTCCACGTGATATCAAGAAACGGCTGAGTGCACTGCATACAGCAAAGGCTATGGGCCCCGACAACATCCCAGCTGTAGTGCTGAAGACTTGTGCTCCAGAACTAGCTGCGCCTCCAGCCAAGCTGTTCCAGTACAGCTACAACTTTGGCATCCACCCGACAATGTGGAAAATTGCCCAGGTATGTCCTGTCCACAAAAAGCAGGACAAATCCAATCCGGCCAATTACCGCCCCATCAGTCTACTCTCAATCATCAGCAAAGTGATGGAAGGTGTCGTCGACAGTGCTATCAAGCAGCACTTACTCACCAATAACCTGCTCACCGATGCTCAGTTTGGGTTCCGCCAGGACCACTCGGCTCCAGACCTCATTACAGCCTTGGTCCAAACATGGACAAAAGAGCTGAATTCCAGAGGTGAGGTGAGAGTGACTGCCCTTGACATCAAGGCAGCATTTGACCGAGTGTGGCACCAAGGAACCCTAGTAAAATTGAAGTCAATGGGAATCAGGGGGAAAACTCTCCAGTGGCTGGAGTCATACCTAGCACAAAGGAAGATGGTAGTGGTTGTTGGAGGCCAATCATCTCAGCCCCAGGGCATTGCTGCAGGAGTTCCTCAGGGCAGTGTCCTAGGCCCAACCATCTTCAGCTGCTTCATCAATGACCTTCCCTCCATCATAAGGTCAGAAATGGGGATGTTCGCTGATGACTGCACAGTGTTCAGTTCCATTAGCAACCCCTCAGATAATGAAGCAGTCCGAGCCTGCGTGCAGCAAGACCTGGACAACATCCAGGCTTGGGCTGATAAGTGGCAAGTAACATTCGCGCCAGATAAGTGCCAGGCAATGACCATCTCCAACAAGAGAGAGTCTAACCACCTCCCCTTGACATTCAACGGCATTACCATCGCCGAATCCCCCACCATCAACATCCTGGGGGTCACCATTGACCAGAAACTTAACTGGACCAGCCATATAAATACTGTGGCTACGAGAGCAGGTCAGAGGCTGGGTATTCTGCGGCGAGTGACTCACCTCCTGACTCCCCAAAGCCTTTCCACCATCTACAAGGCACAAGTCAGGAGTGTGATGGAATACTCTCCACTTGCCTGGATGAGTGCAGCTCCAACAACACTCAAGAAGCTCGACACCATCCAAGATAAAGCAGCCCGCTTGATTGGCACCCCATCCACCACCCTAAACATTCACTCCCTTCACCACCGGCACACTGTGGCTGCAGTGTGCACCATCCACAGGATGCACTGCAGCAACTCGCCAAGGCTTCTTCGACAGCACCTCCCAAACCCGCGACCTCTACCACCTAGAAGGACAAGGGCAGCAGGCGCATGGGAACAACACCACCTGCATGTTCCCTCCAAGTCACACACCATCCCGACTTGGAAATATATTGCCGTTCCTTCATTGTCGCTGGGTCAAAATCCTGGAACTCCCTTCCTAACAGCACTGTGGGAGAACCGTCACCACACGGACTGCAGCGGTTCAAGAAGGTGGCTCACCACCACCTTCTCGAGGGCAATTAGGGATGGGCAATAAATGCCGGCCTTGCCAGCGACGCCCACATCCCGTGAACGAATAAAAAAAAGACCCTAGGATGTAAGCCATCAGGTCCAGGGGATTTATCCGCCTTGAGTCCCATTAATTTACTGAGTACCAATTCCTTAGTGATTTTAATCGTATTTAGCTCCTCCCCCCCTAGAGCCCCATGTTTGTCCAGTGTTGGGATATCCTTAGTGTCCTCTACCGTAAAGACTGAAACAAAATATTTGTTCAGCATTTTTGCCATCTCCATGTTTCCCACCATTAATTTCCCGGTCTCATCCTCTAAGCGACCTATGTTTGCCTTAGCCACCCTTTTTCTTTTTATATAACTGTAGAAACTCTTGCTATCTGTTTTTATATTTTTTGCTAATTTATTTTCATAATCTATCTTCCCTTTCTTAATCAATCCTTTCGTTACTTTTTGCTGTCTTTTGAAGACTTCCCAATCTTCTATCCTCCCACTAAGTTTGGCTACCTTATATGTCCTTGTTTTTAGTCAGATACTGTCCTAAATTTCTTTACTTAGCCATGGATGGCTGTCATTTCTTTTCCACCCTTTTTTCCTCAGTGGAATATATATTTTTTGAAAGTTGTAAAATAATTCCTTAAATGAACACCACTGCTCATGTACCGTCTTACCCTTTAATCTCTTTTTCCAGTCCACTTTAATCAATTTCGCTCTCATACCATCATAGTCTCCTTTATTCAAGCTCAGTACGCTTGTTTGAGAACCAACCTTCTCACCCTCTAATTGGATATGGAATGTAACCATGTTATGGTCACTCATTCCAAGGGGATCCTTAACTAGGACATTATTAATTAATCCTGGCTCATTACACAGGACCAGGTCCAAGGTTGCTTGCCCCCTTGTAGGTTCAGTTACATACTGCTCAAGAAATCCATCCCTAATACACTCAATAAACTCTTCCTCAAGGCTACCCTGCCCAATTTGATTTGTCCAGTTAATATGATAGTTAAAATCACTCATAATTATAGCTGTTCCCTTATTACATGCCCCGACTATTTCCTGATTAATACTTCTTCCAGCAGAGTTGCAACTATTAGGAGGCCTATATACTACGCCCACAAGTGTTTTTTGCCCCTTATTATTCCTTATCTCTACCCAAACTGTTTCATTATCCTGATCCTTTGTCCCAATATCTTTTCTCTGTATTACAGTGATTCCTTCCCTTATTAACATAGCCACCCCACCTCCCCTTCCTTCCTGCCTGTCCTTCTTGATTGTTAAATACCCTGGCATATTTAATTCCCAGTCGTTGTCACCCTGTAGCCATGTTTCTGTAATGGCCACAAGATCATACCCATACGTCGTTATTTGTGCCGTTAACTCGTCCATTTTGTTACGAATGCTACGTGCATTCAGATAAAGAACTTTCAAATATGTTTTGTGACACTTAGTTCCTGCTTGTTCCTTTTTTAACACTTTACCTTTTACTCCATACCTTCTGTCCCTTCCTGATACGCTTTCCTCCGTCTCCCTGCTCAGGTTCCCAACCCCCTGCCACAGCTTTGATGCTGGGTTAATCGCCTTACGCCTTCTAGTTTTCATTTTATCTGTCGTGCCTAAAGTACCTAAAGTGCCTAAAGTACACTTTCTTTCCGCTGCTCTATGCTTTTCCCTTTCACTTGTTCTTGAACAACTGTTTGTACTATTTGTATTGTAGATTTCCCCTGGGTCTTCCCCTCTCTTGCTGCTCTCAACTTTATTCCCTTCTGACTCCCCGCTCAGGTTCCCATCCCCCTGCCACTCTAGTTTAAACCTTCCCCAACAGCACTAGCAAACACCCCCGCGAGGACATTTGTCCTGGTCCTGCTCGGGTGTAACCCGTCACGCTTGTACAGGTCCCACCTTCCCCAGAACCGGTCCCAATGTCCCAGGATTCTAAATCCCTCCCTCCTACACCATCCCTGCAGCCATGCAT
Source organism: Heptranchias perlo (assembly GCF_035084215.1). Taxonomy (NCBI): domain Eukaryota; kingdom Metazoa; phylum Chordata; class Chondrichthyes; order Hexanchiformes; family Hexanchidae; genus Heptranchias; species Heptranchias perlo. Next base: position 17,771,004 of record NC_090338.1, read on the forward strand.
TCATCCTGTCTATTCTCCTGTTCCTATTCTCACTAGCACGTGGCACCGGTAGTAATCCTGAGATCATTACCTTTGAAGTCCTGCTTTTTAATTTATCTCCTAACTCCTTAAATTCACCTTGCAGGATCTCATCCCTTTTCTTACCTATGTCGTTGGTAGCAATATGGACCACGACTACTGGCTGTTCACCCTCCCCCTCCAGAATGCCCTGCAGCCGCTCCGTGACATCCTTGACCCTAGCACCAGGGAGGCAACATACCATCACGTTTGCGGCCGCAGAAACGCCTATCTGTTCCCCTTACAATTGGATCCCCTATCACTATAGCCCTGCCACTCTTCTTCCTCCCCTCCTGTGCAGCAGAGCCACCCGTGGTGCCCCGAACCTGGCTCTTGCTGCTTTCCCCTGATGAGCCATCTCCCCCAACAGTATCCAAAGCAGAATATCTGTTTGAGAGGGAGATGGCCCCAGGGGACTCCTGCTCTACCTGCCTAGTCCTTTTACTCTGCCTGGCGGTCACCCATTTCCTTTCTGCCTGCGTATTCTTTACCTGCGGTGTGACCACCTCACTGAACGTGCTATCCACGATAGTCTCAGCATCGCGGATGCTCCACAGTGATTCCACCCGCAGCTCCAGCTCCGAAAGACGGTTAGCCAGTAGCTGCAGCTGGACACACTTCCTGCACACATGGTCGCCAGGGACACTGGTAGTGTCCATGACTTCCCACATAGTGCAGGAGGAGCATATCACGGGTGCGAGCTGTGCTGCCATGACTTGCCTTAGACTCTTAGACTCTCTTCCCGCTCTAGGCCTCCCCTTTTATACTCTGCTCACCTCTCGGACTCTCCTGCCTCACCTGTGATGTCGCACAGTAGTTGTCTCTTTTTGCAGGTCTGCTGCTGCTTTTATTCCACAATCTCAGTCTTCTACTCTCAGGTCCACTGCCGCTCTGCGGGAAAAGTTAGGAAAAGCAAGGCAAAGCATTGGATGCTTTGGGTCTCTGTGTCAAGCCAAAAACATTTCAAGATTTGGCCTTTCACTGATATAACGAGGTCAACTTTTAATATTATAATCCATTTGCAGAGACTTGCTTTGCAGCCAATCAGGAATCAAATATTACTTACAGAAATTGCCGCAATAGATGGCAACACAGATGAACAAATAGGATTTTATTCTAATCAGAAAAAAGTAATAACTAAGATAAAAGTTAGAATATCTAATAAAAGTAAGCAATATCAGGTAATCAATTTTGAAGAAAGGGAAAACTGTGCAAGAACTGAAACCATTATACAACAATGCCAAGCACGGTAGGTACAGAATTCCTGGGAGCTTCCGGCCAGTATACTAAGTAAGCACAATAACATCCATTTTAGAACAATGTAATCATAAAACAGAACACAAAACTGAAACCACAATGATAATGCCTAGGAAAAAAGGAAAGGATAGGAGAGGGGTATGGGACATGGATATTGGGGGTATGACACCTGTGTTAAAAAATGCAGAGAGAAGTAGTGCAAGCACGCTATGTCCTCCTACAGGAACAGCATTGGATAGAAAATATATTCCATAATGGGTACAAGAGAGGGGATGGGATAAGAGAGAGAGAACTTGGAAGTTGTACCCTGCCTTCACGAGGCCACACCTGGAATATATATCCCGTTTTAGTGTCCGTTTTATGGAAAGGATATAGAGCTATTGGAGGGATGAAGATTACGAGGCTAATTCCTAAACTTGGAAGGAGGAATTATGAGGAGAGATTGTCCAGCCTGGAACTTTAAAGACATCTTAAAAAATTTTCAGGGATGTGCAAAAATTAGATCCAGGAAAGTTCTTGAGCATGATTTTAGTATGGAGCCGGGAAGGGAGCGGGGGTGGGGGAAGATAATCGGATATAAAACCCGGAAGTTAAGTTGGCAGGTCACGATCTTCATGGGGGCAATAAATTTTACTTCCAGGCTTTGAACTCGGCAGCCAACCTGATTGACAAGCTGGCACGCTGTCGGGCAGGAAGGCCAGGGATCGGAGAAGAGGGAGGATGGGATCGTGGGCCGTGGAGGTCAATGGTTGGGGGGGGGGGGGTTGATACCGGGAGGAGATCGGGGTCGGGGTAGTGGGGTGGGGGGGGGGGGAATGCCGATGGAGATCTGGGTGGGGGGGGGGGGTGCTGATGCCGAGAGGAGATCGGAGGTCGGGTGGAGATTGCAGACATCAGAGGTTGGTCGCAGTTCGGGAGAAGAGATTGGAGAAGGGGTGGGTGGTCCACCGTGGCAGGGGTGTGTCCAGCAACATGAGGTGGTCCAGCATGAGGGACGGGGATGGGTGGGGGGGGGGGACCGGGGGGAGATTGGCCGTTTGGGGTGTCCTGTCGGTCAAGTGAGCTTGTTGAGCCTGGAAGAAGCATTCTTGCTCCTCCTGACACACAAGCAGTGCAATAAAAACATTCATCTCCTGGATCCGGCCCTTCCCGCCTGCTTTCACCTGACGTGAATTGGAAGTGAAGGGAAATCGAAGCAGGTAAGGTTAAAGTTGTTTTAGTTTTACAATACTCAAAAAATTAAGCACCCCAATTATCGCAATGATGTACATTGCCCCTTTAAGTATCGGCCCGTCGGCTATAAGTGGGGCTGGACTTCTAGGTGTCTGCTGCGCGTGCGCATCCAAACGCGCCTGGGTCAAACCCAGAAGTGGGCACGTTGGGGCCGGGATGCGGTCCTGCTCCAAAAATCCACTATTGTTACAGCTCACCGGCCCCCAATCCACCCGTTCTTGGCAGTTAAAATTACCCCCCTTGTGTCAGGCACAGGATTCGAGGACTATGGGAGACAATTGAAAGTTCAGAGTTTCAAAAAATTGGAAACTTAAGACAATTCTTTTTTAGTAAGAGGTTGATAAAGATGTGGAATATATGACCAGCAAAAAAGGGGAGGGGTGGAACAAAAGCCAGTAAAGGTTTTAAAAATTGACGAATTCCTATTAGTAAATAGGATCAAGGTACTAGAACCTGTGTATAGAACCTGATGAGAGGTTTGGAAGGGTAGATAGAATGAACCAATGGTTTATCCTGCTTAAAGCATTACTATGCTATTATCTCACACAGGGGGCAGTACTGGGTGAGGTGAATGGGATGGAAAGAAGGTTGGCGAAATTAGCCTCCAGCAACAGAAGAGGATGGGGCAGGTGGGGTTGCTTGAGATTTGAGCACATAATCCAGGCTGACACTTCAGTGCAGTACTGAGGGAGTGCTGCACTGTTGGAGATGCCATCTTTCAAATGAGACGTTAAACCGTGGCCCCGTCTGCCCTCATATATGGACGTAAAAGATCTCATGGCACTATTTCAAAGAGGAGCAGGGGAGTTCTCCCCAGTGTCTTAACCAATATTTATCCCTCTACCAACACCACTAAAACAGATTACCTGGTCATTATTTCAATGCTGCTTGTGGAAACTTGCTATGCACAAATTGGTTGCCACGTTTCTTACATTACAATGGTGACTAAAAAAGTACTTAATTGGCTGTAAAATGCTTTAGGACGTCCTGAGGTTGTGAAAAGTGCTACATAAATGCAAGTTCTTCTTTCTTTCGGAGCATACATTCTCAGCCCAGACTCTAAATCCCGCCAGTAGGCAGAATCACCCCTCACATCCAGCTCAAGGTCAGTTTATTCCGCTCATTGATAACAGGCAACTGCCATGGTGTGTTGCAGTTTGACCTAAGTGCAGATAGAGGAAAGGCATGTGAGAGTAGCAGTGGGTAAACAGAAGATAAACAGAAGAGAGGGTGCCATCCACTGATACTTTCAGGGACTCTAAGGACGGATGTGTTTTCCGCCTGGCAATCCCAGAAGCTCTCAGCGATGCCAAAGGGGCCCATATTTTTATGGCAACACTTCCAAGGGAGGGCAGAAGTGAGAGGAAGGAAAAAGATGTGTCTAGGCTCATGTTATAGTGTCGTGACCTGTCGCACTGTGGTGCTTCAGCTGAACATTGATGCCACCGATATGTAGATTCAACGGTCACTGCACCAATGACAAACTGAAAGGGCATCGCAGGCTAAAATTCAAAGATTGTGGTGATGGAGAATTCACAAAACAGTCAACTGGCACTGCACGAATCACATGGATTTTTACTGATGGAGGATCCCCAAAACAAATACACAGTGGAGAAAGGCTTTCATTAAACTTATTGATGCAGGACTCATCAGACAAACAATCGGCATAGCATGACTTTCATGGATTTAATAGATACAGCAAGAATTTCATCCAGCAAGAAGAGCTGCAAAAGATAGCACACTGGTTGATATCCAGCAAGAGGGAGTGACATCATCGAGAGGCGCATTTATTGCCCATCCCATGTCAAACGGTGCTAATGGATGTTGGATGGAGCTGGAAATTGGGCGGTTTCTGTGACGGGTGGCCAATCCGCAATCCCAGTTTTACAACTGGGTTGAAAGTGAACCCCACTTACTTTCTCAGTTTTAAGGGGGAACCCACTTTTATTCCCCCCCACCCCCGCCTGTTAAAAGAACCAGCATTAAGGTAATACACACAGTATTCGTTTTTCCTGCCCAATGGCAGCAACACTCACCACTCGCCCAGTATCACGACTCCACTCCTGAGACAGGCTCGCCTGCACTGTCCCGAAACAGATATAATAAGCGAGGAATCCGAGTGGCGACATGTTTTTTTTGTGTTAAACTGCTCCCGGTATCGGAGCTTTGCTCAAAATATATATGATGTGGAGATGCCGGTGATGGACTGGGGTTGACAATTGTAAACAATTTTACAACACCAAGTTATAGTCCAGCAATTTTATTTTAAATTCACAAGCTTTCGGAGATTTTCTCCTTCCTCAGGCAAATGTTTCAAGATCTCCTTGAAGCCTACGCATTTATACATATTGAACAATAAAACATGGTGTTTACAGACTGCCCCTGCAACTGCCCGTTGCCAAGGCAATCACCGTGTTCAGACAGAGAGGTGTTACCTGCAGAACCTCCGAATACACATTCAACAAAAAAACAAACAGGGAAAAAAAAACAGAGAAAAAAAAACACAGAGAGAGGCAGAAACATCCGGAAGGCAGAGAGAGCCAGCAAATGACCCATTATATTAAAAACAGATAACATTTGTTCGCTGGTGGGGTAACGTGTAGCGTGACATGAACCCAAGATCCCGGTTGAGGCCGTCCTCATGGGTGCGGAACTTGGCTATCAATTTCTGCTCGACAATTTTGCGTTGTCGTGTGTCTCGAAGGCCGCCTTGGAGTACGCTTACCCGAAGGTCGGTGGATGAATGTCCATGACTGTTGAAGTGTTCCCCGACTGGGAGGGAACCCTCCTGTTTGGCGATTGTTGCGCGGTGTCCGTTCATCCGTTGTCGCAGCGTCTGCATGGTCTCGCCAATGTACCATGCTCTGGGGCATCCTTTCCTGCAACGTATGAGGTAGACAACGTTGGCTGAGTCACAGGAGTATGAACCATGCACCTGGTGGGTGGTGTCATCTCGTGTGATGGTGGTATCTGTGTCGATGATCTGGCATGTCTTGCAGAGGTTACCGTGGCAGGGTTGTGTGGCGTCGTGGACGCTGTTCTCTTGAAAGCTAGGTAGTTTGCTGCGAACGATGGTCTGTTTGAGGTTGGGTGGCTGTTTAAAGGCGAGTAGTGGAGGTGTGGGGATGGCCATAGCGAGGTGTTTGTCCTCATTGATGACATGTTGAAGGCTGCGGAGAACATGGCGTAGTTTCTCCGCTCCGGGGAAGTACTGGACGACAAAGGGTACTCTGTTGGTTGCGTCCCGTGTTAGTCTCCTGAGGAGGTCTATGCGATTTTTTGCTGTGGCCCGTCGGAACTGTCGATCGATGAGTCGAGCGTCATATCCCGTTCTTACTAGGGCGTCTTTCAGCGTCTGTAGGTGTCCATCGCGTTCCTCCTCGTCTGAGCAGACCCTGTGTATTCGCAGGGCCTGTCCATAGGGGATGGCCTCTTTGACGTGGTTAGGGTGGAAGCTGGAAAAGTGGAGCATCGTGAGGTTGTCCGTGGGCTTGCGGTAGAGTGAGGTGCTGAGGTGCCCGTCTTTGATGGAGATTCGTGTGTCCAAGAAAGAAACTGATTCTGAGGAGTAGTCCATGGTGAGCTTGATGGTGGGATGGAACTTGTTGATGTTATCGTGTAGTCTCTTTAGTGATTCCTTGCCGTGGGTCCATAGAAAGAAAATGTCGTCGATGTATCTGGTGTATAGTGTTGGTTGGAGGTCTTGTGCAGTGAAGAAGTCCTGCTCGAACTTGTGCATGAAAATGTTGGCGTATTGGGGTGCGAATTTGGTCCCCATGGCTGTTCCGTGTGTTTGGGTAAAGAACTGGTTATCGAAGGTGAAGACATTGTGATCCAGGATGAAGCGGATGAGTTGTAGGATGGCTTCCGGAGATTGGCTGTTGTTGGTGTTGAGTATTGATGCTGTCGCAGCGATGCCGTCATCGTGGGGGATACTGGTGTATAGTGCCGAGACGTCCATCGTGGTGAGAAGTGTTCCTGGTTCAACTGGTCCGTGGGTACTGAGTTTTTGTAGGAAGTCTGTAGTGTCACGACAGAAGCTGGGGGTTCCCTGTACGATGGGTTTCAGGATGCCCTCGATGTATCCAGAGAGGTTCTCACACAGGGTTCCGTTGCCTGATACGATGGGACGTCCGGGTGTGTTGGCTTTGTGTATCTTTGGGAGGCAGTAGAAGTCTCCCACGCGGGGATTACGTGGGATGAGAATGCGTAGGATGCTTTGAAGGTCTGGATCGAAGGTCTTGATCAGTTTGTTGAGCTGGTGGGTGTGTTCTTTGGTCGGATCTGCGGGTAACCGTCTGTAGTGTTCCTGGTTGTCCAGTTGTCGGTATGCTTCTTTGCAATAGTCTGTTCTGTTCTGTATGACTATGGCTCCTCCTTTGTCCGCTGGTTTGATGACGATGTTGCGGTTGGTCTTGAGAGCGTTGATGGCGTTGCGTTGTGCTCGGGTGACATTCTGGACTGTCTTCTGAGTGCGGCTGATGAATCTGGCATTGACGCATTTCCTGACAGCTTGAGCATACATGTCCAGCTGAGGGCAGCGACCCTCCGGAGGAGTCCAGTTTGACTCTTTCCTCTTCGGTTGCTGTACCGCGGATCCCTCTGTCTGCTGTTCCGGATCGTCGATTGTCTCATTGGGTTCGCTGCTGAAATCTTGGGGTTTGTGGTAGAATTCCCGGAGCCTCATTCTCCTGATGAATTCCTCTGTGTCCGCCGCGAGACTAGTGGGGTCCATTTTGGTAGTGGGGCAGAAATTGAGCCCTCGGCTGAGAACTTCGATTTCGTCTGGTTGAAGGGTGTGGTCGGATAAATTGACAATAGACTTCCCTGTGGTTGCAACCGTGGTACCAGGGGAAGCTTGGTCGTTGCTGGTGGTGATGCCGAGTTTCTCAAGCTTCCTGCTCTTGGTTTTCATGTAGGCAGCGTAGTTCCGTTGCCTCGTCTGTTTGGCGGTATAACGTAGCTGGTCTGCTGTGTCCTGAGTACAGGTTGAGAGTATGGACTCTATCTTGGTTTCGAGGTTGTGGCGTCTGCTGTAGAGTTGGTGTATGAGATGGTTGCGGAGTGTGCGAGAGGTACGGCGGCAGAGTCTCTCAGCGTAATCCGAGTTGTATGTGGACTTGAGTGGGTTCGTGATCTGGAGTCCTTTCGGGATCTTGTCTGCTTTCTTGCAGCTCTGTAAAAACTTGATGTCTGTGTCTAAATGCGCGATCTTCTTGGATATCCTTTCCACTGTGAGCCGGCAGTTTGTGGTGTCGATGGTAGTCATGATGTGGAGATGCCGGTGATGGACTGGGGTTGACAATTGTAAACAATTTTACAACACCAAGTTATAGTCCAGCAATTTTATTTTAAATTCACAAGCTTTCGGAGATTTTCTCCTTCCTCAGGCAAATGTTTCAAGATCTCCTTGAAGCCTACGCATTTATACATATTGAACAATAAAACATGGTGTTTACAGACTGCCCCTGCAACTGCCCGTTGCCAAGGCAATCACCGTGTTCAGACAGAGAGGTGTTACCTGCAGAACCTCCGAATACACATTCAACAAAAAAACAAACAGGGAAAAAAAAACAGAGAAAAAAAAACACAGAGAGAGGCAGAAACATCCGGAAGGCAGAGAGAGCCAGCAAATGACCCATTATATTAAAAACAGATAACATTTGTTCGCTGGTGGGGTAACGTGTAGCGTGACATGAACCCAAGATCCCGGTTGAGGCCGTCCTCATGGGTGCGGAACTTGGCTATCAATTTCTGCTCGACAATTTTGCGTTGTCGTGTGTCTCGAAGGCCGCCTTGGAGTACGCTTACCCGAAGGTCGGTGGATGAATGTCCATGACTGTTGAAGTGTTCCCCGACTGGGAGGGAACCCTCCTGTTTGGCGATTGTTGCGCGGTGTCCGTTCATCCGTTGTCGCAGCGTCTGCATGGTCTCGCCAATGTACCATGCTCTGGGGCATCCTTTCCTGCAACGTATGAGGTAGACAACGTTGGCTGAGTCACAGGAGTATGAACCATGCACCTGGTGGGTGGTGTCATCTCGTGTGATGGTGGTATCTGTGTCGATGATCTGGCATGTCTTGCAGAGGTTACCGTGGCAGGGTTGTGTGGCATCGTGGACGCTGTTCTCTTGAAAGCTAGGTAGTTTGCTGCGAACGATGGTCTGTTTGAGGTTGGGTGGCTGTTTAAAGGCGAGTAGTGGAGGTGTGGGGATGGCCATAGCGAGGTGTTTGTCCTCATTGATGACATGTTGAAGGCTGCGGAGAACATGGCGTAGTTTCTCCGCTCCGGGGAAGTACTGGACGACAAAGGGTACTCTGTTGGTTGCGTCCCGTGTTAGTCTCCTGAGGAGGTCTATGCGATTTTTTGCTGTGGCCCGTCGGAACTGTCGATCGATGAGTCGAGCGTCATATCCCGTTCTTACTAGGGCGTCTTTCAGCGTCTGTAGGTGTCCATCGCGTTCCTCCTCGTCTGAGCAGACCCTGTGTATTCGCAGGGCCTGTCCATAGGGGATGGCCTCTTTGACGTGGTTAGGGTGGAAGCTGGAAAAGTGGAGCATCGTGAGGTTGTCCGTGGGCTTGCGGTAGAGTGAGGTGCTGAGGTGCCCGTCTTTGATGGAGATTCGTGTGTCCAAGAAAGAAACTGATTCTGAGGAGTAGTCCATGGTGAGCTTGATGGTGGGATGGAACTTGTTGATGTTATCGTGTAGTCTCTTTAGTGATTCCTTGCCGTGGGTCCATAGAAAGAAAATGTCGTCGATGTATCTGGTGTATAGTGTTGGTTGGAGGTCTTGTGCAGTGAAGAAGTCCTGCTCGAACTTGTGCATGAAAATGTTGGCGTATTGGGGTGCGAATTTGGTCCCCATGGCTGTTCCGTGTGTTTGGGTAAAGAACTGGTTATCGAAGGTGAAGACATTGTGATCCAGGATGAAGCGGATGAGTTGTAGGATGGCTTCCGGAGATTGGCTGTTGTTGGTGTTGAGTATTGATGCTGTCGCAGCGATGCCGTCATCGTGGGGGATACTGGTGTATAGTGCCGAGACGTCCATCGTGGTGAGAAGTGTTCCTGGTTCAACTGGTCCGTGGGTACTGAGTTTTTGTAGGAAGTCTGTAGTGTCACGACAGAAGCTGGGGGTTCCCTGTACGATGGGTTTCAGGATGCCCTCGATGTATCCAGAGAGGTTCTCACACAGGGTTCCGTTGCCTGATACGATGGGACGTCCGGGTGTGTTGGCTTTGTGTATCTTTGGGAGGCAGTAGAAGTCTCCCACGCGGGGATTACGTGGGATGAGAATGCGTAGGATGCTTTGAAGGTCTGGATCGAAGGTCTTGATCAGTTTGTTGAGCTGGTGGGTGTGTTCTTTGGTCGGATCTGCGGGTAACCGTCTGTAGTGTTCCTGGTTGTCCAGTTGTCGGTATGCTTCTTTGCAATAGTCTGTTCTGTTCTGTATGACTATGGCTCCTCCTTTGTCCGCTGGTTTGATGACGATGTTGCGGTTGGTCTTGAGAGCGTTGATGGCGTTGCGTTGTGCTCGGGTGACATTCTGGACTGTCTTCTGAGTGCGGCTGATGAATCTGGCATTGACGCATTTCCTGACAGCTTGAGCATACATGTCCAGCTGAGGGCAGCGACCCTCCGGAGGAGTCCAGTTTGACTCTTTCCTCTTCGGTTGCTGTACCGCGGATCCCTCTGTCTGCTGTTCCGGATCGTCGATTGTCTCATTGGGTTCGCTGCTGAAATCTTGGGGTTTGTGGTAGAATTCCCGGAGCCTCATTCTCCTGATGAATTCCTCTGTGTCCGCCGCGAGACTAGTGGGGTCCATTTTGGTAGTGGGGCAGAAATTGAGCCCTCGGCTGAGAACTTCGATTTCGTCTGGTTGAAGGGTGTGGTCGGATAAATTGACAATAGACTTCCCTGTGGTTGCAACCGTGGTACCAGGGGAAGCTTGGTCGTTGCTGGTGGTGATGCCGAGTTTCTCAAGCTTCCTGCTCTTGGTTTTCATGTAGGCAGCGTAGTTCCGTTGCCTCGTCTGTTTGGCGGTATAACGTAGCTGGTCTGCTGTGTCCTGAGTACAGGTTGAGAGTATGGACTCTATCTTGGTTTCGAGGTTGTGGCGTCTGCTGTAGAGTTGGTGTATGAGATGGTTGCGGAGTGTGCGAGAGGTACGGCGGCAGAGTCTCTCAGCGTAATCCGAGTTGTATGTGGACTTGAGTGGGTTCGTGATCTGGAGTCCTTTCGGGATCTTGTCTGCTTTCTTGCAGCTCTGTAAAAACTTGATGTCTGTGTCTAAATGCGCGATCTTCTTGGATATCCTTTCCACTGTGAGCCGGCAGTTTGTGGTGTCGATGGTAGTCATGATGTGGAGATGCCGGTGATGGACTGGGGTTGACAATTGTAAACAATTTTACAACACCAAGTTATAGTCCAGCAATTTTATTTTAAATTCACAAGCTTTCGGAGATTTTCTCCTTCCTCAGGCAAATGTTTCAAGATCTCCTTGAAGCCTACGCATTTATACATATTGAACAATAAAACATGGTGTTTACAGACTGCCCCTGCAACTGCCCGTTGCCAAGGCAATCACCGTGTTCAGACAGAGAGGTGTTACCTGCAGAACCTCCGAATACACATTCAACAAAAAAACAAACAGGGAAAAAAAAACAGAGAAAAAAAAACACAGAGAGAGGCAGAAACATCCGGAAGGCAGAGAGAGCCAGCAAATGACCCATTATATTAAAAACAGATAACATTTGTTCGCTGGTGGGGTAACGTGTAGCGTGACATGAACCCAAGATCCCGGTTGAGGCCGTCCTCATGGGTGCGGAACTTGGCTATCAATTTCTGCTCGACAATTTTGCGTTGTCGTGTGTCTCGAAGGCCGCCTTGGAGTACGCTTACCCGAAGGTCGGTGGATGAATGTCCATGACTGTTGAAGTGTTCCCCGACTGGGAGGGAACCCTCCTGTTTGGCGATTGTTGCGCGGTGTCCGTTCATCCGTTGTCGCAGCGTCTGCATGGTCTCGCCAATGTACCATGCTCTGGGGCATCCTTTCCTGCAACGTATGAGGTAGACAACGTTGGCTGAGTCACAGGAGTATGAACCATGCACCTGGTGGGTGGTGTCATCTCGTGTGATGGTGGTATCTGTGTCGATGATCTGGCATGTCTTGCAGAGGTTACCGTGGCAGGGTTGTGTGGCGTCGTGGACGCTGTTCTCTTGAAAGCTAGGTAGTTTGCTGCGAACGATGGTCTGTTTGAGGTTGGGTGGCTGTTTAAAGGCGAGTAGTGGAGGTGTGGGGATGGCCATAGCGAGGTGTTTGTCCTCATTGATGACATGTTGAAGGCTGCGGAGAACAACCGCAACATCGTCATCAAACCAGCGGACAAAGGAGGAGCCATAGTCATACAGAACAGAACAGACTATTGCAAAGAAGCATACCGACAACTGGACAACCAGGAACACTACAGACGGTTACCCGCAGATCCGACCAAAGAACACACCCACCAGCTCAACAAACTGATCAAGACCTTCGATCCAGACCTTCAAAGCATCCTACGCATTCTCATCCCACGTAATCCCCGCGTGGGAGACTTCTACTGCCTCCCAAAGATACACAAAGCCAACACACCCGGACGTCCCATCGTATCAGGCAACGGAACCCTGTGTGAGAACCTCTCTGGATACATCGAGGGCATCCTGAAACCCATCGTACAGGGAACCCCCAGCTTCTGTCGTGACACTACAGACTTCCTACAAAAACTCAGTACCCACGGACCAGTTGAACCAGGAACACTTCTCACCACGATGGACGTCTCGGCACTATACACCAGTATCCCCCACGATGACGGCATCGCTGCGACAGCATCAATACTCAACACCAACAACAGCCAATCTCCGGAAGCCATCCTACAACTCATCCGCTTCATCCTGGATCACAATGTCTTCACCTTCGATAACCAGTTCTTTACCCAAACACACGGAACAGCCATGGGGACCAAATTCGCACCCCAATACGCCAACATTTTCATGCACAAGTTCGAGCAGGACTTCTTCACTGCACAAGACCTCCAACCAACACTATACACCAGATACATCGACGACATTTTCTTTCTATGGACCCACGGCAAGGAATCACTAAAGAGACTACACGATAACATCAACAAGTTCCATCCCACCATCAAGCTCACCATGGACTACTCCTCAGAATCAGTTTCTTTCTTGGACACACGAATCTCCATCAAAGACGGGCACCTCAGCACCTCACTCTACCGCAAGCCCACGGACAACCTCACGATGCTCCACTTTTCCAGCTTCCACCCTAACCACGTCAAAGAGGCCATCCCCTATGGACAGGCCCTGCGAATACACAGGGTCTGCTCAGACGAGGAGGAACGCGATGGACACCTACAGACGCTGAAAGACGCCCTAGTAAGAACGGGATATGACGCTCGACTCATCGATCGACAGTTCCGACGGGCCACAGCAAAAAATCGCATAGACCTCCTCAGGAGACTAACACGGGACGCAACCAACAGAGTACCCTTTGTCGTCCAGTACTTCCCCGGAGCGGAGAAACTACGCCATGTTCTCCGCAGCCTTCAACATGTCATCAATGAGGACAAACACCTCGCTATGGCCATCCCCACACCTCCACTACTCGCCTTTAAACAGCCACCCAACCTCAAACAGACCATCGTTCGCAGCAAACTACCTAGCTTTCAAGAGAACAGCGTCCACGATGCCACACAACCCTGCCACGGTAACCTCTGCAAGACATGCCAGATCATCGACACAGATACCACCATCACACGAGATGACACCACCCACCAGGTGCATGGTTCATACTCCTGTGACTCAGCCAACGTTGTCTACCTCATACGTTGCAGGAAAGGATGCCCCAGAGCATGGTACATTGGCGAGACCATGCAGACGCTGCGACAACGGATGAACGGACACCGCGCAACAATCGCCAAACAGGAGGGTTCCCTCCCAGTCGGGGAACACTTCAACAGTCATGGACATTCATCCACCGACCTTCGGGTAAGCGTACTCCAAGGCGGCCTTCGAGACACACGACAACGCAAAATTGTCGAGCAGAAATTGATAGCCAAGTTCCGCACCCATGAGGACGGCCTCAACCGGGATCTTGGGTTCATGTCACGCTACACGTTACCCCACCAGCGAACAAATGTTATCTGTTTTTAATATAATGGGTCATTTGCTGGCTCTCTCTGCCTTCCGGATGTTTCTGCCTCTCTCTGTGTTTTTTTTTCTCTGTTTTTTTTTCCCTGTTTGTTTTTTTGTTGAATGTGTATTCGGAGGTTCTGCAGGTAACACCTCTCTGTCTGAACACGGTGATTGCCTTGGCAACGGGCAGTTGCAGGGGCAGTCTGTAAACACCATGTTTTATTGTTCAATATGTATAAATGCGTAGGCTTCAAGGAGATCTTGAAACATTTGCCTGAGGAAGGAGAAAATCTCCGAAAGCTTGTGAATTTAAAATAAAATTGCTGGACTATAACTTGGTGTTGTAAAATTGTTTACAATTGTCAACCCCAGTCCATCACCGGCATCTCCACATCATGACTACCATCGACACCACAAACTGCCGGCTCACAGTGGAAAGGATATCCAAGAAGATCGCGCATTTAGACACAGACATCAAGTTTTTACAGAGCTGCAAGAAAGCAGACAAGATCCCGAAAGGACTCCAGATCACGAACCCACTCAAGTCCACATACAACTCGGATTACGCTGAGAGACTCTGCCGCCGTACCTCTCGCACACTCCGCAACCATCTCATACACCAACTCTACAGCAGACGCCACAACCTCGAAACCAAGATAGAGTCCATACTCTCAACCTGTACTCAGGACACAGCAGACCAGCTACGTTATACCGCCAAACAGACGAGGCAACGGAACTACGCTGCCTACATGAAAACCAAGAGCAGGAAGCTTGAGAAACTCGGCATCACCACCAGCAACGACCAAGCTTCCCCTGGTACCACGGTTGCAACCACAGGGAAGTCTATTGTCAATTTATCCGACCACACCCTTCAACCAGACGAAATCGAAGTTCTCAGCCGAGGGCTCAATTTCTGCCCCACTACCAAAATGGACCCCACTAGTCTCGCGGCGGACACAGAGGAATTCATCAGGAGAATGAGGCTCCGGGAATTCTACCACAAACCCCAAGATTTCAGCAGCGAACCCAATGAGACAATCGACGATCCGGAACAGCAGACAGAGGGATCCGCGGTACAGCAACCGAAGAGGAAAGAGTCAAACTGGACTCCTCCGGAGGGTCGCTGCCCTCAGCTGGACATGTATGCTCAAGCTGTCAGGAAATGCGTCAATGCCAGATTCATCAGCCGCACTCAGAAGACAGTCCAGAATGTCACCCGAGCACAACGCAACGCCATCAACGCTCTCAAGACCAACCGCAACATCGTCATCAAACCAGCGGACAAAGGAGGAGCCATAGTCATACAGAACAGAACAGACTATTGCAAAGAAGCATACCGACAACTGGACAACCAGGAACACTACAGACGGTTACCCGCAGATCCGACCAAAGAACACACCCACCAGCTCAACAAACTGATCAAGACCTTCGATCCAGACCTTCAAAGCATCCTACGCATTCTCATCCCACGTAATCCCCGCGTGGGAGACTTCTACTGCCTCCCAAAGATACACAAAGCCAACACACCCGGACGTCCCATCGTATCAGGCAACGGAACCCTGTGTGAGAACCTCTCTGGATACATCGAGGGCATCCTGAAACCCATCGTACAGGGAACCCCCAGCTTCTGTCGTGACACTACAGACTTCCTACAAAAACTCAGTACCCACGGACCAGTTGAACCAGGAACACTTCTCACCACGATGGACGTCTCGGCACTATACACCAGTATCCCCCACGATGACGGCATCGCTGCGACAGCATCAATACTCAACACCAACAACAGCCAATCTCCGGAAGCCATCCTACAACTCATCCGCTTCATCCTGGATCACAATGTCTTCACCTTCGATAACCAGTTCTTTACCCAAACACACGGAACAGCCATGGGGACCAAATTCGCACCCCAATACGCCAACATTTTCATGCACAAGTTCGAGCAGGACTTCTTCACTGCACAAGACCTCCAACCAACACTATACACCAGATACATCGACGACATTTTCTTTCTATGGACCCACGGCAAGGAATCACTAAAGAGACTACACGATAACATCAACAAGTTCCATCCCACCATCAAGCTCACCATGGACTACTCCTCAGAATCAGTTTCTTTCTTGGACACACGAATCTCCATCAAAGACGGGCACCTCAGCACCTCACTCTACCGCAAGCCCACGGACAACCTCACGATGCTCCACTTTTCCAGCTTCCACCCTAACCACGTCAAAGAGGCCATCCCCTATGGACAGGCCCTGCGAATACACAGGGTCTGCTCAGACGAGGAGGAACGCGATGGACACCTACAGACGCTGAAAGACGCCCTAGTAAGAACGGGATATGACGCTCGACTCATCGATCGACAGTTCCGACGGGCCACAGCAAAAAATCGCATAGACCTCCTCAGGAGACTAACACGGGACGCAACCAACAGAGTACCCTTTGTCGTCCAGTACTTCCCCGGAGCGGAGAAACTACGCCATGTTCTCCGCAGCCTTCAACATGTCATCAATGAGGACAAACACCTCGCTATGGCCATCCCCACACCTCCACTACTCGCCTTTAAACAGCCACCCAACCTCAAACAGACCATCGTTCGCAGCAAACTACCTAGCTTTCAAGAGAACAGCGTCCACGACGCCACACAACCCTGCCACGGTAACCTCTGCAAGACATGCCAGATCATCGACACAGATACCACCATCACACGAGATGACACCACCCACCAGGTGCATGGTTCATACTCCTGTGACTCAGCCAACGTTGTCTACCTCATACGTTGCAGGAAAGGATGCCCCAGAGCATGGTACATTGGCGAGACCATGCAGACGCTGCGACAACGGATGAACGGACACCGCGCAACAATCGCCAAACAGGAGGGTTCCCTCCCAGTCGGGGAACACTTCAACAGTCATGGACATTCATCCACCGACCTTCGGGTAAGCGTACTCCAAGGCGGCCTTCGAGACACACGACAACGCAAAATTGTCGAGCAGAAATTGATAGCCAAGTTCCGCACCCATGAGGACGGCCTCAACCGGGATCTTGGGTTCATGTCACGCTACACGTTACCCCACCAGCGAACAAATGTTATCTGTTTTTAATATAATGGGTCATTTGCTGGCTCTCTCTGCCTTCCGGATGTTTCTGCCTCTCTCTGTGTTTTTTTTTCTCTGTTTTTTTTTCCCTGTTTGTTTTTTTGTTGAATGTGTATTCGGAGGTTCTGCAGGTAACACCTCTCTGTCTGAACACGGTGATTGCCTTGGCAACGGGCAGTTGCAGGGGCAGTCTGTAAACACCATGTTTTATTGTTCAATATGTATAAATGCGTAGGCTTCAAGGAGATCTTGAAACATTTGCCTGAGGAAGGAGAAAATCTCCGAAAGCTTGTGAATTTAAAATAAAATTGCTGGACTATAACTTGGTGTTGTAAAATTGTTTACAATTGTCAACCCCAGTCCATCACCGGCATCTCCACATCATGACTACCATCGACACCACAAACTGCCGGCTCACAGTGGAAAGGATATCCAAGAAGATCGCGCATTTAGACACAGACATCAAGTTTTTACAGAGCTGCAAGAAAGCAGACAAGATCCCGAAAGGACTCCAGATCACGAACCCACTCAAGTCCACATACAACTCGGATTACGCTGAGAGACTCTGCCGCCGTACCTCTCGCACACTCCGCAACCATCTCATACACCAACTCTACAGCAGACGCCACAACCTCGAAACCAAGATAGAGTCCATACTCTCAACCTGTACTCAGGACACAGCAGACCAGCTACGTTATACCGCCAAACAGACGAGGCAACGGAACTACGCTGCCTACATGAAAACCAAGAGCAGGAAGCTTGAGAAACTCGGCATCACCACCAGCAACGACCAAGCTTCCCCTGGTACCACGGTTGCAACCACAGGGAAGTCTATTGTCAATTTATCCGACCACACCCTTCAACCAGACGAAATCGAAGTTCTCAGCCGAGGGCTCAATTTCTGCCCCACTACCAAAATGGACCCCACTAGTCTCGCGGCGGACACAGAGGAATTCATCAGGAGAATGAGGCTCCGGGAATTCTACCACAAACCCCAAGATTTCAGCAGCGAACCCAATGAGACAATCGACGATCCGGAACAGCAGACAGAGGGATCCGCGGTACAGCAACCGAAGAGGAAAGAGTCAAACTGGACTCCTCCGGAGGGTCGCTGCCCTCAGCTGGACATGTATGCTCAAGCTGTCAGGAAATGCGTCAATGCCAGATTCATCAGCCGCACTCAGAAGACAGTCCAGAATGTCACCCGAGCACAACGCAACGCCATCAACGCTCTCAAGACCAACCGCAACATCGTCATCAAACCAGCGGACAAAGGAGGAGCCATAGTCATACAGAACAGAACAGACTATTGCAAAGAAGCATACCGACAACTGGACAACCAGGAACACTACAGACGGTTACCCGCAGATCCGACCAAAGAACACACCCACCAGCTCAACAAACTGATCAAGACCTTCGATCCAGACCTTCAAAGCATCCTACGCATTCTCATCCCACGTAATCCCCGCGTGGGAGACTTCTACTGCCTCCCAAAGATACACAAAGCCAACACACCCGGACGTCCCATCGTATCAGGCAACGGAACCCTGTGTGAGAACCTCTCTGGATACATCGAGGGCATCCTGAAACCCATCGTACAGGGAACCCCCAGCTTCTGTCGTGACACTACAGACTTCCTACAAAAACTCAGTACCCACGGACCAGTTGAACCAGGAACACTTCTCACCACGATGGACGTCTCGGCACTATACACCAGTATCCCCCACGATGACGGCATCGCTGCGACAGCATCAATACTCAACACCAACAACAGCCAATCTCCGGAAGCCATCCTACAACTCATCCGCTTCATCCTGGATCACAATGTCTTCACCTTCGATAACCAGTTCTTTACCCAAACACACGGAACAGCCATGGGGACCAAATTCGCACCCCAATACGCCAACATTTTCATGCACAAGTTCGAGCAGGACTTCTTCACTGCACAAGACCTCCAACCAACACTATACACCAGATACATCGACGACATTTTCTTTCTATGGACCCACGGCAAGGAATCACTAAAGAGACTACACGATAACATCAACAAGTTCCATCCCACCATCAAGCTCACCATGGACTACTCCTCAGAATCAGTTTCTTTCTTGGACACACGAATCTCCATCAAAGACGGGCACCTCAGCACCTCACTCTACCGCAAGCCCACGGACAACCTCACGATGCTCCACTTTTCCAGCTTCCACCCTAACCACGTCAAAGAGGCCATCCCCTATGGACAGGCCCTGCGAATACACAGGGTCTGCTCAGACGAGGAGGAACGCGATGGACACCTACAGACGCTGAAAGACGCCCTAGTAAGAACGGGATATGACGCTCGACTCATCGATCGACAGTTCCGACGGGCCACAGCAAAAAATCGCATAGACCTCCTCAGGAGACTAACACGGGACGCAACCAACAGAGTACCCTTTGTCGTCCAGTACTTCCCCGGAGCGGAGAAACTACGCCATGTTCTCCGCAGCCTTCAACATGTCATCAATGAGGACAAACACCTCGCTATGGCCATCCCCACACCTCCACTACTCGCCTTTAAACAGCCACCCAACCTCAAACAGACCATCGTTCGCAGCAAACTACCTAGCTTTCAAGAGAACAGCGTCCACGACGCCACACAACCCTGCCACGGTAACCTCTGCAAGACATGCCAGATCATCGACACAGATACCACCATCACACGAGATGACACCACCCACCAGGTGCATGGTTCATACTCCTGTGACTCAGCCAACGTTGTCTACCTCATACGTTGCAGGAAAGGATGCCCCAGAGCATGGTACATTGGCGAGACCATGCAGACGCTGCGACAACGGATGAACGGACACCGCGCAACAATCGCCAAACAGGAGGGTTCCCTCCCAGTCGGGGAACACTTCAACAGTCATGGACATTCATCCACCGACCTTCGGGTAAGCGTACTCCAAGGCGGCCTTCGAGACACACGACAACGCAAAATTGTCGAGCAGAAATTGATAGCCAAGTTCCGCACCCATGAGGACGGCCTCAACCGGGATCTTGGGTTCATGTCACGCTACACGTTACCCCACCAGCGAACAAATGTTATCTGTTTTTAATATAATGGGTCATTTGCTGGCTCTCTCTGCCTTCCGGATGTTTCTGCCTCTCTCTGTGTTTTTTTTTCTCTGTTTTTTTTTCCCTGTTTGTTTTTTTGTTGAATGTGTATTCGGAGGTTCTGCAGGTAACACCTCTCTGTCTGAACACGGTGATTGCCTTGGCAACGGGCAGTTGCAGGGGCAGTCTGTAAACACCATGTTTTATTGTTCAATATGTATAAATGCGTAGGCTTCAAGGAGATCTTGAAACATTTGCCTGAGGAAGGAGAAAATCTCCGAAAGCTTGTGAATTTAAAATAAAATTGCTGGACTATAACTTGGTGTTGTAAAATTGTTTACAAAATATATATAACTTTAAAAAGGTCTCATGGACAGCTGAGCTCTGCACTTGGAAATGCTTCCTACTACGCAGAAAATCCGTTGTTTTAACATGTGACTAATCCTCTAACAAAGCTTTGCAAACCCGCTCAACACCATGGGCTGATGCGAAACTGAAATTCCGGTAACACAGAGGTGAAATATTAGTTTAATCGTTTCACTTCCTTTTCAGCAGAATGGTTCTGCAGGCGGCTTGTGTGCTCGCTACAAGATCCAGTAAAGTGTTTGCAAAGTCACTTCGTTAAATGTGCTTTTATATGTGAATCTAAATTACATAACTATTTTGTATTATTATAAGATTGTATTCTAAAACCGGAAGAGTTTTTCTTTTTGCTTTCGGTACTCTAAAAATGCCTGTTGCATTACGCTACACCTCAGCAGGTTAGTTCTCAGTGGTTTTGAACAGGGGATGACTGTCAAGATGAAGGGGCTGATAACCTGCCAAGGCAAGAACGATATTGCTGACTCGGAAGCTTTGGATTGGAGGTCTGTGTGACTGTTGATAAGGTGGACTCAACAGAAGATGATGTTCGCAATGATTTTCTTCTGTGGCTGACCCCATAAACAAACTGAATCTAGAGCCTGCTCATTCACTAAGCATGATAACAGTGACGGAAAGTAGAGTTGTAACAGAGAAGCACATTTCCTTTAAAGTGGTAGGCTACTGTGGAGCAAAAGAGATTGTTCGCAAAAAAACAGATTATGATTGAGACTAAGAGACATGAAACAGGATCAGTGCTGTGGGGAAAGGCTACCATTTAGAGCCTTCCTGCCATTGTATACTGAGTGGCTGAAATCAGGGGAAAACCCTCTTGGGCAGAAAGTAAAATACAAATTGATGAAATGTAATGTATCTGTAATGAATCTGTAATCAATAAGCTGTATTGATTGTAATGCAGTGAGGCACCCTAGAGTGTCATGAACTGTAATTATGCACGATGTGAAACTATATTGTTGGAATCATATTTGAACTGTACTTTATGTATCTTGCAAAGTATGGTGCAAGTAATGGATGCTCTTCTGAAGGTGAAGCACATTATTAGGACAAAGTGGAGGGAGCTTTACTGCAGCTGTCTGTGCTACACACAAGCAGATCTGGGCAGGAGGCAGAAGATCAGGAGTTCCCTATAATGCAGTAATGGAGCATTGCAGCACACTTGAATAACTGATGTGTATTTTGAATTAATAAAATACCTCAATATAGTATCCAGAGGATATAAATGGCATTAGAGAATTGATATCAGGAATAACTTATTTATTGAAGGAGCAATAAATGTTTTTTTTTATTCGTTCATGGTATGTGGGCGTCGCTGGCGAGGCTGGCATTTATTGCCCATCCCTAATTGCCCTTGAGAAGGTGGTGGTGAGCCGCCTTCTTGAACTGCTGCAGTCTGTGTGGTGACGGTTCTCCCACAGTGCTGTTAGGAAGGGAGTTCCAGGATTTTGACCCAGCGACGATGAAGGAACGGCGATATATTTCCAAGTCGGGATGGTGTGTGACTTGGAGGGGAACGTGCAGGTGGTGTTGTTCCCATGTGCCTGCTGCTCTTGTCCTTCTAGGTGGTAGAGGTCGCGGGTTTGGGAGGTGCTGCTGAAGAAGCCTTGGCGAGTTGCTGCAGTGCATCCTGTGGATGGTACACACTGCAGCCACAGTGCGCCGGTGATGAAGGGAATGAATGTTTAGGGTGGTGGATGGGGTGCCAATCAAGTGGGCTGCTTTGTCCTGGATGGTGTCAAGCTTCTTGAGTGTTGTTGGAGCTGCACTCATCCAAGCAAGTGGAGAGTATTCCATCACACTCCTGACTTGTGCCTTGTAGATGGTGGAAAGGCTTTGGGGAGTCAGGAGGTGAGTCACTCGCCGCAGAATACCCAGCCTCTGACCTTCTCTTGTAGCCACAGTATTTAGATGGCTGGTCCAGTTAAGTTTCTGGTCAATGGTGACCCCCAGGATGTTGATGGTGGGGGATTCGGCGATGGTAATGCCGTTGAATGTCAAGGGGAGGTGGTTAGACTCTCTCTTGTTGGAGATGGTCATTGCCTGGCACTTATCTGGCACGAATGTTACTTGCCACTTATGAGCCCAAGCCTGTTCTTCTAGTTTAGGACACAGCATTCACATTCTGTGCCACTTGCTATCGTTTTTAAAGTTAGCAGGCCTCAGCGGTTTATCCTGCTGTTCCATATAAGAGCCAACACTTCTTCAACTAGAACAGTACAGTCAATAAAGTGCAGCTTTCTTCCTCTCTTCTGTGGTCTTGTCTGTTCCCGGGTGACCCTGGAGAGGGAACATGCAATGCCCAATGGAACCAGGGTTGCCCACCCTCCCGGATTGCTTGGGATTCTCCTGAAATGGGATATAGATCTCCCCAGCAATGCTGCTAGCTGTCCGGGAGATCATCGCAGCAGTACCCACCCCCCCCACCCGCTCCGTGACATCATCCCCCACCCCCACCGCCGTGAGCTGGGACTGACAGCTGTGCTGGGAATGATGGGGGGCTCCAGAGTTGGGAGCGTTCGGGATTCTGGGGAGCGACTCGCAAATGGGGGTCAGGGAGAGAGGGAGGATTGGAAGATCGTGGCCAGGGCCTCCGCAATTTGCACCCTTACTTCCCTCAGTAACCTAGGATGCATCCCATCCGGACTAGGTGACTTTTCTACTTTGAGTACTGCCAATCTTTTAAGTACCTCCTCTTTATCTATTTTTATCCTATCCAAAATCGCTACTACCTCCTCCTTCACTGTTACAGTGACAGCATCCTCTTCTCTAGTGAAGATGGATGCGAAGATTCCTTTTTAACTCACTGAAATTAATCCTCCTCCAGTTGAGCATTTTCATATTTAAATTAGATATTGGGTCAGTGAAGCTCAGCAGGCTTGCTAATTCAGTGTCTCTCCTATCAAGAAAACACCAGTGAGTGCTGCAGAGAATGGAATGTATTTTAGATACCAACAATAATATTATAATAATGTAATTGTTGATGTGTTTTTCTGTTGCTCTATTGGGCATGTTTATTTAATTTTGACCTATTATTCATTTATTACATTAATGGTGCCCGAGGGCACTTGCCATATTGATGTTGTTTCTGTTTGGTGACACTGGGGCACCCTTACAGGTAAACAAATTGATTGTCCTGATTGAACTCCTGTTCCCCTCCCCACTCCCCCCCCACCTCTCTGCTCCTCCCCCTCCCTCCCCATCTCTCCCATCCCTCCCTCTCCATCCCTCCCTCCCTCATCATCCCTCCCTCCCTCCCTCATCATCCATCCCTCCCTCCCTCATCATCCCTCCCTCCCTCATCATCCCCCCCTCCCTCCCTCATCATCCCCCCCTCCCTCCCTCATCATCATCCCCTCCCTCCCTCCCTCATCATCATCCCCTCCCTCCCTCCCTCCCTCATCATCATCCCCTCCCTCCCTCCCTCATCATCATCCCCTCCCTCCCTCGCTCATCATCATCCCCTCCCTCCCTCCCTCATCATCATCCCCTCCCTCCCTCCCTCATCATCATCCCCTCCCTCCCTCCCTCCCTCATCATCATCCCCTCCCTCCCTCCCTCCCTCATCATCATCCCCTCCCTCCCTCCCTCATCATCATCCCCTCCCTCCCTCATCATCATCCCCTCCCTCCCTCATCATCATCCCCTCCCTCCCTCCCTCATCATCATCCCCTCCCTCCCTCCCTCATCATCATCCCCTCCCTCCCTCCCTCATCATCATCCCCTCCCTCCCTCATCATCATCCCCTCCCTCCCTCATCATCCCCTCCCTCCCTCCCTCCCTCATCATCCCCTCCCTCCCTCATCATCCCCTCCCTCCCTCCCTCATCATCCCCTCCCTCCCTCCCTCATCATCATCCCCTCCCTCCCTCCCTCATCATCATCCCCTCCCTCATCATCATCCCCTCCCTCATCATCATCCCCTCCCTCCCTCCCTCATCATCATCCCCTCCCTCCCTCCCCATCATCCCCTCCCTCCCTCCCTCATCATCATCCCCTCCCTCCCTCCCTCATCATCATCCCCTCCCTCCCTCCCTCATCATCACCTCCCTCATCATCATCCCCTCCCTCACCCATCATCCCTCCCTCACCCATCCTCACTCCCTCATCATCCATCATCGTTCACCGCTCACAGCAAAATCTGGAACTATATTATTTAATTATTTGTTTATTGTATTTGTGATGCCCTGGCACATGCTTTAATATTTTTTTGTTTCCGTCAGGTGACACTGGGGCTACTCAAAAAAAGGCACCTTCTGGCAGCAGATCCCCACCTAAAGACCCCCCTTGACTCCCTCCCTTAGCAGGCCTCCCTCCCCCTCCCCTCCCCCACCCCCACTCTCCCCACCCCCACCCCCACTCTCCCCCCCCCTCCCCCTCCTCTCTCCCTCCCCTCCCCCTCCTCTCTCCCCCTCCCCCCTCTCTCCCGAACAGGTCAGCTGACCAGCACGTGACAATGCGCATCACGTGACCCTTCTGTCAGGCTGGCTTTCAATTACAAGCGGAGGCAGCGGAGGCGGCTGTGAGAGAAACACCGGCACCGGCACTAGAGGTAAACAGGGGCCGAGGAGGAAGAAGAAGCAGCAGCACCGGGGGCCCCGGGAGAAGATGAAGCGCTTTACGGAATGAATGAAGGAGTCGGAGGACCGCTGTCTCCCCCCCCCCCCCCCCCCGG
Organism: Heptranchias perlo; assembly: GCF_035084215.1. Taxonomy (NCBI): domain Eukaryota; kingdom Metazoa; phylum Chordata; class Chondrichthyes; order Hexanchiformes; family Hexanchidae; genus Heptranchias; species Heptranchias perlo. The sequence goes on from NC_090338.1 coordinate 17,795,974, forward strand.
TCGGTGCTTTGGGCTGGCGGCTGGACTGAGCCGGTGTGAGTGCGGTCAGGAGTCCGCTCGGACACCCGGAGCCGAGCCGAGCCGAGTCGAGCGAACCTTTTCCCCCCACCCGAAGGCGTGAGTCTCGGCGGGGAAGGCCCGCTGGTTTGTCTGATGGGTTTACTGAGAATGTGATGTCCTGATTAAAATAAAAACTGGGCCAAATCTCGCTTTGCGCGGGGGTGGGGGGCGGGGGGCGGGGGGGTTGATGGTGATGTGCAAATCGGCCAGCAAATTCAGGGGGTGGGGGTGAATTAAGAGATACGCCGTCAGTTGTGAATCTCCAGAATTTGCTGCTCGGTTTATGCGGCTCCGCCGTTTGCTTCGCACAAACAGCATCTCTTCCCACCCCCGGCACCTCCCTTGGCTTTTTTTCTAAGAACTTGCTGGGTTTGCGTATTGATTAGCCCATTAAACTCGCTGCAGAAAGTTAGCAGTGAGAAAGGGTGAAGATGACCTATAGTTACCGCCCTCACCCCTCTACATTTGTTTTGTTGTTGGTGAATCCCAGCTGAAACTACCTAGTTGGCCACAGAAGCGGAAATCCGTTTTTAAAATTTAGATGTAGCTCCAGATTTAGTAAAATGATTTTTTTTTTAGTTACAGAAAACAATGGATAGGTGATGGTGTTTTGGAGGTGTACCTTTCATCAAACTCCAATTGTTTAATTCATTCCAGATTTGTAGCTTTTCCCTTTTTTCTGAATTTCTAATCCACAATTAATCTTGTCTGAATACATTAAAATCTCAATATTAGTTTTATTAGATAAAATAACAAGATGAAATGGAGGTAGCTATTGAGTAAGGGATGGTTTTGAGCTGGTACCATTTTTTTTAAGGCATTTGGTGATTACATCGAAATATGCTCAGTTGCTACTTTCCACCATTAGTGCAGTAATATGTACTGTGTATCTACTGGTCTTGTGTGTTCAATAGGCTCCTTGCCCTCTTCTCTTTCTCCCCCCCCCCCCCCATCTGGATTACTGAGTCCTGCACTCATTTGTTGGAGCATATGCTTTGAGTATATTTGAATTTTGTTGCACCATCCAACTCTACCTTGGCATTGTTATATTGCATTGTTTGTATTTTGGTAAGATTAATGAATCTACCAAAGTGATTTAATCATAGAATGGCCTTTTTCTATTAAGTAAATTTCAATTCTTTCTCTCCAAATGTGGCAGCAAATTGAAATGCACTGGTGTACTCGCGTGTTAATTTGAGGAAACCCTTTGACTCATACGTGTTCTGAACTTTGTGCATGAAGTGAAACTTGTAGATTTCTGCTAAGTAATCAGTTAGGTCTTGAGTAATTTACACCAGTTTTTAAACAATACAATGGTCAGCTGCATTAAATGCATTTTAAACCCAGAACAAACAATTTTAAAAACTCTCAACTTCAGCCATAAACAATTAAAATCGTGACTGCCCCTCACATTTTGCTGGCATATTGATTCTTGACTTTGCTGTGGAGGGGAAGGGGAAAAAAATTTAGACCTGTAAGGAGAATATAAAATATTCTAATGATGCTGGATATTTTTAATAACTTAATCCTAACTATGTTCTGATCTTGGTAAACAGAGGCTCCTTGAGCAGATTGAGGTACTGATGTCTGTACATGTGACGATTGCAATGGGGACGTCTAGTCTATATAAAACATATGTAAGGTGTACGGAGACAAAAGTAGAATGGTTCTGGAAATGTTAACACTGAAATGACTTTGCATCTGGCTGTGTAAAGCCACTGTCTGTCTTGTAGTGTAGATCTGTTTTCTGGGGACTTCAAATTAAATTTCCTGCATTATAGTGTGCCACATTTCATAGAATCATAGAATCATAGAAGTTACAACATGGAAACAGGCCCTTCGGCCCAACATGTCCATGTCGCCCAGTTTATACCACTAAGCTAGTCCCAATTGCCTGCACTTGGCCCATATCCCTCGATACCCATCTTACCCATGTAACTGTCCAAATGCTTTTTAAAAGACAAAATTGTACCCGCCTCTACTACTGCCTCTGGCAGCTCGTTCCAGACACTCACCACCCTTTGAGTGAAAAAATTGCCCCTCTGGACCCTTTTGTATCTCTCCCCTCTCACCTTAAATCTGTGCCCCCTCGTTATAGACTCCCCTACCTTTGGGAAAAGATTTTGACTATCGACCTTATCTATGCCCCTCATTATTTTATAGACTTCTATAAGATCTCCCCTTAACCTCCTACTCTCCAGGGAAAAAAGTCCCAGTCTGTCTAACCTCTCCCTGTAAGTCAAACCATCAAGTCCCGGTAGCATCCTCGTAAATCTTTTCTGCACTCTTTCTAGTTTAATAATATCCTTTCTATAATAGGGTGACCAGAACTGTACACAGTACTCCAAGTGTGGCCTCACCAATGCCCTGTACAACTTCAACAAGACATCCCAACTCCTGCATTCAATGTTCTGACCAATGAAACCAAGCATGCTGAATGCCTTCTTCACCACCCTATCCACCTGTGACTCCACTTTCAAGGAGCTATGAATCTGTACTCCCAGATCTCTTTGTTCTATAACTCTCCCCAACGCCCTACCATTAACGGAGTAGGTCCTGGCCCGATTCGATCTACCAAAATGCAGCACCTCACATTTATCTAAATTAAACTCCATCTGCCATTCATCGGCCCACTGGCCCAATTTATCAAGATCCCGTTGCAATCCTAGATAACCTTCTTCACTGTCCACAATGCCACCAATCTTGGTGTCATCTGCAAACTTACTAACCATGCCTCCTAAATTCTCATCCAAATCATTAATATAAATAACAAATAACAGCGGACCCAGCACCGATCCCTGAGGCACACCGCTGGACACAGGCATCCAGTTTGAAAAACAACCCTCTACAACCACCCTCTGTCTTCTGTCGTCAAGCCAATTTTGTATCCAATTGGCTACCTCACCTTGGATCCCATGAGATTTAACCTTATGTAACAACCTACCTTGCGGTACCTTGTCAAATGCTTTGCTGAAGTCCATGTAGACCACGTCTACTGCACAGCCCTCATCTATCTTCTTGGTTACCCCTTCAAAAAACTCAATCAAATTCGTGAGACATGATTTTCCTCTCACAAAACCATGCTGACTGTTCCTAATTAGTCCCTGCCTCTCCAAATGCCTGTAGATCCTGTCCCTCAGAATACCCTCTAACAACTTACCCACTACAGATGTCAGGCTCACTGGTCTGTAGTTCCCAGGCTTTTCCCTGCCGCCCTTCTTAAACAAAGGCACAACATTTGCTACCCTCCAATCTTCAGGCACCTCACCTGTAGCGGTGGATGATTCAAATATCTCTGCTAGGGGACCCGCAATTTCCTCCCTAACCTCCCATAACGTCCTGGGATACATTTCATCAGGTCCCGGAGATTTATCTACCTTGATGCGCGTTAAGACTTCCAGCACCTCCCTCTCTGTAATATGTACACTCCTCAAGACATCACTATTTATTTCCCCAAGTTCCCTAACATCCATGCCTTTCTCAACCGTAAATACCGATGTGAAATATTCATTCAGGATCTCACCCATCTCTTGTGGTTCCGCACATAGATGACCTTGTTGATCCTTAAGAGGCCCTACTCTCTCCCTAGTTACCCTTTTGCCCTTTATGTATTTGTAGAAGCTCTTTGGATTCACCTTTGCCTGATCTGCCAAAGCAATCTCATATCCCCTTTTTGCCCTCCTGATTTCTCTCTTAACTCTACTCCGGCAATCTCTATACTCTTCAAGGGATCCACTTGATCCCAGCTGCCTATGCATGTCATATGCCTCCTTCTTTTTGACTAGTGCCTCAATCTCCCGAGTCATCCAAGGTTCCCTACTTCTACCAGCCTTGCCCTTCACTTTATAAGGAATGTGCTTACCCTGAACCCTGGTTAACACACTTTTGAAAGCCTCCCACTTACCAGACATCCCTTTGCCTGCCAACAGACTCTCCCAATCAACTTCTGAAAGTTCCTGTCTAATACCATCAAAATTGGCCTTTCCCCAATTTAGAATTTTAACTTTTGGGCCAGACCTATCCTTCTCCATAGCTATCTTGAAACTAATGGAATTATGATCACTGGTCCCAAAGTGATCCCTCACTAACACTTCTGTCACCTGCCCTTCCTTATTTCCCAAGAGGAGGTCAAGTTTTGCCCCCTCTCTAGTCGGGCCATCCACATACTGAATGAGAAATTCCTCCTGAATACACTCAACAAATTTCTCTCCAATCAAGCCCCTAATGCTATGGCTGTCCCAGTCAATGTTGGGAAAGTTAGTCCCCTACTATTACCACCCTATTTTTCTTGCAGCTGTCTGTAATCTCCTTACATATTTGCTCCTCAATTTTCCGTTGACTATTTGGGGGTCTGTAGTACAATCCGATCAAAGTGATCTCTCCCTTCTTATTTTTCAGTTCTACCCATATAGACTCAGTGGGCGAACCCTCGGATATATCCCCTCTCACTACTGCCGTGATGTTCTCCCTAATCAAGAACGCAACTCCCCCTCCTCTCTTACCTCCTGCTCTATCTTTCCTATAGCATCTGTACCCTGGAACATTGAGCTGCCAGTCCTGCCCCTCCCTTATCCATGTTTCAGTAATAGCTATAACATCCCAGTCCCATGTACCCATCCATGCCCTGAGTTCATCTGCCTTGCCCATCAGACTTCTTGCATTGAAATAAATGCAGTTTAATCTAGACTTCCCTTGGTCTTTGCCCTGCTTTCTCAGACCATCTGTCCGGTCATGTTCTGTGCACTCTCCCTTACTGCCTTTTGTTTCTGTCACCACTTTATTTCCCACTGACTTCCTGCATCGGTTCCCATCCCCCTGCCACATTAGTTTAAACCCTCCCCAACAGCACTGGCAAACACTCCCCCTAGGACATTGGTTCCAGTCCTGCCCAGATGCAGACCGTCCAATTTGTACTGGTCCCACCTCCCCCAGAACCGGTTCCAATGGCCCAGGAATTTGAATCCCTCCCTCTTGCTCCATCTCTCAAGCCACGTATTCATCTTAGCTATCCTGTCATTCCTACTCTGACTAACCCGTGGCACTGGTAGCAATCCTGAGATTACTACCTTTGAGGTCCTACTCTTTAGTTTAACTCCTAACTCCCTAAATTCAGCTTGTAGGATCTCATCCTGTTTTTTACCTATATCATTGGTGCCTATATGCACCACGACAACTGGCTGTTCACTGAATTGTGTTAGCAAGGACATTGTAATGTAAGTGGATTAAGCCATTGAAAGTGGGGTGGCCTATTACATGTCAGAATTAATTTGATAGTATGAGGATTTTACTTAGCCAGGCCTATTGTGCGATTTCTAGCCTTTTGAGATACTAGTACGATGCTTTTAACAGCTGAGGATCTTCTCACTAATGTCTGATATTCTGAAGTCCTTGTGTTCAAATTTATATCCATGAAAGATAAGAACTTTGTGATATGCAGGTCACCTATCCTTCATTTATTTTAATGAAGACTTTGTTGTCTGATTTTGTGTTTTACTTGAGCCTGATTTCATTTTCTGATTTCCGTTTTCTTTAACACTGAGCTTGCATAGGTGGATTGGAATCAAAAATTGGCAGGCAAAACAATGAGAGGCCTTCTTGGAGGAGTTGGTTTGGGTACAAAGTAGACACTTCCTATTAGAGGGAAAGGAAGGGCATCCATAGCTAGAGCTCCCAGGATGACTAAAGATATAGAGATTGAAATGAAACAGAAAAAGGAAGTTTATAAAATGGAAGCAATTGGCTAAAGTAAACGTGGGTTCCTTAGATGCAGGGACAGGAGAAATTATAATGGGGAATAAGGAAATGGCAGAGACATTAAACGAATATTTTGTATCTGTCTTCACAGTAGAAGACACAAAAAACATACTGGAAATAGTGGGGAACCAAGGGTCTACTGAGAGTAAAGTAATTAGGATTGGTAAAGAAAAAAATACTGTAGAAATGAAAGGGACTAGAAGCTGACAAATTACCTGGACCTGATGACCTACATCTTAGGGTTTTAAAAGAGGTGGCTGCAGGGATATTGGATGCATTGGTTTTGATCTTCCAGAATTCCCTAGATTCTAGAACAGTTCCCATGGATTGGAAGGTAGCAAATGTAACCCTGCTATTCAAGAAAGAAAGGAGGGAGGGAGAGAGAAAACGGGGAACTATGGGCCAGTTAGCCTGACATCAGTAGTAAGGACGTAGTAACAGGGCACTTAGAAAATTGTAATGTGATTAGGCAGAGTCAACATGGTTTTATCGTGTTTGACAAATCTTAAAAATTTTTGAGGGTGTAACTAGCAAGGTAGATAAGGAGGAACCAGTGGCTTTTCAAAAGGCATTCAATAAAATGCCACACAAGAGGTTGTTACACAAGATTTGGGCTCATGGGATTGAGGCTAATATATTAGCATGGATTGAGGATTGGTTAACAGATAGAAAACAGAGACAGAAAACAGGTTGGCAGGTTGTAACTAGTGGGGTGCCGCATGAATCAGTGCTTGTGCCTCAGCTGTTTACAATATATATCAATGACTTAGATGAAGGGACTGAGCATAATGTATCAAAGTTTGCTGATGACACAAAACTAGGTGGGAAAGTAAACTGTGAGAAGGACGCAAGGAGGCTGCAAAGGGATATTGACAGGTTACGTGAATGGGCGAGAAGGTGGCAGATGGCGTCTAATGTGGGGCAATATGAAATTATCCACTTTGGTAGGAAGAATAGAAAAGCCAAATATTTTTTTAAAAAGTGAGAGACTAAGAAATGCTGGTAGTCAGAGGAATTTGGGTGTCCTTGTATGCAAATCGCTAAGTTAGCATGCAGGTACAGCAAGCAATTAGAAAGGCAAATGGTATGTTAGATTAAAAACAGAAAATGCTGGAAACACTCAGCAATTGAAGCCGCATCTGTGGAGAAAGAAACAGTTAACCGTTTCAGGCTGATGACCTATTGTCAGAAATGGTATGTTAGCCTTTATTGCAAGGGGGTTGGAGTATAAGAGTAAGGCGGTCATGCTGCAATCATATGAGGAGAGATTGAGTAAAATGGGCCTAAATTCTCTGGAGTTTAGAAGAATGAGGTGTTCTCATTGAAACGTATAAAATTCTTAGAGGACTTGACAGGATAGATGCTGAGGCTGTTTCCCCTGGTTGGAGAGTCTAGAACTAGGGGTCATAGTCTCAAGATAAGAGGTCGGCCATTTAGGAACGAGATGAGAAATTTCTTCAGACGGTTGTGAATCTTTGGAATTCTCTACCCCAGAGGGCTGTGGTTGCTCAGTGGTTGAGTATATTCAAGATTGAGATTGCTAGATTTTTGGACACTGAGAATCAAGGGATATGGGGATAGGGTGGGACAGTGGAGTTGAGGTAGAAAATCAGCCATGATCTTATTGAATGGCGGATAAGGCTCGGGTGGCTGTACGGCCTACTCCTATTTCTTATGTTGCTTATGACGTATATGACTAATGTAAGGTTCATAATACAGTAGAGAGCCAGGCTGAATACAGAAAGTACAGTAGAAATCTTAAAACAGGGAATGAGGGGCAAAGAGAGTATGAGAATAGATTAGAGGCTAACATATATGTTTATGACAGACTTTTGAGTTTCCTTTTATAAGTAGTAAAAGGGTAGTCAAAGGAAGCGTGGGACTGATTAGGGATAAAAAAGGAGATCTTGTGGAGGCAGAGGGCATGGCTGAGGTACTAAATGAATACTTCGCATCCGTCCTCACTAGGGAAGAGGATGCTGCCATTGCAGCAGTAAAGGGGGAGGTAGTAGTGATACTGGATAGGATAAAAATAGATAAAGAGGAGGTCCTTAAAAGATTGGCAATACTCAAAAGTATAAAAGTCACCCGGTCCAGGTGGGATGCATCCTAGGGAAGGAAGGGTGGAAATTGCAGAGGCTCTGGTCACCACCTTCCAATCTTCATTAGATAACGGGTCAGTGCTGGAGGATTGCAAATGTTACACCCCTGTTCAAAAAAGGCAAGAGGGATAAACCCGGTACTTGCAGGCCAGTCAGCCTAACGTTGGTTGTGGGAAAACTTTGAGACAATAATCCAGGACAAAATTAATTGGCACTTTGGAAAGTATGGGCTAATAAATGAAAATCAGCACGTATTTGTTAAAGGAAAATCGTGTTTGACTAACTTGCTTGAGTTCTTTCAAGTAATGGAGATGGTTGATGAGGGTAGTGCGGTTGATGTGTATATGGACTTTCAAAAGGCATTTGATAAAGTACCATATAATAGACTTGTTAGCAAAATTAAAGCTTATGGGATTAAAGGGACAGTGACAGTGTATTTGCAAAATTGTTTAGGGGACAGAAAGCAGAGTGTAGTAGTGTAAGATTGTTTTTCAGACTGGAGGGAAGTATACAGTGGTGTTACCCAGGGGTCAGTATTAGGACCACTGGTGTTTTTGATATATATTAATGACCTGGGTATAGAGGGTATAATTTCAAAGTTTGCAGATGTCTCAAATGTAATAAACAATGTGGATAGTAACAGACTTCAGGAGGACATAGACAGGTGAAATGGGCAGACACATGGCAGATGAAATTTCACGCAGAGAAGCGTGAAGTGATGCATTTTGGTAGGAAGAACGAGGAGAAGCAAAATAATCTAAATGGTACAATTTTTAAAGGGGGTGCAGGAACAGAGAGACTTGGGGGTGCACATACCCAAATCTTTGAAGCTGGCCGGACAAGTTGAGAAGGCTGTTAAAAATGCAATTGGGATCCTGGGCTTTATAAATACAGGCATAGATACATACAAAAATACAAAAGCAAGGGAGTTATGCTAAACCTTTCTAAAACACTGGTTAGGCCAGTGTTTTAGAAAGGTTTAGCATAACTCTCTTGCTTTAGATGGAATATTGTGTTCAATTCTGGGCACCACACTTTAGGAAAGATGTCAAGGCCTTGGAAAGGGTGCAGAAGAGATTTACTAGAATGGTTCCAGGGATGAGACACTGTAGTTATTTGGAGAGACTGGAGAAGCTGGGGTTGTTCTCCTTAGAACAGAGAAGGTTAAGGGGAGATTTGATACAGGCGTTCAAGATCATGAATGGTTTTGATAGAGTAAATAAGGAGAAAGTGTTTTCAGTGGCAGAAGGGTTGGTAACCAGAGGACACAGCTTTAAGGTCATCGGCAAAAGAGCCAAACGTGACATGAGGCAACATTTCTTTTACACAGCGAGTTGTAATGATTTGGAATGCACTGCCTGAAAGGGGGTGGAAGCAGATTCAATAATAACTTTCAAAAGGGAGTTAGATAAATACTTGAAGGGTAAAAATTTGCAGGGCTATGGAGAAAGAGCAGGGGAGTGAGACTAATTGTAATCCAGTGCCCTCCAGATGTGCCTCCGTGCCCAATTTGCCTTAATTACTACATGCTGACCTGATCCTTTTTATGATAAATGATCACTTACAAATTTTCTCCTTTAGTCATAGAGCTTACTTAAAAGGGCATAACTTGTTCAGCATTTATTGATCCATGTGATAATGGGTGTGGTTGGCAAAGGAAATTGTACAAAAAACAATTTTAAAAGTGAGAGAGTTCATAAATCTTGCATTGATTGTACATGTGGCTTGAGGATGTTTTTGTAGTAAAGGAAACAAATGGTCATTTTGTACTTTGTGGGGTCACTTTTAACCCCCAGTATAGACGGTGTGGGGGGTTGCAGTGGGTTGGTGGGTTAAAATTTCAAAAATCGGAAACCGACTCTCTGGTTGTTGGAGAGTGGGCAACTAACCTGTTCTCCAGAAGTGGGTCTGTAATTTAAATATTTTAATGAGGCTGTATGCCTCAAATTTTAGCAGTGCTTTAAATTTTACAGCTGCGGGCTGGATTTCCCAGGGCTCGGGGAGTCCGGCAGCTAGAGGAAGGTGCCAATGACCGGCCGGACCCAGCAGGTAAGTGCCTTTACAGCATTTAGTGTGGGCCAGGAGGAGCAGGAGAGCTCTTCCGCCCAACCCCCCCCCCCCCCCCAGTATACCAGACAAACCTGCTTCCCTCCTCGTGATCACCTCCCCAGGCCTGATTCCTCTCTTTAGTCCCCGGCTGCGGCCTTGAGCCACAGGCCTTTCCGCAGACTTTCAATCTGGTTGGCTGCCGGCCGGCCGGAAAACTGGGACAGAAAATTTAAATGAGGTTCTGCCGGGTTTCCTGGCCGCAACGACGCATATTGTTGGATGGCATGCGCTGTTGGAACTAGAAATGGGTTGTGCTGGAAGATTACTGCTTTTGTACAGAGCATAAACATTCTTGTAGGAAGATATGGGAAACCCCTTTAGTGAGTGAAGAACGATAACTGGTCTTTAGAGTAATCAGGAGGGGAAATTGATGTCAACATAGTGTCTCACTGAAAAACAGTGATGTCGTTCCAGGTTGGTAGATAATGTGTTGTGTAAGGTTGTCTTGGCGATGGCCAGGATTTGTAAACTCGTCTTTCAGTGACGATCTGAAATGGGACATTGATACTAAAATAAATAAATTACATTGTACACTGCATTTTTAACTCTGTATGAAACAAAATCTAATTGCATCATTAATGTATTGCTTGCTGGGAGAACAGTATCTCTGGTAACTTTTTTTCGGGTAACTCTATAATTAAAAGCCACACATTCTGCAGAGCTATTTTGAAATTTCGACATTTTTCCACAGGTGTTGAACTCCCATCATGTCAACCACAAAGCTAAAGAATGAAGATTACAACGATTACAGCTCCACAGAAAACAGCCCAGACCATAATAGCTTGAGCTCTTCGTCTGATATTTCTGCAAGATCACCTGTTAATTTTGGAACGTATCGGCGTCTAAGTGAAAGAAATGGCACAACGTAAGTGCTGTAAGCTTTTTAAACAAAGTTCTTGCTGTTTGTGCTTTCAGTATACTAGTTACCTGTCCCACGTTTCAGGTAGGAATACTTTTCTTCTCTTTGCATCTCTTGTTTGTCACCGTGCAGGATCCATTAAACATTATTGGGAAATTTTAAATACATCAGACTGTGTTCAGGGCTATGCTTGGAGACGGACGTGGTTAACTGGTTTGAAATTGGGGTGATGTACCACTAACTCATAGGTGATGAGGATATGGTTTGACTGTGCAATCAAGACTCTTGGATTCAGACTGGTCTGTGAATGTTAATGCATTGAAGGTTGTTTAGAAAGAGTTAACAAGGAACTCATGTAGCTTGAATTCTGTTCTATAGTATTGTATGATCTGTGTGGTGTGCTGAAATCGGCAAAGAGCCACACAACTGCTGTTTGCTCTTGCATTCTGGTTCTGTCCGTGGTTCAGAGACCTAAGCTTAGGACTTAGGTGTAGGATCAGTGTAAGCTGAACAGTATGGAAACAGTATTTGTTAACTGACATTTTTGTTTACATTTCAGGTGTACTGAGACATTAATTCACTTAATTAAAGGCAACATAGGGACGGGGCTCCTTAGCCTTCCCCTGGCAGTGAAGAATGCGGGTCTTGTGGTGAGATGCTTTCACTTTTTTTGTATCAAACTGAAATTTTGATTCATGGTGTTGCCTATTTGGTAACTACTTCATCCGCACATGTTGAGCACAGACTTGGTGTTTAAAAAGTGGTAGAATGCTGACTCCTAAATGTGTTGGGATTGTAAACGGTGTCCTGGCAAGAATGAAATTATGATCTGAGCAGAAGCTGAATTGCCCTGTTCCTTCATGCCCATGTGTAACTGAAGTTTTAAGTTGTAGGAAGGTTATGGCTTGCATTGCAGGAAGAAACAAAAATTCCTTCAACTATATTTAAAAATTAATTTTTTCAATTTGAAGGGTAGGAAATGGGAATGATTTACCATGTGGTGTTACAAGGAAATAGTAACCCAAATGTGAAAATAAGATTGTTTTGAGAATTGAGCCAACAAGAAAGTATAAAGGGAGAGCACAGAAATCAAACATTTTTGAAGGAGAGAAAGCAGTACACTGTCTTTACTTACAAGAAGTAAAGGCGTCAGTGTGTTCATTAAAAGTAACAGCTGCTGAATCCAATAACATCAAAGACTAAGGTATCTCCATATTGAGCAACTCAGTTTGTACGTTGAGAATGCTGAGCTAGAATTTCCGCTGGAATTCTCCTGTTCTTCTGTAACTTCAGAAGATCAGAAGAACCCCTTGTGGAAATTCTACCCCATTGTATTTAAATTCTTTGTGTTTGGTAAGAGAATAACAGGGTTCAACTAGCATTAGAATCTCTAATGCCCCTGGTCTCCATGGCCTAGCCCTGCCAGGCTCCAGTACCTGACCAAGATTTTTTTTTTTCGCCCCTATCCCAGCCTCTGTTCTCTGGTTTCTCCAACCTCCATCCTTTTTAACACAGCATCCCAGATTTGTAAATAACAGCCTGATTTTATTCCCACAATCACTTATTAATTCTAGCTAGTTCTACTCTACTTGCTTATTTCAAACTGCTACCATTCTTCCTTTCCAACCTCCCATCCTAAACTCTTTGCCCAACCAATTCTCCAACTTTATTTGTTGATGATGTGGGTGACACTGGCATAGCTGCCTTCATTGTACATCCGTAGTTGCCTCTTGGAGGAGGTGGTGAGCCTTGAACTGCTGCAGTCTTTGTGCCAATAGTGCTTAGCAGGGATTTCCAGCAATGATTACATGAAGAGGAATGTGGGAGCAGTGGTATTCCCATGATCTTGCTATTCTTCCTTCTTGGTAGTAGAGGTCACAGTGCTTAAGAGGTGTTATCAGTAAGCTTAATGAGTTGCCTCAGTGCATCCTGCAGGTAGTATATATTGCAGCCACAGTATGCCAATGGGGGGGGGTGGATATTGAGTCTAATGGCAGGGGTGCCAATCAAGCAGACTTGGATGGCATTGAGCTTTAAGTGTTGCAACTGCACCCATCCACGATTGAGCCTTGTAGATGGTGGAAGAGGTATTTGGCATTGGTGACTGGGCCACTTGCTTGGGATGGTCATTTGTTAGCATTTTGATGCTAATGTTACCTCCCATTTGTCTGTCTAAGCCTGTTTCTCCAGATCTACTAGCCCCCACTGCCACAACAAAGCGATTAAGGCTGGCAGAGAGTAAAAATGCAAATTTTAATTTCCAGGATACTTGTTCTTAAAAGTATTTGTTTGCGTGGAGCACAGACACGGACTTGTTGGGCCGAATGGCCTGTTTCTCTGTTGTAATGTTTATGGAAACTTGGCCACAAAAAAAGTGAATGGTGAGGAATCAAACCAACATGATCCTGAGACCGTATCCCTTTTTCCCTTCAGCCGTTAGAACCGTAGAGCCATAGAAAAGATACAGCACAGAAGGGGCCCATTCGGCCCATCATGTCCGTGCCGGCTCGAAGAATAACCAGGTGCCCGTTCTAATCCGACCTTCCAGCACCCGGTCCGTAGCCCTGCAGCTTACAGCACTTTAGGTGCAGGTCCAGGTACTTCTTAAGAGTTGAGGGTCCCTGCCTCTACCACCAATTCAGGCAGCAAATTCCATACACCCACCACCCTCTGGGTAAAAAAAGTTTTTCCTCATGTCCCCTCTAATCCTTCCGCCAATCAGCTTAAATCTATGTCCTCTAGTTCTTGAACTCTCCGCTAGGGGAAACAGTTACTTCCTATCTAGGCCCCTCATAATTTTGTACACCTCAATCAAGTCACCCTTCAGCCTCCTCTGCTCCAAGGAAAACACCCCCAGCCTATTCAACGTCTCCTCGTAGCTGCAATTTTCAACCCTGGCAACATTCTTGTAAATCTTCTCTGCACTCTCTCCAGAGCAATTATGTCCTTCCTTTAATGTGCTGACCAGAATTGCGCACAACACTCCAGCTGTGGCCTTACCAGCGTTTTATACAATTCCATCATTACATCCCTGCTTTTGTATTCTATACCTCGGCTAATAACAGAGCATTCCGTATGCCTTCTTCACAACCTTATCTACCTGTACTGCCACCTTCAGGGACCTGTGCACATGCACTCCAAGATCTCTTACTTCCTCTATCCCTCAATATATTCCCGTTTACTGCGTATCCCCTTTTACTCTCCCTAAGTGCATTACCTCACACTTCTCCGGGTTGAACTCCATTTGCCACTTTTCCGCCCACTCCACCAACCCATTGATATCTTCTTGGAGTCTACAGCTATCCTCTTCACTATCAACTACACCAATTTTTGTGTCGTCTGCAAATTTGCAATCATGCCCCCTACATTCAAGTCCAAATCATTAATATATATCACACAGCAAGGGACCCAACACTGAGCCCTGTGGCACACCACTGGAAATGGATTTCCATTCGCAAAGACATCCAGCGACTTTTACCCTTTGTTTCCTGTTACTGAGCCAATTTTGGATCCAATTCACCACATTTCCCTGAATCCCATGGGCTTTTACCTATCTGACCAGCCTGCCATGTGGGACCTTGTCAAATACCTTACTAAAATCCATGTAGACAACATCCACTGCACTACCCTCATCAATCCTCCTTGTCACTTCCTCAAAGAATTCAATCAGATTTGTAAGGCATGACCTTCCCTGAACAAATCCATGCTGACTATCCCTGATTAAACCATGCCTTTCCAAGTGACAGAATCAGTACTGAGAGATAGGGCAAACTATTAGTTTATCCAATAGCTTGTGCCTGGTACTGTTCAGAATGGGCACTGAGCAATGTTGGGGATTAAATTTACATCTTTCTCCTCTGGTTCTGTTGGTCCTCAAATTGTGTTGCCCCTAAAATGCTTGCTCAAATAGACTGTATTGGAGATTTGAGGATATACCTGAATAGATTGTAAATCTCATGGCACTTGCACACAGGTATGAGGCTGGTGTATAAATTAAGGTTTTAATTCCCCTTTCTATTGGTCCACAGCTCGGTCCCATCAGCCTGGTTGTCTTGGGAGTTGTCGCCGTACACTGTATGCACTTGCTGGTCAAATGCAGTCACTATCTGTGCGCGAAGTAAGTTGTGATTATGCTAATATACTCCATGTAGCCTGCATATGTTACTGGACCGGTAATGCTTTTGATTTGTCGATACCGTCCATAATGACCCCTTGTCTTCAATGAGAGACTATAACACATGATTTTTAGTTGGTGGGTGAATGATTAGAAATCTAATATTGACTATTCTGTCAAGTTTATAATTTTTTGTATGTAACAGTAGAACATAGCCCCATTTCTTATCTCCTTTTCCACTGTGGCTTTTGCAAACTTTCCCCCTAAAACTATAAACTAGAGAAATGGAAGGAATCTGGTTAAATATAACAACTTGCATTTATAGAGCGCCTTTTAATGTAGTAAAATGTCCCAAGGTGCTTCATAGGAGGAGTTGGTTCAGGTACAGAGCGGGCATATCCCTACTAGGGGGAAACGAAGGACGTCCAAAGCTAGAGCTCCCTGGATGACTAAAGATATAGAGTTTAAAATGAAACCGAAAAAGGAGGCTTATGATGAATGTATGGTTCATAATACAGTAGAGAACCAGGCTGAATATAGAAAGTACAGAGGAGATCTAAAAAAGGGAATGAGGGGCAAAACAGTATGAGAATGGATTAGCAGCTAACATAAAAGGGAACCCAAAAGTCTCTTATAAAGATATAAATAGTAAAAGGTAGTCAAAGGAAGCATGGGACCGATTAGGGACAAAAAAGACCATCTTGTGGAGGTAGAGGGCATGGCAGAGTACTGGAGGCTTGCAAATGCAGTGGTGAAGTATTAGGATCACTGCTCTTTTTGATATATTAATGACCTGGACTTGGGTATAGAGGGTATAATTTCAAAGTTTGCAGTTGACTTGAACCTCGGAAATGTAGTAAATAATGTGGAGGATAGTAACAGACTTCAGGGGGACATAGACAGACGGGTGAAATAGGCAGATGCATGGCAGATGAAATTTTAAGGCAGAGAAGTGTGAAGTGATGCATTTTGGTCGGAAGAATGAGGAGAGGCAATTAAAACTAAATGGTACAATTTTAAAGGGAGTGCAGGAACAGAGACCTGGGGGATGCACATACGCAAGTCTTTGAAGGTGGCAGGACAAGTTGAGAAGGCTGTTTTTTTAAAAAAAAAAGCATACGGGATCCTGGGCTTTATTAAGAGGCATAGAATACAAAAGCAAGGAAGTGATGCTAAACCTTTTGTAAAACACTGGTTAGGCCTCAGCTGGAGTATTGTGTTCAATTCTGAGCACCACACTTTAGGAAGGATGTCAAGGCCTTGGAGAGGATGTAGAAACATAGAAAAAAGGAGCAGGAGTGGGCCATTCGGCCCTTCAAGCCTGTTCCGCCATTCAATATGATCATGGCTGATCCTCTATCTCAATACCATATTCCTGCTCTCTCCCCATACCCCTTGATGCCTTTTGTGTCTAGAAATCTAACTATCTCCTTCTTAAATATATTTAGTGACTTGGCCTGCACAGCCTTCCTAGATAGAGAATTCCACAGGTTCACCGCCCTCTGATTGAAGAAATTTCTCATCTCAGTCCATATCCTGAGACTGTGACCCCCTCATTCTAGACCCCCCCAGCCAGAGGAAATGTTCTCCCTGCATACAGCCTGTCTAGCCCTGTCAGAATGTTATACGTTTCAATGAGATCCCCTCATTCTTCTAAACTCTAGTGAATAATTGCCTAGTCGACCCAATCTCTCCTCATACGACAGTCCTGCCATCCCAGGAATCAGTCTGCTGAACCTTTGCTGCACTCCCTCTATGGCAAGTATATCTTTTCTTGTGTGCAGTTTTGGTCTCCTGACCCAATACTCCAGGAGTCGTCTCACCAAGGCCCTGCATAACCGCAGTAAGATATCCTTGCTCCTGTACTCAATTCCTCTTGCAATGAAGGCCAACATACCATTTGCCGCCTTAACTGCTTGCTGCACCTGCATGTTTGCTTTCAGTGACTGGTGTACAAGGACACCCAGGTCCCTTTAAACGTAGAAACATAGAAAATAGGAGCAAGAGTAGGCCCTTTGGGCCTGCTCCGCCATTCAAAATGATCATGGCTGATCGTCTAACTCAGTACCCTGTTCCCATAGAAAATAGGAGCAAGAGTAGGCCATTCGGCCCTTTGTACATCAACATTTCCCAATCTATCACCGTTTAAATAATACTCTGCCTTTCAGTTTTTCCTTCCGAAGTGGATAACTTCACATTTATCCACGTTATACTGCACCTGCCATGTATTTGCCCATTCACTCAACTTGTCCAAATCGCCTTGAAGGCTCTTTGCATCCTCTTCACAATTCACAATCCCACCTAGTTTTGTGTCCTCAGTAAACTTGGAAATATTACATTTGGTTCCCTCATCCAAATCATTGATATATATTGTGAATAGCTGGGGCCCAAGCACTGATCCCTGCGGTACCCCACTGTCACTGCCTGCCACCCCGAAAAAGACCCGTTCATTCCTACAAACTCTGTTTCCTGTCTGTTAACCAATTTTCAATCCATGACAGTATATTACTCCCTATCCCATGTGCTTTAATTTTGCACACTAACCTCTTAGGTGGGACTTTATCAAAGCCCTTCTGAAAATCCAAATACACCACACCCCCTGGTTCTTCCTTACCTATCCTACCAGTTACGTCCTCAAAAAAAAAAAAAACTCCAGTAGGTTTGTCAAACATGATTTCCCTTTCATAAATCCATGTTGACTTTGTCTAATCCTGTTGATATTTTCTAAGTGTCCTGTTATCACATCCTTTATAATAGACTCTAGCATTTTCCCCACTACTGATGTTAGGCTAACCGATCTGTAGTTCCCTGTTTTCTCTCTGCCTTTTTTAAATAGTGGGGTTACATTTGCTACCCTCCAATCTGCAGGAACTGTACCATAATCTATAGAATTTTAGAAGATGACAACTAATGCATCCACTATTTCCATGGCTACCTCTTTTAGTACTCTGGGATGCAGATTATTAGGCCCTGGGGATTTATCGGCTTTCAGGCCCACTAATTTCTCCAGCACTTTTTTTACTAATACTAATTTCCTTTAATTCCTCCTTCTCACTAGACCCTTGCTTCCCTAGCATTTCTGGGAAGTTATTTGTGTCCTCTTCCGTGAAAACGGAACCAAAGTATTTGTTTAATTGCTCTGCCATTTCCTTGTTCCCCATTATAAATTCTCCTGTTTCTGACTGTAAGAGACCTACATTTGTCTTCACTAATCTTTTTTCTTTTTTACATATTTGTAAAAGAGATTTACTAGAATGGTGGCAGGGATGAGGGACTTCAGTTATGTGGAGAGATTGGAGCAGCTGGGGCTATTTTCAGGGCAGAAAAAGTTAAGGGGAGATTTGATAGAGGTGTTCAAAATCATGAAGGGTTTTGATAGAGTAATGAGGAGAAACTGTTTCCAATGGCAGAAGGGTCGGTAACCAGAGGACACAGATTTAAGATGATCGGCAAAAGAACCAGAAATGACATGAGGAAACATTTTTTTTACGCAGCGAGTTGTAATGATCTGGAATGCACTGCCTGAAAGGATGGTGGAAGCAGATTTAATAGTAACTTTCAAAGGGAATTGGATAAATACTTGAAAGGAAAAATTTTTGTGGGGCTAAGGGGGAAGAGCAGGGAAATAGGACTATTTGGATAGCTCTTTCAAGGACCCAGCACAGGCACGGTTGGCCGATTGGCCACCTCCTGTGCTGTACCTACTATACTATGATTATCAATCAAAATTTGACTCCAAGTCACATAAGGAGATATTAGGACAGGTGACCGAAAGCTTGGTCAAAGAGGTAGGTTTTAGAGAACGAAGTATATTCCAGAGCTTGGGGCCTAGGCAGCTGAAGGCACATCCGCCGATGGTGGAGTGATGAAAATCAGGGATGCGCAAGAGGCCAGAATTGTAGGTGCGCAGAGATCTTGAAGGGTTGTAAGGCTGGATGAGGTTAAAAAGACGGGGAGAGGCGAGGCCATGGATTGATTTGAAATCAAGGATGAGAATTTTTAAATTGAGGTGTTGCCAGACCAGGAGCCAGTGTAGGTCAGCGAGCACATGGGTGATGGATGAATGGTTCTTGCCTGAGGCAGGGGCAGAGAAGGACAAAGTTACGGAAATGTTACAAACATTTCCAGCATTAGTGATACTAGGTTCATGTGACTGAAGTCTTTCTTCTGTATCTATTTGTGTTTTATGTTGTAATGTGCACCAGTGATTAGTTAGAGCTCTAGTAGAGTGATTTTCAGGAAGCTATTTATTTCTCAAACTGCTATTAAGAGGCTTGATACCTACTTGTATATTGACTAAGGGATTTTAAAAAATACATTCTCTGGATGTGGGCAGCGCTGCCATCTGGCATTAATGCCCATCCCTAGTTGCCCTAAGAAGGTGGTGGGCAGGACAAATCCAATCTGGCCAATTACCGCCCCATCAGTCCACTCTCAATCATCAGCAAAGTGACGGAAGGTGTCGTCGACAGTGCTATCAAGCGGCACTTGCTCACCAATGCTCAGTTTGGGTTCCGCCAGGACCACTCGGCTCCAGACCTCATTACAGCCTTGGTCTAAACGTGGACAAAAGAGCTGAATTCCAGAGGTGAGGGGAGAGTGACTGCCCTTGACATCAAAGCAGCATTTGACGGAGTGTGGCACCAAGGAGCCCTAGTAAAATTGAAGTCAGTGGGAATCGGGGGGGAAACTCTCCAGTGGCTGGAGTCATACCTAGCACAAAGGAAGATGGTAGTGGTTGTTGGAGGCCAATCATCTCAGCCCCAGGGCATTGCTGCAGGGGTTCCTCAGGGCAGTGTTCTAGGCCCAACCATTCTTCAAATGCTTCATCAATGATCTTCCTTCCTAGATAACATCCAGACTTGGGCTCATAAGTGGCAAGTAATGTTCGTGCCACACAAGTGCCAGGCAATGACCATCTCCAACAAGAGAGAGTCTAACCACCTCCCCTTGACATTCAACGGCATTACCATCGCCGAATCCCCCACCATCAACATCCTGGGGGTCACCATTGACCAGAAACCTAACTGGACCAGCCATATAAATAACGTGGCTACAAGAGCAGGTCAGAGGCCGGGTATTCTGCGGTGAGTGACTCCCCAAAGCCTTTCCACCATCTGCAAGGCACAAGTCAGTAGTGTGATGGAATACTTTCCACTTGCCTGGATGAGTGCAGCTCCAACAACACTCAAGAAGCTCGACACCATCCAGGACAAAGCAGCTCGCTTGATTGGCACCCCATCCACCACCCTAAACATTCACTCCCTTCACCACCGGCGCACCGTGGCTGCAGTGTGTACCGTCTTCGCCAAGGCACCTCCTAAACCTGCGACCTCTACCACCTAGTAAGACAAGAGCAGCAGGCACATGGGAACACCACCACCTGCATGTTCCCCTCCAAGTCACACACCATCCCAACTTGGAACTATATCGCCGTTCCTTCATCGTCGCTGGGTCAAAATCCTGGAACTCCCTTCCTACCAGCACTGTGGGAGAACCTTCACCACACAGACTGCAGCGGTTCAAGAAGGCAGCTCACCACTACCTTCTGAAGCAATTAGGGATGGGCAATAAATGCCGGCCTCGCCAGCGACGCCCACATCCCACGAACAAATAAAAAAAAAGGTGTGGGCATTCTTGAACAGCTGCTCTCCGTGCGGTGTAGGTGCTCCCACAATGTTGGATAGTGTTTTCCGTGATTTTGACCCAGCATCGATGAGGGAACAGCGATTTATGTCCAAGTCAGGATGGTGTGTGTGACTGGGAGGGGACCTTGGATGGTGTGGAACAACTTGAGTGATGCAGCTGCACCCATCCAGGCAATTGGAGATTATTCCATTACACTCCTGACATGTCGGTTGTGGAGTCTTTGGGGAGTCAGGAGGCGAGCCATGTGCTGCAGAATACACAGCCTCTGATCTCCAGTAGCCATGGCATTTATGTGACATGTCTAGTTGAGTTTCTGGTGAATTGTGACCCCCAGTATATTACTAGTGGGGGTCTTGATGGTAATGCCATTGAATGCCATGGGGAGGTGGTCATTCCCTTCCCCCTTGTGTGGTGTGAATGTTACTTGCCATTTAAATTGGTGTTCTCACATTTCATAGTTTTAAGTTTGTGCACATGGGTGTAAGGACATATTCTACATTTTCTTTCTCGTTTTCCTCATTTTTATCTGTTAGAATCTTCATGATTGAGGTTTTTGAAGTAGGGTCAAAATCTGAGACCGTTCAGTGTTGCTGTGATAATGGTACCTGAGTAAAGAACTATTCTGTCATATCTCACTTATAGATTAGATTATTCAATGACACTGATGTCAAATACAATGTGAATAGATCCCATAGAGCTCTAAAATGTAATGTCAAGTCTTTAGTTTCTAATTTACTGCCTTGTTTATTCAGTGAAATATTGGTTCACTTGATAGAATTCCAGCTCAAAGCTGATAATATAGAATCTCCCAATAATCATTGTTAACTGACCTGCCATAAAGCTGCACTAACTAATGCCATTGTTTTGTGTGGATTTTATTCCAAGATCTATGTTTTTTAAATTCCAGTAGATGTCACTCTTGTACTGAGCTAACCAACCTGCGTTATTATAAGCTTTTTCCTGTTCTTGCTGTTTGCTGCATCTGACCAATTGAATTGGAATGAACTTTGTTCTTTTGAGGCATTTGAGTAACTTGTTTTGTAAAACAATTGTTGCAGTAAAGCTGCCTGAATTATTTTGGATCACTCTTTTTTGTGTTGCTGGTGTGTGCATCTTGCTATTTGTTTGCCTACGGGAAAAGGGTAGTTACTGGCGTAGTAGATCTCTCGGCCCTATTAGGTGTGAAAGACTCATTCTGTTTGACAATCATATTGTCTCATTATGGGAATGAATGTTTGGGATGATGATTTTTTTTTTAGAATGTCTTTTTTAAACATTTCACAGATTACAGAAGCCATTTCTGGATTATGGAAACGTGGTGAAGTGCAGTTTAGAAGAGTGCCCAAACTTGTGGTTTCGGAATCATTCACTTCTCGGCAGGTATTTGAATCTTTTGGGAAGACTAATGAGTGTGCCACAAAATAATAGATGACAGTATACAAATAAAAAATTACATTTCTACTTGGTGCTTAGAATCATAGAAAGGTTACAGCACGGAAGGAGGCCATTTGGCCCATCAAGTCTGAGCCGGCTCTATGCAAGAGCAATCCAACTAGTTCCATTCCCCCGCCCTATCCCCTTGGCCTTGCAAATTTTTTCCTTTCAAGTACTTATCCAGTTCCCTTTTGAAAGCCACAACTGAATCTGCCTCCACCCCCGCCCCCCCCCCCCACCCCGGGCAGTGCATTCCAGATCCTAACCACTCGCTGCGTTAAAAAAAAGTTTTTCTTCATGTCACCTTTGGTTCTTTTGCCAATCACCTTAAATCTATGTCCTCTGGTTCTTGACCCTTCTGCCAATGGAAACAATTTCTTTGTCTGTTCTGTCTAGACCCTTCATGATTTTAAATATCTTCTCTTCTCCTTCTCTGTTCCAAGGAGAACAACCCCAGCTTCTCCAGTCTATCCACGTAACTAAAGTCCCTCATCCCTGGAATTATTCTTGTAAATCTCTTCTGCACCCTCTTGAGCTGTCCTTACAGTCTTTCCTCTTCGGACTCTCATTACGTTTCTTCTTCCGCTGCTCCACCCATTACAATCTCCTTCCACTGCCACCCATATCTCAGGGTACCCCTCCAATGCTGTCTCCCTCCAACTCGACAAACTCCCTCATAATTACTGACGCTTCCTTCTACTTGCTGCAGGGCTCTCTTAGCCTCTTGTTGCTTTCATTGTAATGCTTCCTGTGCATTTAGTTTTTGAGTATAATACGGTCCATAATAGTTGATTTGTCTGATTGCTGTTGCTATTGTCTTTCAGGCGCGTGGTGGAGTTCTTTTTGCTTCTAACTCAACTGGGGTTTTGCTGTGTTTACTTTGTATTTCTGGCTGACAACATTAAGCAGGTAGGTTTTACTTTGTGGAGCAGATTAGCGATGCTGTTAATAAAAACACCCTGATTGGACACTGGATTGTAGCTATCACATTGGTAAAACCCTAACTTCCCCCCTCTACATACTTTGTACTCATTCATACTGAATATTACATGCAGGAATTCTCACCTTCGTGAAATAACATCCAATCACAGGGTAATATTGGAATGTGTAAGTATGGAATATTTGCAAAAAAAGGCTTGTACATTTATGTAGAGCTTTTCACATCCTCAGCATTTTACAGCCAACAAATTACTCCTGAAGTGTAGCCACTAGGCTAACATGGCAATGTCCCACAAGTAGCAAAGATGAACAGGTAATTTGGTTGAGGGATGAATGTTAGACAGGTAATTGAAAGAATTCCTTGTCTACAAAAGGTGCTATGGGATCTCTTGTATCCATTTGAACAGGCAGACAGTATGAAATATAGTATCTGACGATACAGCACTCCCTCAGTTACTGCACTGAAGTACCAGCCTCATTGTTCAAGTCCTGAAATAGGGCTTGAACCCACAACCTTCTGAGCCCAGCTGTTAGAGAGGCTGTGTTGATTTAAAAAAAAGAGATGGGGAGGGGAAGGAAAGGAAAATAAATATGGTCCACAACTTAAATTCTGTGGTGTTGATGGTTAGTTTTTCTCACTCTAGTTATGCAGATGCCTAGTTTGTAGGATAGCTATTCTGATTTTTGTATCAACTTCTGGAATATTGTGGCCTTTTTGAATCTATTCTGATTTTGAGTACAAAGATTTTACAATAGATTCAAAATTTCACCCATCTGCAAGTCTTGCCTTCGGTCAGTTATCTGAAGGTTTTAAAGTGGAATTTGGAGAACTGTACAGAACCTAATAAATGTGAGGAATAGGCAAGAACTGCAACCTCGTTGCCATAGCTTCTGCAACATTTTTTGCCAGAGGGAGAACAAAAGGCATAGGTGGAGTTGTGTACAACATATGCTTATTAATTAAATCTTTGCATGACTATTCAATTCAAACTTTTTTTTTAGGTTGTTGATGTAGCAAATGCTACAAATAATAACTGCCATAAAAACATCACAACAGTAGAACCCGGAAGCATGGACAGCCGTCTCTACATACTTAGCTTTCTGCCATTCATCATTCTGTTAGTATTCATTCGGAACCTGAAGTACCTGGCTCTTTTTTCCATGCTGGCCAACCTAGCTATGTGCGTGAGCCTCATTTTGATCTTCTATTACATCTTTGCTGTAAGTCTGAATTATTTTCTACCAGTTGCTTTCTGCAATGTGATTTTTAGTATCTATTCTGTGGAGCTTTTAAAAAGCTTTTTGATGTCCAGACCTTGTCTGAAGTTTTGCAGTATATAATCCTGCTACGGCTGAATTCAGCCTATATTTGTACAAATCTTGACTCTTTTTGTTCCATTATTTGCTACCTGAAATCAAAGCCACAACAAATGTTTCCTATTGTGGTATCAATGAACTGTGCATGGCATTCAAAGTGTTCATGCACATCACATAGTAATACAACATTTTTATAGTTTTCTGAAGTTGTTGACCTATTTTCTACCTCATTATCTTGTTGGAATCTGGACTCGATTAGAGCTTTGCAGTATCTGATTTTTAGATGACTGAAAATATTGATCTAAAACTGGAAAATACTGTGGATAAAACATTTCAGTAATGTATTCAGTTTTTTTTAATGCAATCTAAGGCTCTTTTTTAAATGTATGGCTCTTGGGTTTTACAATATTAATAAAATACAAAGTTGCTGAAGAACCTATGCTGTATTCATAATTAAAATCACCTTGGGCTGTAGCTGACTACAAAAAGTGCTCTAAACCAATATGCAGTAATTAAAAGGAAATTAAAAGCTTGAAGCCACTAAGTAGGCATTCAGCCTTCAACACCTGCAGATTTTAGAAGTTATTTCAAAGGACCGGGAAATTTATTTTAAATCAGATTGAAGTTGTGCTTTGCCGGGAGACCCAGAGCGGCAGATTTAAACAGCACCTGAGAGCAGCTGCCACTGAAGCAGCAGCAGAGCCTATTGGGAGACCCGGAGCACATCTGGAGACCCAGAGCAGCAGATACCAGATAAACAGAGGGGGAAAACTCAGTGATGACATAGTCAGCACAGAGGGAGAAGCGGCGGAGCCAAGGAATTAGAGCTCAGTGTTAAGTATTAAGACAAATGATAAATTTAAGAGCATAATATTGTTTAGGTAAACAAATAGACCTTTAGAGGCTAAATAGCCTATATAGATCTAAGGGGACAAAATAAACTAAGTAGAGGAAACCAACGTTAAAGGATCCAATTCGCATTAAATAAATATCTGCTATGCATAATAAATCACTAATTAATTTCAAATCCAACTAATCCATCAGCTAATTAATACTAGACATCAAGTGATTCTATTAGTTCTAGCAATAAATTACTGCTAACAAATAAATAAAGATTAAAGATGGCAGCATAAGCTGTGTGTCGGTACTGCAGAATGTGGGAGTTTGTGGACAGCAAGACTGTCTTGGATTGCCACATCTGAAGGAAATATCTCTGCCTTGAGTCACTCCAGCTCAGAGTCCTTGAACTGAAGTCCAAGTTAGAAACATCCAATACATTAAGGAGGGGGGAGGAATTTCTGGATAATTTTCTCCAGAGTCACACCTCAGAGGAAAACAGAAGTACCCCAGGAATGGGAAAGTGTGTGACTGTCAGTCAGCAGGGTACGGGGATCCAAGGGAAGGTAGAGAAGGAGCTCCCGCAGATACTGGTCCTATCCAACAGGTACAATGTAGTTATGATCTGTGAGGGTACGGGTGCAGGGTGGATCGCCTGAATGCTAACCATGGCACCATGGAGCAGGAGGCAGTCCAAGGTGGGGGAGTGTGGGGGTGGGGGCACAGAATAGAAAGCTTGTAGTCATAGGGGATTCTATCATTAGGGAGATAGATAGCGTCCTCTGCAGTCGCAATCGAGAGTCTAGGAGGGTGTGTTGCCTATCTGGTGCAAGGGTAAAAGATATCTCTGAGCAGCTACAGAGGAACTTGAAAGAGAGGGAAGATCCAGTTGTCATGGTCCGTGTGGGGACCAATGCCATGGGGAAGAAAAGGGAAGAAGTCCTGCAAGGTGAATATCAGAAGTTAAGAACCAAATTTTAAAAAAAACAAGACCTCACTGGTAGTAACCTCAGGATTATTACCTGAGCCATGTACTAATTGGCATAGGGATAGACCGATCGGAAAGGTGGATACGTGGCTGAAGATTGGTGTGGGAAGGAGGGGTTCCATTTCATGGGATACTGGCACCAGTGCTGGGACAGGAAGGAGCTGAACTGCTGGGACGGGCTCCACCTGAACCGGAATGGGACTAGTGTCCCAGTGGAAAGGATAAATCGGGCTGAGGATAGGACTTTAAACTAGTCAGATGGGGGAAGGGACCTGGTGAAAATAACAAGCCTGAAGATAAAAGAAATAGATGAAAGTAAAGGTCAGACCAAGTTAAAGAATAAAGGTAATATAAATGGTCAGGGATTAGATAGAGTTATAGAACATGTTAAAAATAAAGTGAGTGGAACAATGAATAAAAACAAGTTAAATTGCCTGTACAGCAATGTGCACAGCATCCAATACAAAACGGGGGAACTGGAAGCTATAATTCGCAGCGAGGTGTCAGATGTAGGGGTAACTGAAATATGGCTTAATAATGAACAGGACTGGTAGTTAAATATTACAGAATAGGGAATAAAAAAGGATGGGTGGGGTAGCTGAACCAATTAGAGATAAAGTCCTTTTTTTTTCTACTGCCATTATAAGTAACATTAAGATAAAAGCAGAATCCATATAAATTAATAGGGGTATTCTACAGGCCACCTAATGGAAGGGAAGTGGAGGAAGAAATATTTCGGCAAATCTATGAAATGAGTAAAAGACATAGAAAAATAATCATGGGAAATTTCAACTACCCCCAAATAAACTGGCAAGGGAAACTGGTAAGGAAAGGGGAAAAGGGAATGGAGTTTTTAGTGTGTTCAGGACTCATTCCTTACCCAGTACGCAAGAAGCCCAACAAGAGTGGAATCATTGCTGGATCTAGTAATGGGAAATGAACCAGAGCAGATAAGAGAAGTAAGTGTAGGGGACCATCTAGGTAATATCGATCATATCGTAAGGTTCAAAATAATGATCGAGAAAGACAAAGACCAAAGTAATAGATTGGGGAAAAAAGCTAATTTTGAGGGGGATGAGAATAGAACTAGGAAGGTAAAACTGGAAAAAAAAAATTGAGTGATAGAACAGCAATGGGAAATAATTAAAAGGGTGAACAATAAAGTTCAGGAGAAATATATTCCTCTTATTTAAAAAAAAACAAACTAACCAACAATGAAACACCTTGGATGAATAAAGAGATATGGGTAAAATTAAAACTTATAAAAGAGCATACACTAAGTTCATGGACAATAAAGGAGAGGATGACAAAAGGGAATACGAAAAAGTTTTAAAAAAAACAATTAGGAAAGCAAAGAGGGATTAAGATTGAATTATCGAATATAAAAAGAAATAAGGGATGCACAGGATAAACTCCCAGGTAATGAGAGAAATGGCAGAAATATTGAATAATTACTTTGCCTCAGTATTTACCACAGAGACTAACAAGGTGGGTATGACATTAGAAAAAGAGAACAAAAAAGATAGAAAGGAGGGAGATAATTGATAAACTAATCAAATTTAGAGGATAAGACCCCTGGTCAGGATGGATTGCATTCGCGCATATTAAAAGAAGTTAGCGAAGTGATAGAGGCGCTATTACATATATATAAAATTCATTAGGAAAGGGAATAGTGCCAGAGGACTGGCGGATAGCTAATATGATTCCTATATTTAAAAAATGAGCTAGAACAAGTCCAGTGCACTATAGATGAGTTAGCTTAATGTCGGTGCTAGGAAAGGTAATGGCATCTTTACTCAAAGATGTAGTAGAAAAACATCTAGAAACCAAAACTATAATTGAGTAGTCAGTATGGATTTCAAAAAAGAAAGTCATGCATGACCAACCTTATTGAATTCTTTGAGGAAATAACTGATTAGACAAGGGTAATGTAGTAGATGTAATATATACATATGGATTTTCAAAAGGTTTTTGATAAGGCACCGCATCGTAGACTCGACTAAGGTCAGAGCATATGGAGTCTGGACATGTAGCAGAATGGATAGCAAGTTTGCTACAAAACAGAAAACAGAGTAGGTCTTAAGGGTAGCTACACAGACTGGCAATAGGTGGGAAGTGGTGTTCCACAGGGATCGGTGCTGGGACCACTGTTGTTCACAATTTACATTGACGATTTGGACTCAGGAATTGCAAGTACAGTTTCAAAATTTGCGGACGATACCAAATTGGGAGGTGTAGATAATACAAAGGAGGAATACAGGAAGATATTAATAAACTTGCAAAATAGATGTGTAAATGGCATATTAATTTCAGTATAGATAAGTGTGAGGTGGTGCATTTTGGTAGGAAGAATGAGGCCACATACTGCTTGGATAATCTAAATGGGGTAGAGGAGCAAAGGGATCTCAGGGTACTGATGCATAAATCAGTAAAAGTAACGATGCAGGTTAATAAGGTCATTTTTTTAAAAAAAAGCAAGCCAAGCAGGGGTTCATTTCTAGAGGAATAGAATTGAAAAGCAGAGAAGGTATGTTAAACTTGTGTGGAACCTTGGTCAGACCACACTTGGACTGTGTACAGTTCTGGTTGTCTTGTTATAAAAAAGATAGAGGCATTAGAGAAGGTGCAATAAAGATTCACAAGGATGATACCAGAACTGAGAGGATATACTTATCAGGAAAGGCTGAACAGGCTGGGGTTCTTTTCTCTAGAAAAGAGAAGGCTCAGGGGTGATAACGAAAGGGTTTGATGGGATGGACGTAGAGAAAATGTTTCCACATGTGGGTTGTCCAAAACCCGAAGTCGTGATATAGGATAGTCATTAATAAATCCAATAGGGAATTCAGGAGAAACTTCTTTACCCAGAGTGGTAAGAATGTGGAACATGATACCACAAGGAGTAGTTGAGGCAAATAGCATAGATGTTATTCAAGGGGAAGCTAGATGAGCACATGAGGGAGAAAGGAATAGAAGGATACACTGATAGGGTGAGATGAAGAGGGATGGGAGGAGGCTCTCGTGGAGCATAAACGCCGGCATAGACAAGTTGAGCCGTATGGGCTGTTTCTGTGCTGGAGACTCTATGTAACTATGTAAATATTTTGGTCTTGTTTGGGAAATGATCTTTTAGAATTAACATTTTACCTAATTATTGAAATGCCATATATGGATTTATTTAATTCTAGTATCTTGCAGACACCACGATCTTAAGATTGGGCAAAAGTCATACTGAGAGCTTACATCTGTGACTATTTGGCACCCCTGTTGCCAGTGGTCGTGTGATCCCTGAGACTGAAGTTATTGACACAGTGGTTTCATTGCTACTTGCCTTCATGCCAGCTGGTATGAGTGGATTTGGCTTCAGAAGAACTCATTGCAGTATGCAATGGCACATTGTATTGTGTATCTATTATTTTTGGACTTGATACTGGTTCACTTTTGGGTTGGGGTTCTCATCTAAATAAGTCCAAGACATTTGGACACCTTGGCCAAAGGATCAAGTTTGGAATAATTTCACAACACCTTGTGTGAATGCATGCTGGTCAAGTATATCAGCATGGGGTCCAATGCCCTATGCAAGTGTAATGTCACTTGTATTCAATCTGTTTGCTTGACAACAGTATTGAGTCGACAGTGGTGGCTTGAAAATTCAATTTGAATGAAATGTTGAGGTGGCTGTAGTGTTTTTATTTGGGGAAATAATTAAGTTGGAATTGCAAAGATATGTTTTGGTCAAGCACCATTTAGGCCTGGGAATAGTACAAGTAGAGCATGCTGAAATCAATTATTCAGTATATCAGTAGAAAATAAACTTCTACACACAAAGGGTGGTAGAAGTTTGGAACGCTCTTCCGCAATTTGCAATTGATACTAGCTCAATTGCTAAATTTAAATGTGAGGTAGATAGCTTTTTGGCAACCAAAGGTATTAAGGGATATGGGCCAAAGGCAGGTATATGGAGTTAGATCACAGATCAGCCATGATCTTATCAAATGGCGGAGCAGGCACAAGGGGCTGAATGGCCTACTCCTGTTCCTGTGTTCTTGCTTATAGAAAATTGATCATAAAAATGTTCTAGCCTGATACTTTAGTTCATAAATTGGTCCAGGTGAATCCAAAAGAGTCAAAGTTCACCTCCTATAGGATTTACACCCTAGTTGATGCTGCATATTTTTGGTTGAGCAGATTAGATGAATAAATTTCAGTATGCAGCACAGGTTTAAATGAGGATTGACCATTGAGATTGGCTTTTTTTTCCTGTATTACCACTTTCCACACTTGTGTGGAGCTCTAGTTGCAGTTCAGCTATAAATCTCTCGAGAAAAGATGTCCGCTTAATTTCAAAATGCTCCAGATTGTATTCTAACTTGCATGTCTCTGTCTTCGGATCCTAGATTCCTATCAAATGCATTGGTTCATTAATGACATAACATATTGAGCCTCAAGGTGTGCTTGGGGGTGAGCTTTACCTATTACGCTGATAAATATTTCAGCTTGTGCTATTACAGATCGTAATGAGGTCAAGTCCTGGAGTGGAGCTTGAACCAAGTGGAGTGCTACTACTGAGCTTTGGGGCCTTACAGTAGTAAACACAAACCATTTTTCTAGGCTTGCACCATGTTAAAAATAGTGCTGAGCTAGTATAAAACTCATCCAAGTACCAAACACAAGGCCTAAACTGGCATGAATAGTTAGTGTCCCATAAGAGCTAAACCCATAATAATAGACTTGTATTTTAAAGTGTAAAGAAACATTGAAGGGCCAATTTTAACTGCCTGTGCCCAGCAAGAACAGGGTATCCTAGGGGTTAAAATAGAGGCATCCTGCCCTCCGGCTTGGCGCTGCACTTGTGCCGGCTGCAATTTTAATTTGCGGGCTTTGACAAATGTGTGAGGCCCTCACCGCAGGCAGGTGAAGGCCTCATTAAAATGCAAAACCCGGGGTCAGATAACATAATCAGACCCCAAAGCCATTTTAATGTGCAGTTGCACGTTCACTGCTCTATGCCCGGTCTCGCCAGGAACACTGGGCGCCAAGGAGCAGCAGGCCCAGAAGAGGGTCGAGAAGATAGGTCAGTTTAAATTTTTGTAAGGTTTCCCTGTGGACTAGGATGAGCAGGAGTGCTCCTTTGGCTCCCTTAAGGTCCTCTCCTCCCATCCACTTACCTGACTGCCAGGGTGCCTGGCGGTGGCCTCCTGCCCTCCCTCCTTCCTGCCTGCCTCCTCGTCATAGAATTGTTACAGCACAGAAGGAGGCCATTCGGCCCATCGCGCCTGTGCCGGCTCTTTGTAAGAGCAATCCAGTTAGTCCCATTCCCCTGCTCTTTCCCCATAGCCCTGCAAATTTTTTTCTCTTCAAATATTTATCCAGTTCCTTTTTGAAAGCCACAATTGACTCTGCTTCCACCACCCTTTCAGGCAACGCATTCCAAATCATAACGACTCGC
The DNA here is from genome assembly GCF_035084215.1 of Heptranchias perlo. Taxonomy (NCBI): domain Eukaryota; kingdom Metazoa; phylum Chordata; class Chondrichthyes; order Hexanchiformes; family Hexanchidae; genus Heptranchias; species Heptranchias perlo. The sequence continues at coordinate 17,827,582 of NC_090338.1, forward strand.
TGCGTATGAAAGTTTTTCCTCACGTCGCCTTTGGTTCTTTTGCCGATCGCACATCTGTGTCATCTGGTTCTCAACCCTTCTGCCAATGGGAACAGTTTCTCCATTTACTTTATCTAAACCCTTCATGATTTTGAACACTTGTATAAAATCTCCCCTCAGCCTTCTCTGCTCTAAGGAGAACAACCCCAGCTTGTCCAGTCTATCCACATAACAAGTCCCTCATCCCTGGAACCATTCTAGTAAATCTTTTCTAGAGTGAGGTGTCCAGAATTGGACACATTGCTCCAGTTGTGGCCGAACCAGTGTTTTATATAGGTTCAACATAACTTCCTTGTTCTTGTACTCTGCGCCTTGATTTCTAAAGCCCAGGATCCCATATGCTTTTTTAACCGCTTTCTCAACTGTCCTGCCACCATCAAAGATTTGTACCCCCAGGTGTCTCTGTTCCTGCGCCCCCTTTAGTTTAGTTTATATTGCCTCTACTCATTCTTCCTGCCAAAATGTATCACTTCACACTTCTCTGCATTAAATTTCATGTGTCCACCCATTCCATCAGCCTGTCTATGTCCTCTTGAAGTCTATTACTATCCACCTCACTGTTTACTACACTTCCAAGTTCTGTGTCATCTGCAGATTTGGAAGTTATGCCCTGTACACCCAAGTCCAAGTCATTAATTTTTATATATCAAAAAAAAGCAGCAGTCCTAGTACCAACCCCTGGGGAACACCACTGTATACCTTCCTCTAGTCCAAAAAACAACCGTTCACCACTACTCTGTTTCCTGTCACTTAGCCAATTTCGTATCCATGCTGCCACTGCCCCTATTATTCCATGGGCTTCAATTTTGCTGACAAGCCTATTATGAGGCACCTTTTTGAAAGTCCATGTACACAAATCAGCTGCATTGCCCTCATCAACCCTCCCTGTTACCTCATCAAAAAACTCAAATCAAGTTAGTTAAAAACGATTTGCCTTTAACAAATCCTTGCTGGCATTCCTTTATTAATCTACATATGTCCAAGTGACTCTTAATTTTGTCCCAAATTATCGTTTCTAAAAGCTTCCCCACCACCAAGGTTAAACTGACTGGCCTGTAGTTGCTGGGTTTATCCTTATGCCATGTTTTGAACAAGGGTGTAACATTTGCAATTCTCCAGTCCTCTGGTACCACCCCTGTATCTAAGGAGGATTGGAAGATTTTGGCCAGCACCTCTGCAATTTCCACCCTTACTTCCCACAGCAACCTAGGATGCATCCCATCCGAGCCAGGTGACTTACCTATTTTAAACATAGCCAGCCTTTCTAGTACCTCCTCTTCAATTTTCACCCCATCTAGTATCTCAACTTCCTCCCTTTTTACTGTGACTTGAGCCTTACTGTGTTATTCCTGCTGGTCTCGGGCAGGGGTTTGGCCTCTACTACGTTGATGAAGCCCGGGGGTTAAAAATGACCCTGGCCTCATATCGACGAGGTGGGGTGAGCCTGCCGCTCACCTGACCGTCCCCGCGCTTGCCTCGGGTCAAAATTGGGGTTTGAGATTCAGTTTTGAGAGATTAGGGGAGGGGGAAGAAGAGGGAAGCGTTAGATATCCAGTGCATGGAAAAGTCTAAGCTCTCCCTTCCCCACCAAATATCTGACCTCCTTCATTCTAGAGTTAAGTCTTTACAAATTTTGAATATAAATGACCTGGCGGGGGATGGTATGGTGGGAAATATACTTCTAAGTATGAAATCTAATATACTATTCTTACTCATGCAGAATATTTCAAATCCCAAGGATCTGCCACAAGTGGCTGGTTGGAAATCTTTCGCGATGTTTTTTGGAACAGCCATATTTGCATTTGAAGGCATTGGTGTGGTGAGTGAATGTTAGTATATTATTATCAACAGTGTTATTGGTAGACTCTTGGACAGTGTGTTCAATTCTGAGATCATTGCCAACCCTGTATAGTAATTGGCAATTAACTCATCAATTTGATAACTTAAAACTATAGTAGAAACATAATGCAGATCATTAGCATTTATCTTTTTATCAAACGTCTTCTACAATTGCCTGAACTCACTTAATTGCAACGACAAAGTACTTGCATTTATATAGTGTCCTTCACAATGTCAGAACATCCCAACAAGTTTTACAGCGAATGAAGTACTTTGAAGTGTAGCCACTGTTGTAATGTAAGAAACTCAACAACCAATTTGTGAATAGCAAGGTCCCACAAACAGCAATGAGATCATGACCAGATAATCTGTTTTAGTGATGTTTGAGGGATAAATATTGGCCAGGACACTGGGAAGAACTCCCCTGCTTTTCTTCAAATAGTGCCCTGGGATCTTTTAAGCCCACCTGAGAGGGCAGATGGGGCCTCAATTTAATGCCTCGTCCAAAAGACGGCACCTCCGACAGAGGCTGTCTATTTAACTGGACCAGCCATATAAATACTGTGGCTACAAGAGCAGGTCAGAGGCTGGGTATTCTGTGGCGAGTGACTCACCTCCTGACTCCCCAAAGCCTTTCCACCATCTACAAGGCACAAGTCAAGAGTGTGATGGAATACTCTCCACTTGCCTGGATGAGTGCAGCTGCAACAACACTCAAGAAGCTCGACACCATTCAGGACAAAGCAGCCTGCTTGATTGGCACCCTATCCACCACCCTAAACATTCAATCCCTTCACTGGCGCACAGTGGCTGCAGTGTGTACCATCCACAGGATGCACTGCAGCAACTCGCCAAGGCTTCTTCGACAGCACCTCCCAAACCTGCGACCTCTACCACCTAGAAGGACAAGAGCAGCAGGTACATGGGAACAACACCACCTGCATGTTCCCCTCCCAAGTCACACACCATCCTGACTTGGAAATATATCACTTCTGGAACTCCCTTCCTAACAGCACTATGGGAGAACCTTCACCACACAGACTGCAGCAGTTCAAGAAGGCGGCTCACCACCACCTCAAGGGCAATTAGGGATGGGCAATAAATGCCAGCATCGCCAGCGATGCCCACATCCCATGAACGAATAAAAAAAAAATAAAAGCAGCTCTCCCTCAGTACTGCACTGAAGTATCAGCCTAGATTTTGTGCTCAAGTCTCTGGAGTGGGACCTGAACCCACAACCTCTGACTCAGAGGCACAAGTGCTACTATTGAGCTTTGAAGTTTTTAAGACTTGAAAAGAGATGACCTGTTAATGAAGTGTTCTTTCTTCTTCCACTGCTTGCTCACATGAATGTCATAGTACTGAACGGTACCCTTGGCTGGGTGAATTATGCCAACCAGTGCTTAAATGTTTGTCTTGACATTTTCCTCTTAAGTTGAGAGACTTTTGCAGTTACTGCTCATAGCACTAAAAAATTTCCCTCACCAATGATCCATAAAAAATTAGAATAACTTTTCACTTGCCCTTAAATACCCTTGAGGTGCGTGCTAATATCATCATTGTTTCTAATCAGGTTTTGTGCTTACTTTCTGTTTTAACTAGTTTGTCTAGTTTTTTTTCAATTGTGCTAATGTTCCTCTAGATTTTAAAAACCAAATGTTTTAACAGACTTGGTAACGTAGTAACATTAGGACCAGGAGTAGGCGATTCACCCCCTCGGGCATGCTTTGCCATTTATTTAGATCATGGCTGATCTGCACCTCAACTCCATTTTCCGGCCTTTGCTCCATTTCCCTTGATACCCTTACCTAACAAAAATCTATCCATCTCTGTCTTGAAAAGTCCAATTGTCCCAGCATCCACAGCCTTTTAGGGAGAGTGTTCCAAATTCCTACTCTTTTTTTTTATGTGGGGGAAAAAATGCTTCCTGATTTCACTCCTGAATGGTCTAACTCTAATTTTAAGATTATGCCCCCTTGTTCTTGATTCCCCCACCAGAAGAAATAGTTTCTCTGTATCTGCCATATCAAATCCTTTTAACATTTTGAACCCCTCGATCAGATCACCCCTCAATCTCCAATATTCTAGCCTGACCTCCTTTGACCTTGTACAAAAACAAAAGGCAATAGATGATTGAATGTAATTGAGATGCAATCAATGTTGAATCGATAGCCAAACGTTGCCGATGGCAGAAATGTTTGAATGTGATAACCGTGGGTCAATTTAAAGAATTAACATTTTAAATGAGCCATTGATGGTCCCACATACATGCACCTTGTGGTGTTCTCTAGCCAACTACTCTTGTCTGAGCTGATGGCTTTTGTTGAACAATGCTGTGACCTTGGGTGTTAACCTCCTTGCATGCTGTTCTAGCAATGCAAAATATGAGTTAGAAATTCAATACTGGCAACAAAATCCAGAACTTGTCCAAGATGCTTGTAGTGACTTTATATAGAGCTTGCTGAAGATGTGTTTTAATTATGTTTTGTTCAAGGTGCTTCCACTAGAAAACCGGATGCAGAAACCACAGAAGTTTCCAGCGATTCTGTATTTTGGCATGGCGATCGTCACGATGTTTTACGTGAGTCTAGGACTTGTGGGATACATTTGCTTTGGGGAACATATTAAAGGAAGCATCACACTCAATTTGCCAGCTTGTTGGTAAGTTTTCTACGAATCTTGCACTCAATGATCACTGCTTTCAGCCTGTAACACACAATGTATTTTTGTTCAGTATTGTGATAGCTGCTCCTTTTTAAAGCTATTGTACAGACAAGTTTTAACAGCCAGAGCAGTGCATCTTGTCTATCCGAAATGAAGCTTCTTGACAATTTTCAAATCTATGCTTCAGAATTCGGTTTGTATTTTAACAGTTCCTTTTTTGCATGTCAGCAATCCAAAATGTAGGACGTCCCAGTTATTTTCAAATACAGAAGACAGTTTACTTTTGAAAAGACCATTCCTCAGAAATGGCAGCTAGGTAGATGATCTCCGAAAAAGAAACCTGTGGCAGTTTGGCATTTCAAGTTTTAAGTGTACTTAAGTCATCTGTAAGATTAGGTTATTTTTTTCCACTTGATACTGTCCCACTAAATATAACTATTAGTTGATCAGTGTCATTTGAGTTGAGATGAAGTGTAGTCTGTAGATGATGTGGGATTAGAGGGTGTTGGGTAATTGTCCTACAGGGTGTGCAGACATGATCAGTTCCCATTTTAGTCATATATTCTGTCCTTATTCTTGTATGCTGATTTTTATATCCATACACTGTCAACTTTCTTCTATTATAATGTGTACATCTGTGATGGAAACTGTTTATGTAAACTAGATACCCTACAATGGCATAATCTGGCCACCATATATTTGCTCACAAACTGCTTTGCTTTGAATGTTCTGTCATTTTTTTCTCAATAACTGAAATTTGAGGTCCAAAATGTAGGTTTATGCAAAATAACCAATTACATATTTCACAATAACATGATTAGATTTATCCATTGAATTGTCCTGTGTTTAAATGCCTTCATTCAGGTTGTTCTTTGAAGGCCCCAAAAGTCTGGGCATGAAGTTGATATTTTTGCCCAGAGCTGTGATGCTGTGAGCTGAACTTTTACTGTGTAGTTGCTGTGCACCAGTGCATTGGTACCACCCGAGTCAGCTAAACTGAACACATTCTACAGCTTTATTTATGTAAAATTGGAGTCTTTAAAACAAGCTGTGAATATACTTAACCGTTGTAGCTTTTTGAAAGCAGAAAACATGGTTAGCTGATTTGATTTTTCCTCATGCTGTTTAACACAGGTGAATTTTGAAGGCATCTAATTAACTCTCATTAGAACATGTTCTAGTTACTTATGTAAGATTTTAATTGCTGATATGAGACACGTGGGTAGAGAGGCTGTCTTTTCACATTCTAACAGCCACTTTGAGGAAATGGATAGGAAAGGAGAGTAGGAGGGAAATAAGGTGAGGAGACCTCTAACTTCCCTGCCTACTTTAAGAGAAGAAAGAAGAGTGGATGTAGAATTATTGGTGAGGTGAGTGACAGTTGACCAAGAGGTTGATATAAATGTGAGTGGCTTTTCAAAGGGCAAGACAGATGAGATGGGAGCAAGGGGATGGGATGGGTACTTTTTCTGCTAGTAATTGTCCATTATGACATTACATAGAAGTGAACTAAAGAATGTCTTGTTCAATTTATGTGTCGCCTTCAACCATAGTGGCATAGCAGAGCAGTTAGCCTGCAGATAAAACTTTGAATCGGTCAAACTGCTGTATGGTCCTGAAAGTTGAACTCTTGCCAGAGCCCAACAATGGCAACCATCAGTCTTTGTCTCGTGATGGCTCTGCCTACTCTATCAATTGGCAACAACTTCTTAATTTACCAGTTGTCAGTGGACTTGTGCTGAGCCATTATCTGCCAGTTGATCCTTTTAGACATGCCACACAACCCACACCCCCACCTGGAGGCCTGGTTAACCTAGTCTTATTTTGCCAAACCGGTAGTATATTCCATGTCTGCATTGATGGAAGCAAACGAATACAACCATTGCTTGACTGTCTCTATTCTGGATATAATCCAAGCAGTTTCAATGAAGCTCTAGTTACATGTTGCTCTTCCCTGGGTCACTCTTAAGTGGGGCAGGCTCAGAAGGTGACGAGTGAAATGGCTCTACTGCTGCACATGCAACAAGGGGCATTTTAAGTGCACGGCCCCCTCCCCACAAATAAACTCCTCATAGACTAGACCAGCAGAAGGATGCTTTAGTGAACGCTATCCCAACACCATTGCATGAAGTATGGATGCATATGTAGAAGCCTACTACACTCCTGCAAGAGTGAAGAGATAAGGTGGAAGCCAGCAACTTTTATGTACAAAAAAAGGAAGAGAATAGTCAGTGTGCTTTCTTGCACCTCCTGATATAGCATTTATGAGTGGTATTTGTTCCTGCAGCATTGTACATGAGGTGGAGAGGAGAAAGTTGAAATCAAATATGTTAACACCGATCTTCTCTAGAAGCTCTCCAGAGCTTAATTGTGTAAAATCTTTTCTTCCAGGTTGTACCAGTCGGTGAAGATTTTGTATTCTTTTGGAATCTTCATAACCTATGCGATCCAGTTCTTCGTTGCAGCAGAGATAATTGTCCCAGTTGTAATAACCAAGGCCTCTGATCGCTGGGAGTTGTGGGTTGATCTCGCTGTTCGAAGTGCTCTAGTCATAGCAACCTGTAAGTAACCTCTTTTTGAGGGAAAGGTTTCCAAGGCTTTTCAGCAAAACTAACCAGCATTGTTATGTTCCAGTTTTTTTTTAACTCCATGGCAATAAAAAAAGAAGCAATCTTCGACCCTTGATTTCAGTTATGATCCCCTTTAAACATCAGCGCCTGGAATTTCTGCAGGAATACTTTTAATCTCCTGCTGTAAATTCGTAAGATTGAGGAATCCCAGTGAAAATTCTACCCCCAAGGTGTCAGTAACTTACGCATTGAAGTTTCTATCTAGTGATGTTTGGTCACTGGATGGGATTCAGGTACAATTTAAGGGAGTGCAGGAACTGAGAGACCTGGGGGTGTATGTACACAAGTCTTTGAAGGTGGCAGGACAAGTTGAGAAGGCTGTTAAAAAGGCATATGGGATCCATGGCTTTATAAATAGAGGCATAGAATACAAAAGTGAGGAAGTTCTACTAAACAGCTCCTGCTGTGCAGTATCATTCTATGATTGTCTGATTCTTAAGACTGCCCCCCTAGTTATGTAATCTTTTTTCAGTGCAAAGTTCTTTGGGGGGGGGGGGGGGGGGGGAATTGGATAGGGCCTGTTTTTGGGCAGGAGTAACATGATCCGCTATTACCCCGCCATTCAGTGACCTCGTGGTGGACCTGTGACCTAATTCCATATATCCGCCTTAGCCCCATATCCCTTAATACCCTTGGTTCACAGAAATCTATCAATCTCATATTTAGAATTCACAAGTGAGCTAGCATCAACTGCCGTTTGCAAAAGAGCTTCCCAAACTTCTCCCAATCTTTGCATGTCGGAGCATTTCTTAACTTCACTCCTGCACGTCCTGGCTCTAAATGTTAGGCTATGCCCCCTATTCCTAGTATTCAAGTATAGGAGACCTCCAAAAAACAGTTACAAATGTCTTGGCAGCCAGAAGCAATAACCCAGCCACTAACCTGTAAATCCTGCATGGTCCCTTTTAAATAGCGCTTGTGGGGGTCCTCCAGGCGATCCAGGGTCCTCCAGCAATCACTTGCTCACCTGACGAAGGAGAAAGCCTCCGAAAGCTTGTGATTTTCAAATAAAACAGTTGGACTATAACCTGGTGTTGTAAGATTCCTTACATTGATTAAACTAGATTATGGGAAAAGCTGCATTTTCATAACTTTCTCAGGCTAGTGTGATCATTTGCTGTTATGATCTCTAAAATGAGGTAATGTATTTCTAAGCCAACTTGTGTACTAACTGGCACTAAATTCATTCTCCATCTGAAACATTTTTCAAAAGGCTTCTGCTTCCAATTCGCTGCTAGTGGAACTTAACTATTCTAAGACTCTAGTAATAAATTTTTATTTTTCAGTAGATGCAAGATAGGAATGTTTTTAATCCTCATGGGTTTATTTTATATTAAGTTGGTGGCTTGAAATGAATGCTGGCTGCTAGTGGCTTTGTTAAATTGGTATTGCTTGTGCAAGAAGGGACTAATGGGTAATCATTCAAAATTTTTAAACTTTCTTTTTTCTCCTTCCACCCCCTCCCCAAAAGAGTCCAGACATTTTGTCAGGAAAAATGGAGGTGGGTGGCTTAGCTTTTCTTGAAAAAGAGAAATGAAAACACAGCTGGAAAATAGTTATGTAAATTACTCTTTTGCTTTGGATTACAAATTTTAGATTACATTTACAAATTCATGACCTTCAGCCTAACACGGTATGGGAGTTTGAGGCAGCCCTGATAACTACATGACGAGCTGTGAATTGTTCTTAATGGAGCAAGTAGCAATAAGAGAAGGTCTCTATCTAACTAGCAGTTTTCTGAATTCACATTGAAAGATGGTAGAGTTGCCCTGTATTCCAAGCATAGCTTGCCAACTTAGAGGCAAGTTTTAGGATTGAGTATCCAAAAGATCACTACTAGCCGAGAGCTTCAGATTGCGTTTCCCACCTGTGGAACTCTTCCTGGTGTCACCAGCTGGCATTTTGGTCTTATATGCAGAAATTCAAATGTTTAACCACTTATACTTTCAAACACTTTAGTTCAACATTAGGCTTTATCCTGGGTACCGTAATAGGAACATAAGAACAGGAGTAGGCCATTCAGCCCCTCGTGCCTGCTCCGCCATTTGATAAGATCATGGCTGATCTGTGATCTAGCTCCATATCCCTGCCTTTGGCCCATATCCCTTAATACCTTTTGGTTGCCAAAAAGCTATCTATCTCACATTTAAATTTAGCAATTGAGCTAGTATCAATTGCCATTTGCGGAAGATAGTTCCAAACTTCTACCACCCTTTGTGTATAGAAATGTTTTCCAATCTCACTCCTGAAAGGTCTGGCTCTAATTTTTAGATTGTGCCCCCTAGTCCTAGAATCCCCAACCAGCGGAAATAGTTTCTCTCTATCCACCCTATCTGTTCCCCTTCATATCTTATAAACTTCGATCAGATCACCCCCAATTTGTGAATTCTCTCCTCGTAACTTAACCCTCGAAGTCTGGGCATCATTCTAGTAAACCTACGCTGCACTCCCTCCAAGACCAATATGTCCTTCTGAAGGTGCGGTGCCCAGAACTGCTCACAGTACTCCAGATGCGGTCTAACCAGGGTTTTGTATAGCTGCAGCATAACTTCTGCCCCCTTGGACTCTAGTCCTCTAGATATAAAGACCAGCATTCCATTAGCCTTATTGATTATACTATGGAAGGTTTTATATGCTTCTGTTCCCTGTAGCCACTAACCTGTTAGATACTCCTGGTCCATGCAGTAATGCTACAGCCTCTGGATGTCATTGTCATAAATGCCCACCTTGTTGACTAATTCCGACCCAGCCTGGCCAAGCCTACACTATAGCTGACTCATAATACCCTAGCAAGCCATTCGGTTGTAGAACAAACCACTCGTAGACCCATCACCATCTTCTCAGCCTAACTAGGGATGGACAGCAACAGTGGTCTTCTCAGCATTGCCCATATTTTGAGAAGTTTTTAAAAGTCTTCCAGCCCTGACATAATTGGGCTGGCTGTAGGGGAAAATAAACTAAATTTACCAGTTACATCAAATTTGTACATCATATATTGATGACAAGATGTTACTGGCTGGCTTGTGACTTTTGGGTATAAGTTAGGTTGGACTCTTTTTATTAAAAGGTCGAAGATCAGCCATGATCTGATTGAATGGCGGAGCAGGCTCGAGGGGCCGTATGGCCTGCTCCTGCTCCTATTTCTGATGTTCTCTCCTCAGGTACCATCTCCCTCCCCTTCAAATCTGCTGTCATTACCTTCCTCTTCAAACAAAAACCATCCTTGACCACTCTGTCCTTGCAAACTATGCCCACCCTCCCAAATCTCCAATCTCCTTTTCCTTTCCCGAGTCCTTGGTCATGATGCCACCTCCAAAATCCATGCCCATCTTTCCCACTCTATGTTGAATCTCTCCAATCATGTCCCCCCCCCCCCCCCCCCCGAACACAGTACTGAAACTTATCAAAACCACAATTGAAATCCTTTGAGACTGTGACCCTGGTAAACTATCCCTCCTCATCCTTCTCGACCAGTCGGCAGCCTTTGACACGGTTGACCACACCATCCTCCATCATCCAGAAGGGTGAGAGTGCGCTCACCTGATTCCATTCTTATCTATCTAGTCGTAGCCAGAGAATTACCTGGCTTCTCTTCCATCGCTCGCACCATTACCTCTGGAGGTCCTCAAAGGATCTATCCTTGGCCTCCTCCAGTTTCTTATCTACATGCTGTCCCTCAGCGACATCATCCGAAAACACAACATCGGATTCAACATGTGCGCTGACGACACCCAGCTCTATCTCACCACCACCTCCCTCGACCCCCCCCTATTGTCTCTGATATGTCATGTTATTTGTCCGACTAGATGAGCAAAAATTTCTTTCAACTAAATATTGGGAAGACTGAAGCCATTGACTTCATCCAAAACTGTTGCCCGTATCCTAATTCGCAGCAAGTCCCGTTCTCCCACCACCCCTGCGCTCCCTGACCTACACTGGCTCCTGGTCCCGGAACGCCTCAATTTTAAAATTCTCATCTTTGTTTTCAAAGCTCTCCATGGCCTCGCCTCTCCCTATCTCTGTAACCTCCTCCAGCCCTACAACCCTCCGAGATCTCTGCACTCCTGCAGTTCTTGCCTCTTGCACATCCTTGATTTTAATCGCTCCACCATTGGCGACCATGCCTTCAGCTGTCTAAGCCCTAAGCCCTGGAATTCCCTCCCTAAACCTCTCTGTCTCTCTACCTCTCTCTCCTACTTTAAGACGCTCCTTAAAAACTCACTCTTTGACCAAGCTTTTGGCCACCTGCCCTAATATTGCCTTATGTGGCTTGGTGCCAAATTTTGTTAATGCTCCTGTGAAGCGCCTTAGGATGTTTTACTATGTTAAAGATGCTGTATAAATGTAAGTTGTTGTTGCTCTCCTGGCCAGCCTCTCATCTCCCATCCTCCATAAACTTGAACACATCCAAAACTTTGCCTGTATCCTAATTCGCACCAAGTCCCATTCTCCCATCCACCCCTGTGCTTGCTGACTTATATTGGCTCCTGGTGCAGCAATGTCTTTTTTTTAAAAAAAAAAAATTCTCATCCTTGTGTTCAAATCCCTCCATGGCCTCACCCCTCCCTATCTCTAACTTCCTTCAGCCCTACCATCTGCTGAGAACTCTGTTCCTACAATTCTTGTGCATCCCCCAATACTGTTGCCCCATTGTTGGCAGCCATGCTTTCAGTCACCTAAGCTGTAGAATTCCCTCCCTACACTTCTTCACCCCTCTCCCTTTTAAGATGCACTTTGCCCTTTGGTCACCTGTCCTTATGTCGCCTTCTTTGGCTCGGTGTCAATTTTTGCCTGATGACACTCCTGTGAAGCACCTTGGGACATTTTGCTGCGTTAGTGGCGCTATATAAATGTGTATTGAAGAAAATGCCCCAAAGGAGCCAAATAAAATGGATGCTTAGAGGTATGAGATGTTTTGAATTGGGCCCCAAGTCCTGCCATAGCACGTTTCCACCCCTGCGCTGGTACAGCTCTTCAGTGGAGAATGGGGAGCTTGCCTCCATGTGGTAGCAAGCCTGGGGCCAGAAATATGGCTGGGGTCAGGAGGGCCTCACTAGGGCAAGCAGTTGTGTAGAACGCCCGGGCCATTAAGTCGGTGCTTAGAAGTGGCACAAAGCATTCTAGTTATGTAGCCTGTGGATAGAAAAGCATTGTTAATTCTGTAAAGTTTTTTAAAATTCAAAATCTCGGTCTGCATAGGATGTGGCCTCTTGTCTGTTTTGTTTCAACACCTATCTAGTATTCAGTCAATCTTTGGTCTTTTGAAGCAGATTAAACAATAATCAGTTTGAAACGGATTTAATTTCTGGAGGAATAGAATTGAGAAGCAGAGAAGTTATGTTAAACTTGTATTAAACCTTGGTTAGACCACACTTAGAGTACTGTGCACTGTTCTGGTTTCCATATTACAAAAAGGATATAGAAGCACTGGGGAAAGTGCAAAAAAGATTTACAAGGGTGATACCAGAACTGAGAGGGTACAGCTATCGGGAAAGATGGAGCAGGCTGAGGCATTTTTCTCTAGGAAGTCTGAGGTGACTAGATGGAGGTCTTTAAAATTATGAAGGAGTTCGATAGGGTAGAGCTAGAGAAGATGTTCCCTCTTGTGGGGGAGACAAAAACTAGGGGCCGTAAATATAAGATAGTCACTAATCAATCCAATCAGGAATTTGCATTTAAGGGAAAGCGAAATAAGTACATGAGTGAGAAAGGAATAGAAGGATATGCTGATAGGGTTAGATGAAGTAAGGTGGGAGAAGGCTCATGTGGAGCATAAATGGCACAGACCTGTTGGGAAGAATGGCCTGTGCCTGTGCTTTAAATTCTATCTAATTCCATAATGTTTCAGCCCTTGTTGCCTTCCTTTTCTTCCTCAATTCTGCATAGGAGTTAGCTGAGTGATTTAAAAACAAATTTTATTTGGTGTTGATCACAGTACTAAACAGACCCCTGAAAAAAATAAGCATTTTCTTAGCAAATCAAAAGTTGGGCATTAAATCTGCATTTAAACATATAGGAAGAAGCATGGTAGGAATTAAGGAACAACTAGAATTCCTTCAAAGTTTGCTCACTTTCTGGATCAGCCCGTTTCAGTTTTTGTAGGCATGGTCTATTGGGCTAGAGGATGGATTTTTATACCAACTGGCAGCTTTCCTTCAACGTTTGCAACAGGAATTATTGCTACTAAAGAGCTCCTGTTCGTGTACCACTTTCTAAATGGAAGACTTTAAGTTGACCTGCCCTCGTTTGAATGGTATAGTCCTCCCTTGCTTTTCTTGTTTTCTTATGAACATAAATGTGATTAAACAGCACCAGTCACTCAACACAAACCAGTAGTGCAAAGTTTCACTTGTGGCGTGCTGTGACATTCAAAGGCGGATGGTGCTTAGTGATGGCTGATATCATTTATTGTCTATAACAAACAGAAATATTCGGTTGGAATGTTGCCAAACAGTAGCATTTGGAAGAGGTTGTGTTTTGGAATGACTGGTCACTTATTTTCTCAAATATTTGCCTTTTGGTTCCATCCTGGAATTCGTATCCTCCTAATTGAGTAAAATCTCCCAATGTTTCTTTGTTGCTTCCCATGACAGCGCAGTTGTTGACATTATTTTAAAAACTAGCATTGGGGTGTCAGCCTCTGATTCTCTGGATATGCAGGCGTTTGAGTAAAGTTTAGAGAATTTGAGATTTCAAATCTGTTTTGAAAATGGAAATTGCATCAGTATGCATTTCAATTGCCATGACTTCACTCTTAGTAGTATGTACTGAACCCTGCAGATTTAGCAGGGGTGATCGATCCTAAGTTCATTCTTGAGTTTGCTAATCTTGGCCAACACCGCTGATGCTCCCTGAGCTAGGTGAGGTTAAGGCGGGCAGGGTTCCTGACAGCTATTTAGTAACTGCCTACTGAAAGTGCATGTAGATATTGGGTAAAGTGACTCCCACTGTGGTATAGCTCACTGACATCGAAATGAAGCCAACCTGTCCCTCCATCTGCTTGCCAGTGCTAGCTCACTAAGCCAATGCATGAAGATTTGTTCCTTGGTTGAGGTACAATAGAGTTGCTGCTTGTGAACCATGTCTCAACACGAGTTTCCGCCTTCAGAATTGTTTTGAAAGAACTTTCATTTATATAACTCCTTATTTCCTCTGTTCCAAAGTGCTTCACATTCAATTAATTTTAAAATGTAGCCATTATGTGGCCAATCTGTGCACAGCAAGTTCCCATGTACAGTAAATTGGTCTTTTGGCAGTTGAGGGAATAATGTTGGCCAGAATTTCAGGTGAGCTCCCCACATCTCTTCAAATAGTGCCTTTAGATCTTGTTTGCCTAGACATGGTGGCACCTTTTTGACAATGCAGCACTCCCTCAGTACTGCACCTAAAGTTGAGAGGGAGGGGACCCAAACAGAATTAAACTATTAACCTCCTAATTTTTACTGAGGTGAGTTCACAAAATTGCAAAGTATGCTGTCCTCTCTACAAACCTATAATATCTACCATGTGGAGCAATATATTGCTGATAGCAGTAAAAGAAATGAAAGGCGGCCATTTAAGACAGTGGAGCGGGTAGTAAATCATGTAGATTTTAGCCAAACAAACATAAAAGGGGGCTTGACTCCAAAACTGATGCACAAGAGTTCTGATATCTAATCCCTGTACTAATATATATTTTTGATATTTGTGCAAGAAAGGCAAGTGGATGTTTCTACTTTCTAGTGTGCAGATATTGCCAGCCTTATTATGATTGGCTGAAATTGCATGGCAGTCTCAAACTTGCTAGGAGTTAAGTCACTAAGTTATCCTGATACGGAGATGGCGGAGATGCCGGTGATGGACTGGGGTGGACAAATGTACGGAGTCGTACAACACCAGGTTATAGTCCAACAGCTTTATTTGAAATCACAAGCTTTCGGAGCTTTGCTCCTGACTAAGGAGTAAATCTCCGAAAGCTTGTGATTTCAAATAAAGCTGTTGGACTATAACCTGGTGTTGTACGACTCCGTACGTTTAAGTTATCCTGTTCAGTAGATTCATTGCTGAGACATTTGTACAGTAGCCAGCAGGAAATCTGAAATAAATATGTTGATAGGGTGAGATGAAGTAAGGTGGGAGGATGCTTGTATGGAACATAAACACTGGCATAGACCTGTTGGGCTGAATGGCCTGTGTCTGTGCTGTAACAATCTATGTAATTGTTGAAAAGTGACTATCCGCTGCAGCTATGACACATGGATTTGTTCATTTTAATTGAAATGCTGTGCTAGACCTAAAACTGCTTTCTTGAGGCTCGCAACTTTTGTTCTGTTCAGCCAACTGTCTAAACCGGAGTACTGTCACTAGGGTTGACTTTGGTGATGACTGTTGCCTTCCCTGCCTCATTTCAGTATATTTCAATGATTGCCACCATTCATCAGATCAGCTCTTACAATTAAATCTGCATTGGCTAGTACTGACCATTGAAGCAAAATCAATGTAGTGCTGCCTAAAGTGGGATGACTTTTCAGATTGATCTAGAGAAGGGAGTTATTGGCAGTGGGTGTCTAGGTGCCACATCGTGATCATTGAGCAATTTGGAAGTAACTTGGGGTATTTACTTTCTTGGAGCTTTTATAGTTGGCTTACTTGATATTGAAGTCCCTTTCTGTGATCAGGTCTCCATTTAAAATAAAATATGAATTCACTTTCAAGATAGCATGACTGGAATTTTAATTCTTCAGTTTATTTGCCATTTTTGACACAGACTGTGTGTTATAGTCTGAGTCCGCATGCTTAATTCATTTTTTTAGGTTTCTGAAATTTGAATAGCTGTTCAAAAGTTGTTTTCCAACAAATCTATATCTCAATTCTTTCAATGAGTGAAATAGATGGGGAGTGATTCTGTTACTGAACTACCTCAGTAATGATTCAAAATTGCATTCTCATGTAATTATTTACAGTAGTGGTATTTATGATTTATGGTTCTTTTCCAGAAGTGGAACACCCTGCCAAGGTTTTGCATTTTAGTTTAACATCTAGGGCAGGCAGCATATCAATCCAAGCTAATAGAAAAACGAGAATTGAAGATTATATTCAAGTATCTAAGTTACGATGAGGCTGTTAAGATGGGAAACTTAGAAAGATTGGAGGTAAGAAAAATAGACTTGTGTACAAAGTTCTTTGTAGAGGTATAGCGTCCTGGTAGTAAACTCTTTAGGTGCCAGATGTAATCTTGGGACAGTTGTGCCACATTTTACATTGATGCAAAGCTATCGATGTAAAACATGCAGTAGAGTTGCTGTTTAGCATTGGTTGTGAGATCATCTCAAAAGTATTCTAATGCACTGCTTCACATCAGCTGCAGTTAACCTTATTTTAAACTTCAAGAGTGCACAAGCAGTACACTGGAATTTCCTTAATACATTAGTAAAGAGCTGACTGGATAGTCGACAGTTCGCTGGTATTCCAGTGCTGTAAAGCAGACCTCTGCCCATTAGTCAGAACCAGGGGAAGCAATGCAACTTCACATTGCTGGCTTGCACTATCAAAAATCATATTAGAAAAAGCAGTATGTCTGCACAATTAGAAATCAGGTTCCTAAAGAGTACTTCAAAAAGTGCTGGAACCGCTTCTGGACATGGATTTCCTGGCACATGTGCTACATATGTATTTATAATGGGAACAATTAATAACCCATTCCATCAGCTCTTAATGCCAGTGGAGTTTTTTTTTGGAGTTGGGTGCTTTCATTTAACTTCACTCATCTGTGCCTTAGCAAGGGTTGACATCGGGTCTTCACAGGTTTGTGTAAGAAAACAGCATATCCTTGACTTGCCTGCTAATGAGTACTCCTTAACCAAGTGACAGTCCCAATTTTTTTTCCCTGTGCTTGTTTGCACCTGAGTCAATTGGTGCCAAATAGACCTGCACCTACTGAGAATTAGGTACTCACTTAAGATCCTTGCACCAGCAGAGTGGAGATGTTTAACTCATCAGTCTGAGATAGATTTGGACCACAAAAGGCACTGTTGGCCATTGCAAGCCCCCATCCAAAAAATCCTATAGATCACTGGGCCACATTTTGTATATTTGTATGTGATTTTGGACACCCTGCATTCAAAAGAGTTTTGGGCAAGAGATTTGCAGAACAGAACTATGGAGAAAAGATTGAGACACATGACTCCAAAGACATGTACATATAGGGCTGCTTGACTTGTGGCTGTGTAGAATTAGAGGACCTAAATTTGAAACTAGTCAGAAGCAAACTGTTAGCTCCCCCTTACTTTCCACTCTACAGTGAAGTGGATATATGGAACATATGATCAACAGAAGCAGTTGATGTAATGACTATCCTGCACTGAGGCAGTGACTGTTTAGAATTGGGATTGATGGCGAGTGAAGGCATATGTTCACCTCCGTACCAGCGCAGTGGAGTTTAAAAAAAAAGCATCTGCCTAATTGAATTGGCACTTGGCAATGAGGACCATATGGCAGCTTGGGCAAGGGGCCTGATGTGTATAACTAGGCAGAGAGGATTTGATTAGGGGATGGATAAGCCTAGTTTCTGTTGCCATCAGGATGTTAATTGATTGGGGATGGAGAGGGATTAAATGTTCTGGAAAGTGATGGAGCAAGCTGGCAGTTGGCCCACCAATTGTACTTGGGGCAGGCTTGATGGATCAGCTGGTCTTTTCCTACCCATCAATTTTGTATGTTGTATGTACTTGGGTGGGAGACCATAAGCTGTCCGTGTACAAAAATGTCATTCTTATAGTAAGCCAGTTGAATGTTTCAGACATGAGTAGGTAACAGCAAATTGATTTAAAGCCAGGTGATGCCTATCTTGGGGTGCTGAAGGAAAGATGTGAGGGATCAGTACCAGCTTGCCAAAATGCAAGATTTCTTTCTATAGTATGAGAGAGAAGATAAATTTGGAGAAAACAAAAATAGCTTTGGAACTAGTTTGTTTCCAAAAGTGCATCTCCTGTTGAGGGAGGTAAAGAATTGATACTCAATTATTGGGTTTTCATTAGATACTGCAAGGTTATCTAGCATGTCTGGCATACCAACTCTGTATGCGGTGTCTTGAATTCTAAATTTATTCTGCATTTGACATGCCAGCTAGTTGTTTTTGCACACTTTTCTGCAATATCCACTCACTAAATAAAATGTCTATCAGCTAGGAGTCCTGACAATGTAAATATTTACATAACAACTAACTAGTTTGGAAATCTCTAGGCATTGTGTGTAAATTCCTGCTAATACTCTCTCCTGGTCAGTAGCTTCAACCTATGTTAGATACAGGTGAATCATAATTAAGATTAATTTACTGTAGAATAATTGAGGTACAGTAAAAATGCTCAACTGGTCCATGCAGTGGAAAGGAATGTAGATGCTCGGGTTAGTTCAATGATTTTTTTGTTGAAGGTTGGAATTTGTAATTTGCTTTGAAAAATTAACCTTTGATAAATGGGACAGATGTGGTTTGAGCCACCGTGTCCTTGATAGAGAAACTTAGTGATTTTTCTGTCCCTGTGGTCTTGCATCTATAGCAAGCCTAAAGGAACATGCACACACTCCATTACTTTTCTGAAGGCCAGCTTACTTTGATTTCTTCATATTCTAGGCGGTCTTGTTTTATTATAAGAATTTTATCCATGCTTGGGAACTTCAGGGAACAAATGTCAATGGTCCAAACATTGAATTTTGCAGATTTTTGTGGCTACTCATGGGAGTGTACACAAAGCTTGTGGTGAGCAATGACCTAAATTGATTCATCAATACAAAGAAAGTCTGTAGGGGGAAAGGTGAGGGAAACCAGGAAGTATAAAGAAACCTAAGTTTTAAGAAAGAGACTCACAAGCTATGGGAATGTACACTAGATGTGATTGTACACTCTATACACTGACCTCAATCTAAATGTACAATTATTTGTAAATAACTTCATAAAATGTGAATGTACATTCTTGAATACAATAATTATGTGAAAGGCAGTCTGAGGAAAAGGAACTAGAGATGACCATAGCTATAGAGGCCAAACACAATAGTAAGAAATTCCAGTATTCTAACAAGCAGATTATTGAAGAATGGAAATTACTTAAGGATCCAAACAGAATTCAAACAATAACTACATAGTTGGCATGCTAAATGACCATTCTGTTGACCGGAGGTCACCGGTTATGGTTACTGGCTTAGTACAAAGAGGAGAAGAGTCAATTCTCTCTTAACACTCAATTCACTTTATTCACGCCGTTAGATCATATACATATAGCTTATACGTCTGGTTAGATATCGGCATGAAGTTTACACCAGGTTATACAGTTTTATACCCAAACTAAGATCTAAACGCACACCCACTAGGTTTCTCTGACATTCCGAGTGGTCACAAAATATAAAAGATAATACCCGAAAAGGAGAGCTGACGCTGGCCAGGCGATCCGTTCTCTCTCTCTCTCTCTCTCTCGACGTCGTCTCTACGTCCCTGACGTAAGTTCTTCCACTTCCGCGATGGTTGGTCTCCGGAGTCTTCACTCTGGCTCCATGCCCCAGATCCTTCATTCTTATTCTGAATCTTATCTCTTCAATCTGTGCTGTCTCTCTCTTTCATTGGTTTAGGCTTGCTCGGTTACCCTGTGTCTTCTCCTTATTGGCTCTGTCCCAAGGACTTAGGTAGCATTACCTCATTACTCCTTTTCTAAATAAGGACTTGTGTCTTATCACATCTCCTTTGTCTTTCACAAAACTTAGCTAATTCAAACCGGTTCCAGCCAGCTCAGGCCAGTGACTGAACTCTGGTTACTTCAGTTCAAAAGTTGTTTTTGCCTGTGTATCAGCAGCTGGGGAATCTCAGGTTACTTTCTGCAGCCCCTAGCCAACAATTCATTGTAAGTGTTCAGTATAGAGGACACTAGTAACGTGGTCCTTAAGTTCTACAATCAGACATTATGATTTTTATATGTATTTTCTAGATTGACACTCAACTGGTCCCTGCAGATATGTGGTTGCTAAGTGAGACTAGATCAAGTCTACAAAGTACTAATAGTTGTCATGTGGGAATCTCAATACAGGGGTTGTTGCAAACGACTGGAAATAAACTAGTGTTGTACTTGTCAAATGACCAAACAAACCCAAATAGCTGGAGCCATATTTTGCATCAATAGCTGGCAAAGTAATTGATCATTGAGAATAAACTTGATTATCTATGAAAATCACCTACTAAATGCAAGCCAACACTTTGAGAAAGGAAGCCCCCCACTTATTATTTTTTGAAAACAATTGAGGAAATTTTGTCTTGTGGATGTTGCAAAGCCCTGTGCTTCCAGAAAACATTTGATCAAGTCCTATGTGAGAGACTGCTACACAAACTTAAAGCAGTGGATATCTTGGGTAAAATTTGGACAAGGAATTGGCTGAGGGAGCAACAGATACTAGTTAAGGAGCTGCTGTCAAGGTGGGAATGTGCACCTTGAGATTTCTCAGGAGTCAATGGGGCACCTGCTGTTTCTAATCAAGACAGGGGGTGGCTGGTTTTAGGCCCATTAAAGACTGATGCCTGCAAGACTATGATAATAAAATGACAGACTTGTTAAATGCGTACTCTTTATCCGTTTTCGCAGTGGAGGAAAAAGACAAAATAGCAGTGGTCCAAAGGAACCTAAAAATAAGTCCAGGGGAGGAACTTGGTGGACTTGATAAGTTTTTTTTTAAATGGTAACTGTCAGTTACCAATTGTGGAGAAGTTGCTGACAGTTATTGAACACTTGGACAGGTGGAGTCAGCATGGTAGGTCATATCTGACTAATGCGTTACACAAAGTAAATGGGATAGGACAAAGATTTTGGGGTGCTGTTTGATGTGACTTACAATTTTTTTTTAGTCTTCAGCCTTTTCATGTACAATAAAATACAGTGCAGGATTTTAAGGCATCTAGGGGCTTAGATGATTTAAACTACAAAAATGAGATGGTTTATCAATGTCGATCTAACCCAAGAATCCATTGAACACATTGCACTGCATCATTCCGTATACAGAATATATAGATTTTCTGTTTCGGTTGGTGGTAATGAGACTTTCTTGCTTGTGTCCCAGTTAATGAGGGCCAATACTGGAATTTATTTACATATTCACTCACACAATAACCTGATGTTTCTTGACAAAATCAAATCAATAAAATTCTTGCATGTTGTGGTCAGTGTTCATAGTTTATTAAGCATATTGTACATGCAGCTATACTTAACTTACACTTAACAGTACTTACAGCCGCACCAGAGCATGGGTAGGTTGGGAGACTCAAAACACTGTGTATAGGTTGATCAGACCATTTCAAAATCTAAATACTTATTACAGACTGCCACTTTTTATATATTTCTCTCACCCTAACTTGTGACAAATTGCACATTTTAGCATTACATGATACAAAAGTTATAATGTAACTTCATTTAAGGAGAATTGAACTTGTCCCTGATCAGTTAATAAGCTGGTTTCCTTACTTAAGCTTTTTCCGTGGGGCTAATAATCAGTATAACTACCTTACTTTATCTTATCAATAATTTCATTCTTGTTACACAATTGCTATTGCACCAAGTGAAATCTTTGCCTAGAAGTCTGTCTTTTGATTCTGTAACATTCGGTACTAGCTAAATTTTCCCATTCTACAGAAACTCCAATTAAAAAGATGTTTATCCAGATGTTTTCCTTTTGCAGGACTAACTATTGTCCTCCCAGCCATTATCAATGATTGCAGCTACCTGAAACTTAGGAACCAGTATGCAATGGCATGTTTTTAAGTTCCTTCATTATGCAGGTGATTACTTCATGATGAAACTGACCATTGCTGTAGGGTCCACCTCAGTTTAAAACTTCAGTGATCACTATTTTAAAGTTGAATCATACTTCCCTGCTCAACAAACAAAGGTTAACGTTACTACAATACAAAGAGAAATCAATAGCAGTATAATAGTGACTTCAACAACAACTTTCATTTATAAAGTGCTTTTAATGTAGTAAAATGGCCCAAGGTGCTTCACAGGAGCATTATCAAACAAAATTTGACACCAAGTCACAGATATTAGTACAGGTGACTAAAAGCTTGGTCAAAGAGAGAGGTTTTAAGGAGCGCCTTGAAGGAGGAGAGAGGGGCGCAGAGGATTAGGGATGGAATTCGAGAGCTTGGGGCCTGGGCAGCTGAAAGCACGGCAGCCAGTGGTGGAGCGATGAAAATTGGGGATGTGCAAGAGCCCAGAATTGATGGAGCGCAGAGATCTCCAGAGGGTTAAAGGGCTGGAGGAGGTTAGAGATGGGGAGAGGCGAGGCCATGGAAGAATTTGAAAACAAGGGTGAGAATTTTAAAAATGAGGCGTTGTGAGATAGTCTGGTTAACCCTTTCTTTACAAAAGGATGAACTAAAGGGGCTCCATGGCCTTTCTCGTCTACTTGTCTTTCACTGCGTGGGAGATTGGAATATGTGTGCACTTGCCCTCAGCTTAAAATTGGGACTTAACCACTAGCTGCTATCACTAAAACAAAAGCAAAATACTGCGCATGCATTCTGAGATAAAAACAGAAAATGCTGGAAATACTCAGCAGGTCAGGCAGCCACTGTGGAGGAAGAAACAGTTAACATTTCAGGTTGATGACCTTCCGTCAGAACTGAAAAAAGTTAGATTTAACAGTTTATAAGCAAGTACAGAGCCAGGCAAAAGGTTGGGGGGGGGGGGGGGGGGGTAGAAAAGAACATAAGGGAAGGTCTGTGATAGGTTGGAGGGTAGGACTCATTAAATGACAAAAAGGATGATGGTGCAAGGCAAAAGGGGGTGATAATGGGTAATGCTGCTCCTCGAGCTTCCGTTGATTGAATGCAGATTGGATGATCACTTTGCTGAACACTTCCGTTCAGTTCACAAGTGTGACCCTGAACTTCCGGTCGTTTGCCATTTTAATTGTCCATCCCACTCCCACTCCGACCTCTCTGTCCTTGGCCTCCTACACGTTCCAGTGAGGATCAACGGAAGCTCGAGGAACAGAACCTCATCTTTCAATTAGGCACTTTACAACCTTCCGGACTCAACATTGATTTCAACCACTTTGGATCATATCCATGGCTCCCATTTTTTAGGACAGCAGGTGCTGGTAATGGTTCTGCTGTTGCCATTGACAGCTCCTCTAAACCCATCTTTTGTTTCTTTACTTGTGGCAGGACAAGTTGAGAAGGCTGCTAAAGCATACGGGATCCTTGGCTTTATTAATAGAGGCATAGAATACAAAAGCAAGGAAGTTATGCGAAATCTTTATAAAACACTGGTTAGGCCTCAACTGGAGTATTGTCCAATTCTGGGCACCACAATTTAGGAAGGGCGTCGAGGCCTTAGAGAGGGCGCAGAAGAGATTTACCAGAATGGTACCAGGGACAAAGGACTTCAGTTATGTGGAGAGATTGGAGCAGCTGGGGCAATTTCCAGAGCAGAGAAGGTTATGGGGAGATTTGATAGAGGTGTTCAAAATCATGAACGGTTTTGGTAGAGTAACTAAGGAGAAACTGTTTCTATTGGCAGAAGGATCAGTAACCAGAAGACACAGATTTAAGGTGATTGACAAAAGAACCAGAGGCGACATGAGGAAACCTTTTTAAACGCAGCGAGTTGTAGTGATCTGGAATGCACTGCCTGAAAAGGTGGTCATGATGTGGAGATGCCGGTGATGGACTGGGGTGGACAAATGTAAGGAATCTTACAACACCAGGTTATAGTCCAACAGTTTTATTTGAAAATCACAAGCTTTCGGACCTCCTGATGGACTATAACCTGGTGTTGTAAGATTCCTTACATTTGAAAAGGTGGTGGAAGCAGATTCAATAATAACTTTCAAAAGAAAATTGGATAAATACTTGAAGGGAAAAAATTTGCAGGGCTATTGGGAAAGAGCAGTTTCTTTTCCCTCTTCCCCCCCCCCACCCCCCCCCCCCCACCCCACCCCACCCCACCCCAAACCTTTCCCTGGCTCTGTACTTGCTCATAAGCTGTTACATCTCTAATTTCTTCCAGTTCTGATGCAAGGTCATAGACCTGAAAGGTTAACTCTGTTTTTCTCTCTCCACAGATGCTGCCTGACCTGCTGAGTATTTCCAGCATTTTCTATTTTTATTAGCTGTTGTCACTATCCTGCTCAACATTAGTGAGGTCTGATAGTTGAGCCATTATGTGATTATTAAACCTTACACACCGTTTGCATGAGCTTGATTCTCAAATTTCAAGCCGAGATTGGGACAAGCCTGTGGTTGTTTGATACTCTGCCAGTGGTTTTGGACCTCATCCACAAACCCTGTATAGTCATGTTGGGCTATGGACTAAATCGTTGCATGTCAATGTATTTCAGCTGTGGCGTGCTGAGTCACCTTTCTTTTGTATTCCAGAAAATGCAAAGCTGTAAACAAAGGCTGTGAACCCAAAAAAAAAGGTTTAGTTCTGTGGCATTTGGTCTCCAAAAGCAACATTTCACCTCACTGAAAATGTTTATCATTTTTACCACGCAACTATTTGTTGCATGAAATATTTAGCCTGATGCAAACCCTGATGTTGATGGTGTCTATATAAAGTGTTACATTTAAGTTGACAGTTTCAAGTGTGTTTTCCTTCCTAAACATTATGGCGCTTCTGGTGTTAGCTTGGCTCAGTGGAAGTCCTTTTGACTTTGGTCATGAGTTCAAGCCCCATTCCCAAGACTTGAGTGCATAACCTAGATGACACTTCAGTGCAGTATTGAGGGAGTGCTGCATTGTTGGAGGTGCAGTCTTTTGGATGAGATGTTAAACTCAGGCCATGCCTACCTGTTCAAGCGATTATAAAACATCCTGTGGCACTATTTGAAGGGCAGGGGTGTTCTCTTGGTGTCCTAACCACCATTTAGCCCTCAACAACCACACGGATTAACTTGTCATTTATCTTGGTGGGACTGCACTGTACCCAAATTGGCTGACTCGTTTGCCTACATAACTGACTACACTTTTAAAAATAATTAATTGGCTTTAGGGTGTCCTGTGGATGTGATGTGCTATATAAAGTTTATTCTTTGTTTCCTTTTTTCTCAATACATTTTTTTTTTGTTTTTACAGGTTTCTTGGCTATCCTGATCCCAAAGCTGGCAATTGTGATCTCACTAGTTGGGTCTGTTAGTAGCAGCATGCTAGCATTAATCATCCCCCCGCTTCTTGAAATTACCACCTACTATGGTGAGGGTATGAGCCGATGGATCATTGCCAAAAACGCCGTGATCAGCCTGGTGGGCTTTGTGGGTTTTGTGTCTGGGACCTACGTGTCCATTGAAGAACTGGTGTCTCAAAAAGTGTCGATGACCAATATTACTGTTAATCGCCTTAGTTAATTTGTTGTGCTTCTGTTGTATAGTGTCCAAAGTGATTTAATTTGTTTGCCATTTTTTGTTTTCCCAAAGCACTTTACTGTCTTGAGTTCTGTGCAGATTACTAAGTAACAGTCTGCACAAAACCTGGTTCTGTTTTTACGGCAGGGGCAAAGGTTGTTTCGGGTGAAATGTACGTAGTTTTATTTTCCTAGTTCGTTTTAGTGATGGATGGTTATAGTTGTAAATTTCCATGTTGGTTATTGAATTCTGGGTGGAACCTGCTGGAACTGAAATCTCCTTAGTGTGGTGTATAAAATTCCCCACAGAGCAGGGAGTTAAATCACTGGTGCTAGTCATTGAAGCAGTGCCCAAGTTCTAATTTACAAATATCTATGTACTTAAGTTTCTGTTTGGGGCAGGGGTAGTGGTAAGGGAATTGCTTTGAAAAACTATACAATTGCATGCTTGAATTTTAACTTGGATATTCACTTTCAACATATCTCAATGTTCTCTTGTATATTTCTGCTGTAGCTTCACAGTCCATTTTTTGGTGCGAAGGGGTAGTCTGTTTTTTCCTCAGTGATGCTCTATATCAAATGCAATCTTAACTTTTTTTTATATAATAGATTTCAAGTGCCATGTGGGGCAACTCATCTACAGCTTGTCAATTAAACCCAGTGCAGAAGGCAGCTATTTCTAGACTAACATTTGTGGTTGAGTTAAAGCACCCGATGGCTTTGTTTAGATCAGAGGTGAATCAGATTCAGATTGTAATGGTAATGTTTCCCTGTTCACTGATTCAGACTAAATCATGTTTCCCGATTTACAATACCAAACTAGATCCAGTATGGTTTGTGTCCTTTCCCTCCCCCACCTCCTGCTGACAGGGATCATGGCAAATAGACAGGTTCTCTTCATTAAGTTTGATGAGTAGTGATGTATTGTAAACTAGTGACTCCATCCTTTTCCTATTTGGCAATGAAAGAAAAATCAAGATGACTAATGTTCACTTCAGTTTTATTTTTAAGAAATTGGGTAATCTAGAATTTGGAAGGCAGATTTTTGATTGAAAAAGTTAGGGCACTTGTGACATTGTTGCCTTCTGAGACCTGCTAAAATCTAGCACCTGTTTGGTTGTAAGGTCACTTGAAATATATTTGGGAACATTCAACTCTGTTCCTAGTGCATCCTTGATGCAAATCTGGCATTAATTTGCAATTTTCACGCATGAGGCTAGAAAATGGCTAGCGTGCTGCAATTTATGTAGTTGAACAGTAGGGAGATCCTCTTCCATTAACCTATGCTATAAATGCTCATTGAAATATGACTGTGTAAAATATAAACTTATAGTCCTGATGTTTATTTGCACTGCTGGCTCAGCTAAAGTAGTTTAACTGCAAGAATGAAGAGGGGCAAAAAGAGCAGTTACAGAAAAGGGTTGTATTCGGGAATACAGTTTGGACATTGGGTCATTATCAGAACAGATCTTATCTCAAATTCAATAATGTGGCTGGTTATGAGCATTTCAAAACCTGGCTGTAAATCCAGAGTAGCCTTAATCAATCTAGGGTGAGTTATGTCACAATGCTTGGTTTTCTTCTGCAGATGGTTTCTGTCTGGTTGAGGTTGCCTGATATCTGTTCAGCTGTTTTTGTGGGCCATCTGTGGCCATTGGGTAATGTAACTGTTGTAGATTGAGCGCATGATTTTACATTTAGTTTCCCGTTGGGTAGTGACTGCTTAAGTAAAGTAATGCAGTTGATCAAGATCACTGGTTTTTAAAATGGAATGTTTTTAAAATGGAATGTTCTTGAACATTTCCAAGATATCTTGGGCTCATTCTTTGGAAATTTTATCTGTTATAAAAAGTAATTCATTGCACAATTTTTGAGGCAAGGACTGAAATGAAATGATTTTTTTTAAAAAAGGGAATTTGCTTTAACCCAACACTCAAATTCTAACTCCATTATAGTACAAATTGTGCAATATCAATGTATAGAAAGATGGAGAAACCCTGTACTTTTTTCAACCAAGTCATTTAAGAGTGGGAAAATGAATTGCTATTACATGCACTTGGAAAGGGGTTTTCCCCGCCTCCTGGGCTGATGGTTGAAAGGGGTCCAAACTACTTTTAAACTTGTACGGTAAAGTGATTTTATGGCTTTCTCACAATCATTCAAGCCATCCTTTTCAAAGGCAATTGTACTTCTACAACAACTTGCACTTAGCACGCCTTTAACGTAGTAAAACGTCCCGAAGCACTTCATGGAGTGTTATCAGACAAAATTATTTGTCACATGAGATATCAGCATAAGTGACCAAAAGCTTGGTCAGAGGGTAGGTTTTAAGGAGCAGTTCAGTTATGTTGGATATGGCAATCTGCATAAGGCTAGTGAGATTTTGGGGAGATTAAAGTGCTATAGCCACCAATGTTCAAAGAGCAATCCGCTATTTTGCAGCTTGTACTGAAATTTCCGTAGCCTTATCGCTAACTAGTTTACTGCCAGCATTTACTGTTTCCAACGGTCTGGCTGGTTTCTGGGAGTGTAGGGAGTTTGGGAGAAGTGAATCACCAATTGTTTGCATTTAAGGGACTAGCTCTTGAGGTCAGCCAGTGGTTAATAATTAGCCTTTGGAGAATGCTCCCTAAGGCTTTGGTGTCATTCAAGGGTATTGGTTATGACCATTTGGGGTATTTTTGTATATACTAGTGTCCACTGTGCAACCAGCATAGTTCTGTTTCATTTACGTTTGTATTTAGTCTGAGACTAATGCATGCAGACTTTCTGTTTTTAAAGTACTGTAGTAGATTTTATAGAAAGTTACCTGTAGAACTTTTAAGATTGCATGATGCAAAGATTATATAATTTAATGTTCTAAATACATTGGTAGAGATCATGGTTTTAACCTCAACTCACTACACACTAGCCTGCTATGTATGTGTATAAAATATGTACAGTGTGTTTGAGTGGATAATATAGATTACATCAGTTGAATAACTATTAATACTGAATGTATACCTTGAACAGAATTGCTGATCAGGTTTGCACAATATCCAAAGTATTAAGTTACTTTATAATTGTATTAATACCAGTGAACTTATTTTGGTACCAAATATCAACCTGTTTCTGTATCTGGCGTAAGAATAGTGTGGAGAGTGGGAGAAGGAAGGTTGCTGTACATGCAAAAAGTACGAAATTCTCATTTCTTTTCTCCTCTCCCTCCTTCCCTCCCTCCCCTCCCTTCACTCTCTATCCCCCCTCCCCTCCTTCGTTCTGTTAGATAAATGTTTAGCAGTGTTTAAATACCAGTTCAAGGATTAAAACATACTTTTATGCTCTGGGGATTATTTGGGATCTGCAATTCATGGTGTAAACTTATTGAAGCCTCCTCAGGGTAACATACAATTACTGAATAGTCCAATGGTTTGGTGAATTCCAGACAACCCCTGTATCTCTGGTTACATTGCCTTGTTCTAAGTAACTATTACTGTCGTGATTTCTATATGTAATATGTGTAAAGTGAAACTGTTACCTTTTTATGCTAATTAAAATTGAATTCAGTACTTTGACTGCTTTTGTTTTTATTGCTGTCTTGGTTCATAGAATCTTACATCACAGAAAGAGGCTATTCAGCCCATCTTGCCTGTGTCCACTCTTCAAAAGAACTATTCAATTAGTCCTACAAATTTTTCCCCATCACGTATTTATCCAATTCCCTTTGAAAGTTATTATTGAATCTGCTTCCACCACTCTTTCAGGCAACGCATTCCAGATCGTAGCTCGCTGTGTTTAAAAAAAAAAAAAAATTCTCCTCCATCTCACCCCTGCCAATTACCTTAAATCTGTGTCCTCTGGCTACCAACCCTTCTGCCGATGGAAGCAGTTTCTCCTTATTTACACTATCAAAACCCTTCACGAGAGAGCATGGGAATCCCCCACAGTGGCTGGGTATAAAGAGAGCAGAGAGAAAAATAATCAAGGAATGACACCCATTAGGTTAGGTCGTAGTTTAGATTTGTTCAGTGGTCAGTGACAGGAGGATGCGACTGTGAGTCAGGCAGGTATGGGGACCCAGGATGATGGTGGAGCCGCAGTTTTTGACCTTGTCCAACAGGTACGAGGTACTTGCTACCTGTATGAATGAGAACAAAGTCTGCAGGAGGATGGGCAAACTGACCATGGCGCATGGTACAGGAGGCCATTCAAGTGGGGGGAGTAAAAAGAAATGTGGCAGTGGTAGGGGATAGTATAATCGGGGGGGGTGGTGGGATAGATACTATTCTCTGCAGCCGTGACCAGGAGTCCCGAAGACTGTGTTGCCTGCCTGGTGCCAGGGTTGAGGATATCTCCTCGTGGCTGGAAAAGAACTTTGAGCATGAGGGGGAGGATCCAGTTATCATGGTCCATGTAGGAACCAATGACGTAGGTAGAACTAGGAATGAGTTTCTGCTGAGGGAGTTTGAGGAGCAAGGGTCCAAATTAATAAACGGAACCTCAAAGGTGGTAATCTCTGAATTACTACCTGAACCACGTGCAAATTAGCATAGGGCCAAACAGATCAGAGTTAAATGCGTGACTGAGTGGTGTGGGAGACGGGAGTTCAGATTCATGGGGCACTAGCACCAGTACTGGGTAAGAGGGAGTTGCTCCATTTGGATGGGCTCCACTTAAACCGGGCTGGGACCAGTGTCCTGGTAAATTGAATAACTAGGGTGGTACATAGGGCTTTATCAAAACTCAGTCAATACTGATTCAGTAAATAAAGTTAAGCCATTTTTTTCTGTCTGGAGTAGATAGACCTCCTACTTCAGTCTCCTGAGCCTGACCTTTTTATTTTCTTTCTAGCTGTCCAAGTGAAGCTGTTTCTCTCCAGCTTTCATTTGTGTGAAAGGTGATTGGGGTGGGGTAAAATTGGATGAAAGAATGTACCTACCTGAAGAGATTTCAAAGCAGATTTTGTTCCAGTTTGTCCTCATTTCTGGAACACGTTTCTTTGGTGTTTTGGTATTCCCTATTGGCAAGATAGAACTTGTTGCTTCAATGCACAAGTGGCCTGGTAAATGTGTTGTAGCAGGTAGCTCTTTTGTTGAAATTATTTTCAATTATATAATTTTCAAGAAAGTAGAAAAAACAAAGTTGCATTTATATAGCGCCTTTCCCAACCTCAGGCCATTTCAATGTGTTTTACAGCCAATAAAATATTTTTTCCAAGTATAGTCACTGTTGTAGTTACATAGAATTTACAGCACGGTAGGGAAACACAGTAGGCAATTTATGCACACCAAGGTCCCACAAACGGCAATGAGATAGATGACCAGATAATTTGTTGTTGTGATGTTAGTTAAGGGTTAAATATTGGCCAGGACAGCAGGAGATCTCCCCTACTTTTCAAAATGTGCCAGATGATCTTTTGAATCCACCTGAGGTCAGATGGGGCTTCAATTTAATGTCTCCTCCAAACGGATCTTTGGATGTGCATAACATCAGTATTCAGAACTACTTGTAGTAAGTTTGGAACAGGAACCTGCTTATAATTTTAATGAAGAAACTAATACAATTGGTGAGACTATGCAGATTTGGTCAATTATGGCCTGAAAATTATGAACTTCGACAACTTCACTTCCTGATAGGGATTAAGACAATACTTTACTGCCTTGTCCCTCATTAAACCTCTCCACCTCTCTACCTCTCTCTCCTTTAAGACGCTCCTTAAAACCTACCTCTTTGACCAACCTTTTGGTCACCTGTCCTAATATCATCTTATGTAGCTCGGTGTCATTTTGTTTGATAACGCTCCTGTGACGCACCTTGGCATGTTTTACTATGTTAAAGGTGCAAGTTGTTGTTGGCTCATTACTGCTCTGACACAATTCTGGTCTTTTCTCAGCTTGATATCTTTGATCTATTAGCTACAATTTGGAATTATAAATAATTTCATTGAAATGTTTCCTTGTTTCAAGAAGTGATTGTGATGTATTTAGGCTAATGAGATCTTCAAGGGCAGAAATGTTAGTTTTGAAAATTAATTTTGGTTTCATAATGTCTGTTTACTTCCTCTTAGATCAGAATTTCATTACTGAAAGATGTGCCTCTTCCCTATTGACCAGCCAAATAATTTAAATGGAAAAGAAAATTAATAAGGATAAGTGGCTTGAGAGATGGTGCAAGAGGGAGGGATTCAAATTCCTGGGCCATTGGAACCGGTTCTGGGGGAGGTGGGACCAGTACAAATTGGACGGTCTGCATCTGGGCAGGACTGGAACCAATGTCCTAGGGGGAGTGTTTGCTAGTGCTGTTGGGGAGGGTTTAAACTAATGTGGCAGGGGGATGGGAACCGATGCAGGAAGTCAGTGGGAAATAAAGTGGTGACAGAAACAAAAGGCAGTAAGGGAGAGTGTACAGAACATGACTGGACAGATGGTCTGAGAAAGCAGGGCAAAGACCAAGGGAAGACTAGATTAAACTGCATTTATTTCAATGCAAGAAGTCTGATGGGCAAGGCAGATGAACTCAGGGCATGGATGGGTACATGGGACTGGGATGTTATAGCTATTACTGAAACATGGCTAAGGGAGGGGCAGGACTGGCAGCTCAATGTTCCAGGGTACAGATGCTATAGGAAAGATAGAGCAGGAGGTAAGAGAGGAGGGGGAGTTGCGTTCTTGATTAGGGAGAACATCACGGCAGTAGTGAGAGGGGATATATCCGAGGGTTCGCCCACTGAGTCCATATGGGTAGAACTGAAAAATAAGAAGGGAGAGATCACTTTGATAGGATTGTACTACAGACCCCCAAATAGTCAACGGGAAATTGAGGAGCAAATATGTAAGGAGATTACAGACAGCTGCAAGAAAAATAGGGTGGTAATAGTAGGGGACTTTAACTTTCCCAACATTGACTGGGACAGCCATAGCATTAGGGGCTTGGATGGAGAGAAATTTGTTGAGTGTATTCAGGAGGAATTTCTCATTCAGTATGTGGATGGCCCGACTAGAGAGGGGGCAAAACTTGACCTCTTGGGAAATAAGGAAGGGCAGGTGACAGAAGTGTTAGTGAGGGATCACTTTGGGACCAGTGATCATAATTCCATTAGTTTTAAGATAGCTATGGAGAAGGATAGGTCTGGCCCAAAAGTTAAAATTCTAAATTGGGGAAAGGCCAATTTTGATGGTATTAGACAGGAACTTTCAGAAGTTGATTGGGAGAGTCTGTTGGCAGGCAAAGGGACGTCTGGTAAGTGGGAGGCTTTCAAAAGTGTGTTAACCAGGGTTCAGTGTAAGCACATTCCTTATAAAGTGAAGGGCAAGGCTGGTAGAAGTAGGGAACCTTGGATGACTCGGGAGATTGAGGCACTAGTCAAAAATAAGAAGGAGGCATATGACATGCATAGGCAGCTGGGATCAAGTGGATCCCTTGAAGAGTATAGAGATTGCCGGAGTAGAGTTAAGAGAGAAATCAGGAGGGCAAAAAGGGGATATGAGATTGCTTTGGCAGATCAGGCAAAGGTGAATCCAAAGAGCTTCTACAAATACATAAAGGGCAAAAGGGTAACTAGGGAGAGAGTAGGGCCTCTTAAGGATCAACAAGGTCATCTATGTGCGGAACCACAAGAGATGGGTGAGATCCTGAATGAATATTTCACATCGGTATTTACGGTTGAGAAAGGCATGGATGTTAGGGAACTTGGGGAAATAAATAGTGATGTCTTGAGGAGTGTACATATTACAGAGAGGGAGGTGCTGGAAGTCTTAACGCGCATCAAGGTAGATAAATCTCCGGGACCTGATGAAATGTATCCCAGGACGTTATGGGAGGTTAGGGAGGAAATTGCGGGTCCCCTAGCAGAGATATTTGAATCATCCACCGCTACAGGTGAGGTGCCTGAAGATTGGAGGGTAGCAAATGTTGTGCCTTTGTTTAAGAATGGCGGCAGGGAAAAGCCTGTGAACTATAGACCAGTGAGCCTGACATCTGTAGTGGGTAAGTTGTTAGAGGGTATTCTGAGGGACAGAATCTACAGGCATTGGGAGAGGCAGGGACTAATTAGGAACAGTCAGCATGGTTTTGTGAGAGGAAAATCATGTCTCACGAATTTGATTGAGTTTTTTGAAGGGGTAACCAAGAAGATAGATGAGGGCTGTGCAGTAGACGTGGTCTACATGGACTTCAGCAAAGCATTTGACAAGGTACCGCATGGTAGGTTGTTACATAAGGTTAAATCTCATGGGATCCAAGGTGAGGTAGCCAATTGGATACAAAATTGGCTTGACGACAGAAGACAGAGGGTGGTTGTCGAGGGTTGTTTTTCAAACTGGATGCCTGTGTCCAGCGGTGTGCCTCAGGGATCGGTGCTGGGTCCGCTGTTATTTGTTATTTATATTAATGATTTGGATGAGAATTTAGGAGGCATGGTTAGTAAGTTTGCAGATGACACCAAGATTGGTGGCATTGTGGACAGTGAAGAAGGTTATCTAGGATTGCAACGGGATCTTGATAAATTGGGCCAGTGGGCCGATGAATGGCAGATGGAGTTTAATTTAGATAAATGTGAGGTGATGCATTTTGGTAGATCGAATCGGGCCAGGACCTACTCCGTTAATGGTAGGGCGTTGGGGAGAGTTATAGAACAAAGAGATCTAGGAGTACAGATTCATAGCTCCTTGAAAGTGGAGTCACAGGTGGATAGGGTGGTGAAGAAGGCATTCAGCATGCTTGGTTTCATTGGTCAGAACATTGAATGCAGGAGTTGGGATGTCTTGTTGAAGTTGTACAGGGCATTGGTGAGGCCACACTTGGAGTACTGTGTACAGTTCTGGTCACCCTATTATAGAAAGGATATTATTAAACTAGAAAGAGTGCAGAAAAGATTTACTAGGATGCTACCGGGACTTGATGGTTTGACTTACAGGGAGAGGTTAGACAGACTGGGACTTTATTCCCTGGAGAGTAGGAGGTTAAGGGGTGATCTTATAGAAGTCTATAAAATAATGAGGGGCATAGATAAGGTCGATAGTCAAAATCTTTTCCCAAAGGTAGGGGAGTCTATAACGAGGGGGCACAGATTTAAGGTGAGAGGGGAGAGATACAAAAGGATCCAGAGGGGCAATTTTTTCACTCAAAGGGTGGTGAGTGTCTGGAACGAGCTGCCAGAGGCAGTAGTAGAGGCGGGTACAATTTTGTCTTTTAAAAAGCATTTGGACAGTTACATGGGGAAGATGGGTATCGAGGGATATGGGCCAAGTGCAGGCAATTGGGACTAGCTTAGTGGTATAAACTGGGCGACATGGACATGTTGGGCCGAAGGGCCTGTTTCCATGTTGTGACTTCTATTCTATAAGTGAAAGGTCTAATCGTCATACGGTTATGCTCGTTCCATGGATGAAGTCTGATCTGCTAACCGGGAAAGGCTGAGAAACACTCTTCCTTTTGAGATGATGTGGAGATGCCGGTGATGGACTGGGGTTGACAATTGTAAACAATTTTACAACACCAAGTTATAGTCCAGCAATTTTATTTTAAATTCACAAGCTTTCGGAGGCTTCCTCCTTCGTCAGGTGAACGATGTGAAAATTCACATCGTTCACCTGACGAAGGAGGAAGCCTCCGAAAGCTTGTGAATTTAAAATAAAATTGCTGGACTATAACTTGGTGTTGTAAAATTGTTTACAATTCCTTTTGAGAGTTATCATTCAGAACTTTCAATAAATACTCTTAAATTCCACATATTTAAAATTCAACAAGACTTCAAGCAAAAAGAGGGGAGATAAAAAAGCAGACTCAACTTGGTGTCATCCAAGGCTCAGTGCTAATTTCAGATTCAAAATCATCCTCATGCCTGGCAAATACTGAGTCTACACCCACCAAGTAGATTGATATAATTATAAGAGAATGCCATGCCAGCAGAACCAGAGTTTAAGCTCATATAAAAGGAAACATCTCCAGGTCCATTGGGCTCAGCAGTACTGGCGGTTTCAACTAGCATGGAGGGGTTTCCAGCCTTTGGCCCTTGTTTAACAGAAAATCTATTTCAAATGCAGAAGAATAAATATATTTCAGATGCAAAAACAAGGAATTAGGGATATGCACTTGATGGAAAGATGCTGAAAAAGGGTGGACATAGACATCAGGGTTCAAATACATAATTCGATGAAAGTACAAACGTGGGTAGATAGAGCCATTTTTTTTTTAAAAAGCAATAAAAAAAATTGGGTTTTATAAATAGGCCCAGAGTACATGAGTAAATATGTAATCAATTTATATGTAACAGTGGTTAAGCTACAGTTAGTGTACTGTGTGCAGTTTAAGGAATCCTATTATAGAAAGCACCTTTAAACCATACAGAGAGTATAGTCACCACAATGATGCCAAGAATGCAAAACTATGATTGAAAGGAGATGCTGGAACTATTTCCTCTGGAGCAGAAAAGGCTAAAGTGGAGATTTTGTAGAGGTTTGTAAAATGCTGAATGGTTTTTATAAAGTGCGTATCATAGTATGTTACAGCACAGAAGGAGGCCATTCAGCCCATCATACCTGTGCTGGCTCCTTGAAAGAGCTATCTAATTAATCCCACTCACCTCTTTCCCATAACCCTGTACAATTTTCCTTCCAAGTATTTATCTAATTCCCTTTTGAAAGCAGTTATTGAATCTGCTTCCACCACCCTTTCAGGCCATGCATTCCGGACCATAACAACTCTGCATAAAAAAATGCTTCCTTAAGTCGCCTCTGGTTCTTTTGCCAATTACCTTAAATCTGTCTGCTCTGGTTACTGACCTTTCTGCCACTGGAAACAGTTTCTCCTTATTTACTCTATCAAAACCGTTCATGATTTTGAACACTTCTATCAAATCTCCTCTTAGAGCAGAAAAAGTTAAGGAGAACAGCCCCAGTCTCTCCACATATCTGAAGTCCCTCATCCCTGGTATCATTCTAGCAAATCTCTTATGCACCGTCTCTAAGGCCCTGACATCCTTCCTAAAGTGTGCTGCCCAGAATTCAACACAGTTCTCCAGGTGAGGTCTAACCAGTGTTTCATAAAGGTTTAGCATAACATCCTTGCTTTTGTACTCTATGCCTATCATAGAAAATTTACGACGCAGAAGGAGGCTATTCGTCCCATCGTGTCCGTGCCGGCTGAGAAACGAACCATCCAGTCTAATCCCACTTTCCCGCATCTGGTCCGTAGCCCTGCAGGTTACGACTCTTCAGGTGCACATCCAGGTAATTTTTAAATGAGTTGAGGGTTTTTGCCTCTACCACCCTCTCAAGCAGTGAGTTCCAGATTCCCACCATCCCTTGGGTGAAAATTTTTTTTCCCGATTTCCGTTCTAATCCTTCTAACGATCACTTTAAATCTATGCCTATCTATTCTAAATCTATTCCTATCCACTTTATCTAAGCCCCTCATAATTTTGTACACCTCAATCAAATCATCCCTCAGCCTCCTCTGTTTCAAGGAAAACAACCCCAGCCTATCCAATCTGTCGTCATAGTTAAAATTCTCCAGTCCTGGCAACATCCTCGTAAATCTCCTCTGCACTCCCTCTGGTGCAATTACATCCTTCCTGTAATGTGGTGATCAGAACTGTGTGCAGTGCTCAAGCTGTGGCCTAACTAGTGTTTTATACAGTTCCAGCATAACATCCCTGCTTTTATATTCTATGCCTTGGCTAATAAAGGAAAGCATTCCATATGGCTTCTTAACCACCTTATCTACCTGTCCTGCTACCTCCAGGGATCTGTGGACATGCATTCCAAGGTCTCTCAGTATCCTCCCATTTATTGTGTATTCCCTTACCTTGTTTGCTCTCCCCAAATGCATTATCTCACACTTTGGATTGAACTCCATTTGCCACTTTTCTGCCCATCTGACCAGTCCATTGATATCTTCCTGCAGTCTGCAGCTTTCCTCCTCACTATCAACCACACGGCCTTTCTTTGTGTCATCCGCAAATTTCTTAATCATGCCCTCTACGTTTAAGTCCAAATCGTTAATGCATACCACAAAAAGCAAAGGACCTAGTACCGAGCCCTGCGGCACCCCACTGGAAACAGCCTTCCAATCGCAAAAATATCCGTCGACCGTTACCCTTTGCTTCCTGCCTCTGAGCCAATTTTGGATCCAATTTGCTACATTCCCTTGGATCCCATGGGCCTTTACTTTTTTGATCAATCTACCATGTGGGATCTTGTCAAAAGGTCTATTAATAAAGCCCAGGATCCCATATGCTTTTTTAACAGCCTTCTCAAGGTTGTCCTGCCACCTTCAAAGATTTGTGTAATACACTCCCAGGTCTCTCTGTTCCTGTACGCCCTTTAAAATTGTACCATTTAGCTTATATTGCCTCTCCTCATTCTTCTTACCAAAATGTATCATTTCACACTTCTTTGCGTTAAATTTCAATTGCCATGTGTCTGCCCATTTCACCAGTCTGTCCAGGTACTTCTAAAGTCTGTTACTATCTTTCACATTGTTTACTACATTTCTGAGTTTTGTGTCATCTGCAAACTTTGAAATTATGCCCTCTATACCCAAGTCCAGGTCATTAATATATATCAAAAAGAGTAATGGTCCTAATACCAACCCCTGGGGAACACCACTGTATACTTCCCTCCAGTCTGAAAAACAACCATTCACCACTACTCTCTGCTTTCTGTCCCTTAGCCAATTTTGTATCCATGCTGCCACTGTCCCTTTAATCCCATGGCCTTTAATTTTGCTTACAAGTCTATTATATGGTACTTTATCAAATGCCTTTTGAAAGTCCATATACACAACATCAACGACACTACCCTCATCGACCCTCTCCATTACTTCATCAAAGAACTCAATCAAATTAATCAAACACGATTTTCCTTTAATAAATCTATGCTGACTTTAATTTATTAGCCCATACTTTTCTAAGTGCCAATTAATTTTGTCCCAGATTCTTCAATTGACTGCCCTTTTACTAATTATATCTTTATAAAAGTCTTTTGGGTTCCCCTTTACATTGGCTGCTAATCTGTTCTCATACACTCTTTGCCCCTTTTATTCCCTTTTTTAAATCTCCTCCGTACTTTCTGTAGGGATAGACTATTTCTTTTTTGATGCTCAGTGGTGCTGTAGAGTGTTATCACTAATAGTATCAGCTGCAACCAGCAACCCCAGTTGCTGCAATGCAATGCAAAACTGAAGCTCAGGGGAACCTGCATCAACTTCAGGTTTTAGGAGATGGGAGAATGTGAAGTTTGAATCCCCTGCTGCCCAATTATGAGTCAGAGTGATGACTAGCATGTACACCCAGGTTTTTTTAACCTCTTCCTTTCATCACTCATTCCATATTACCCGATTCAGCTGCGAAGAGGAATTTGGTGGCCTGATTCCAGACTCACTGCCAGTGCCTATGCTTCAGCTGGCTGGCAGGAGGCATACGATAGTGAGGAAGTGCTGCATGATTTCCATCTGCTTGCAAGGAAACATCTGGCCTCCACTCAGCGCCATCCTGCACAGTCTGACTCATCAGGAACTGACTGCAATGGTGAATGAACCTATATCCTCACCAACTGTTAAAATAGAAAATGCTGGAGAAGCTCAGTAAGTTAAATGTTAAAAACATTTTTAACATCTTCCAGTTCTGACGAAAGGTCTTCGATCTGAAATGTTAACTCTGTTTCTTTCTCCACAGATGCTGCCTGAGTTGCTGAGCTTCTCCAGCATTTTCTGTTTTTATTTCAGATTTCCAGCATCTGCAGTATTTTGCTTTTGCAACTGTTAAAATTGTCTTGTTAGAGCATACTCGTGTGAACTTGATGTTCATGATTCCCATCAGGCCATTACTGGGATTGCTTGACTGAGCTTGCAGGGAGTTCTAATAATTGGAGCGTGAATGCTGGATCAGGGCAGTGCATATAATAATTGTATCACAGTCTCCTCACTGCAGAATACCAGTGTGCATTCTATCGGAGCGTTACAACATGCATATAAATTGTTATAAACTCTGTCAAGGAAAACTTCCTACTGTTTAAATTTTAAGTACTTCACAAATGAATTTAAAAGCAATATCAGTGCATTTGACTTCTACGTACTTTGCTAGAATAATCTTCAATGTGGGATTATGTTTCTTCATTTATTTATCTTTGGATTGTTTTTATACTGAGGATAAAGTACATCGATCCAGGGTAATGGAACAAGTTATGTTTTTCACTTTTTCTGCACAGTCTACTCTTAAACATAGGCTTAACCTCAAAATTGACCTCCCCCTCATAGCCCCATGTACCAGAGTGAGTTTTTCATTTCCTTTGTCAGCATTTCTCTGAGTGAGACCAAGGCCTCGATTTTAACCCTCCTCGCCCAATGGTGTATGGGAGGGGTTAAGATTAGGCCGCGCCGACTTAGTGGCCTGAGGTTATTCTGTTCTCGCCCGGTGCCATTTCATCTTCGCCGACTTTCAAGTCGGCCGAGGCTCCCCCTGCAGGCAGGCGGGGGCGTACTTTAAATTCTAAAGTCGCAGCCCGATGATGTCATCAATGCCGCAACGTGATTTTAACATCGTGTCGGGGGGAGTCCTCCATGCATGCAACCCGACAGTCGAACCACCGCGGAAGGCACGAACTGGTCAGACGATGCCAAGGTAAGTTTTTTAAAAATGTCTTTTTGTGAGAATTCCTTGTAGACCAGGAGGAGCAGGAGTGCTCACCCATAAGAAATAGGAGCAGGAGTAGGCCAATCGGCCCCTCGAGCCTGCTCTGCCATTCTTTATCTTGAGCAATAATCTTTTATGTGGCACCTTGTCGAATGCCTTCTGGAAGTCTAAATACACAACGTCCACTGGTTCCCCTTTATCCACCCTGTACGTTATGTCCTCAAAGAACTCAAGCAAATTTGTCAGACATGACTTCCCCTTCATAAAGCCATGCTGACTTTGTCCTATTAAATTATGTTTATCCACCCCCGCCATTCCCCCCGCCCCCCCAGGCCCAGTAAGGAGTCCTAGGGCTTCTCCAGCCCTGGCCTGGCCTCTCCCTATTGGTGCTGGCATTGGCTGCTGACGCCCTTGCCCTTGTGCGGCGCTGAGGTTATACCGAAGACCGTTCCCTTGGGTCCCCAGCGTCTTGAGGCTCTCGAGCCGATTTCCCGCTCCCGCCCGCCGGCCTTGATGTAAGTCCTGCCGGTTTCGGGTGGGTGGCAGGGCTGCAATATTTAAATGAGGCCCAGGAGATAAAATGGCCTGCGCCTCACGCTGAGATCCCGTAATTGTTCACACCTTATCAATAATTATAGTTTTCCTTACTTAATGAGCTCTTTTCTCTTTTGGCAATGTTTCAGACACTAAATAGACATAAAATGTCATAGCTGACATATATAACTGCTTTCCTTGCTGAAGACCTCTTGAAACAAAATGTTTTTCAGAAAAGATTTTTAATTTAAACCGACTCCCGCTATTTTCTTGATTGTTAGCTTATGTAAATAGCAGGGGCTGGTGGTCCCATGGATTTGAAGGGACTGTCACACTGCAGCTGTGCTGTTTTTGATTTTGCAGTGCAGCGGTGTGAATACAGCTGAAGCACCATACAGCACTAAAATCTCAATTGACATCTTTACAAAGCTCGAGTCAAACTCAATAAGTTAGACCGTAATTCACATTTCGCTTTCCTCTTAATTAAACATTAAAGTAATTGCTGTGATTTTCCATTCTAGACATTGCTGCTTGAATTCTTTGTGAGCATTGTGGAATGGATCATTTTGATTCCTTCTTTGTGATAATTTCACTCATTTACAGCAACTAATTTTAGAATTTTGTGGTTTACAAATTGAGTGCTTTGTGAAGTGAAATCAAGCAATTGCAACTCCGCTATATAAAAAATGGTTTCTGTTCACTGGTATTCCAAATACCACCGCCCACTGGAAAACATAGACTGCCCTTTATTCATCCTATTATAGCACTCGCTGGAAGAAAAGTAAGAGATTTAGGACGGAGAGCAGGAGAAACTTTTTTTTTATACAGAGGGGTTCTGTGACTGCCACAGAATTAATGATTGAAGCAGAGACCGTGGCAATGTTTAAGAATAGGTCAGATACACAGTTGAAGGAAAGGGAGATAAAGGGATATGGCAGCAGGACAGGCGTCTGTGGAGATTAAACACCAACATGGACTGGTTGTGCCAAAAGGCCTGTTTCCACGTTGTCATTTCTATGTAAAGCTTCAATTGAAATCTGTAGCCAGGAATGTCATTGTATATTAACTGATCTCTTGTGGGTTTGATTGTGGTGAACAAGATACGTTGTTTTGAAAGGACAAGAGCATTATGCACAATATTATTTTACTTCTAAGATGGATCTCTGCGTGACTGCTCTGTCCCAGTTCCCTGTCAACCGAAGCATGATCTTAATGTGTAAAGTACTCTAGGATCGAGGGCCACTGGATGAACAAAGAACGTTGTACTGATAAGCTATGCAGTGGACATAGAACGGATACCACCACATGTTCCTGACTAATAGTAAACACTGTGTTGACGGACTGTATGATTCAGGTTGAAAACTATGAGTCAATTTATTAGGAAGTTATAGCTGAACAGAAGCAAGCGCACACAGAGTTGGCACCACCTACTGCCACCTCATCTGGTGATTGCAACACCAATTAATTTACATATCTGTTGTAAAACAATAAAAGCACTGAAACTATGGTGATTTTTGTAATCCTGGTCCATATGTCCATGCAGAAAATTTTTTGAGGAAGGATTCTGGTGGTTGTCTAAGTTTGCATAAAGCCCTTCTAGTGGCATAGCCAGAAGTGAATTGGCCAACAAAGGACTCAGCCTTGGTTATATAATCTCTTCCCTTTGATCCAG
The DNA here is from genome assembly GCF_035084215.1 of Heptranchias perlo. Lineage (NCBI taxonomy): Eukaryota > Metazoa > Chordata > Chondrichthyes > Hexanchiformes > Hexanchidae > Heptranchias > Heptranchias perlo. Next base: position 17,869,924 of record NC_090338.1, read on the forward strand.
GCTGGGACAAAAAGATGAATTTAAAGAAAGAGGCCTTCACAATTAATTAAAAGTCCATCAGAAACAAGTGGGCAGATGCAATGTACTAAACCTCATGAATAGAATATTCTTCTGTACCATTTTCATTATTCTTTTAAATTCCATGAATGAGAATTGAAGGATTCTAAATGACTCCTGGGCTTTAATTAAATGTCTCTACTTGGTACTCTAGTTTTTAAGGACTCACTTATTGCCTGATGCACTTAACACAAATTGTGGTTAAATGATACTTATAATGTTATAGTATGCTTTCTCCATTATCTTCCTCCAATTTTTTTACCTTTATCCTTCATCTCTTGAAGACAGTAATTGGTGTTGGGATACTGTTCCGTAGATGCCCACAACCCCCCTAGTGCCCCCTCTTCTTGAACCCTGGTAGTGAGTGTCAGTGGTGCTGGTGGATCACAGGGGGAATAACACAACCAATCCTGATCCATTCATCTGTCATTCATAAACTTGTATATCCAGCAGTATACAGTGGATAGCTACTGATAGCAATAACCGTGGCCATTTTTAGCATCTCTGTAGCCAGGGACACTGAGGTTAACTGTAGCATTTCAATACTGCCTGAAGACAGTTAACTCGGCATAGGCCAGGCAGTGGTAATGAACTGGACTGGTCATACAAGCATATGCATCACATCAACCAACACGAGATGGTGTCTACAAGTGTACATAGCCTCTGACATAGTTTTCTACAGCAGTATGTCCTAGAGGCAACAAAAGGGCAAGCCATACTAGATTTAGTAATGAGTAATGAACCAGATTTAGTTAACAGCTTAACTGTGCGTGAACATCTATCCAATAGCGATCATAACATGATCGAGTTCAATGTAGTGTTTGAAAGGGAAAAAAGTGAATCCGCTGCTAAGATTCTAGACTTGGGTAAGGCCGACTTCAATGGGATGAGACAGAGACTGTCCACAGTAAAGTGGGCAAATCTGTTAATGGGTAAAACGACTGATGATCAGTGGGAAATGTTTAAAGAAACATTTAACGAGATACAGAACCGGTTTATACACCTGAGGGGCAAGAAGTCTACTTGCCAAAAAGAACAGCCATGGACAACTAAAGAGGTAAGGGACAGTATAAGACATAAGGAAAGGACATACAAAAGGCAAAAAATGGCACAGAACCTGGTGAATGGGAAAGATACAAAGATCAACAAAGGGTCAAAAAACAGATAGTAAGAGCTACAAAAAGAGAGTATGAAAAGAAACTTGCAAGGGATATCAAAACCAATACGAAGAACTTTTATAGTTATATTAGGAAAAAGAGGGTGGTCAGGAGCAGTGTTGGCCCCTTAAAAACTGAAAGTGGGGATATTGTCATTGACAATGGGGAAATGGCGGACACGTTGAACAATTACTTTGCGTCAGTATTTACAGTAGAAAAAGAGGATAGCAAGAAAACTTACATTGAATCGGGGACAGGGACTCGATAAAATTAACATAAGTAAAGCAACAGTAATGAAGAAAATAATAGCACTAAAGAGTGACAAATCCCCAGGACCAGATGGTTTCCATCCCAGGGTTTTAAAGGAAGTAGGTGAGCACATTGCAGATGCCCGAACTATAATCTTTCAAAGTTCTCTAGATTCAGGAACTGTCCCTCTAGATTGGAAAATTGCACATGTCACTCCGCTTTTTAAGAAAGGAGAGAGAGGGAAACCGGGGAATTATAGACCAGTTAGCCTGACATCTGTTGTGGGGAAATTGCTGGAGTCTATAATTAAGGATAGGGTGACTGAGCACCTCGAGAATTTTCAGTTAATCAGAGAGAGCCAGCATGGATTTGTGAAAGGTAGGTCGTGTCTGACAAACCTGATTGAATTTTTTGAAGAGGTGACTAACGTAGTGGACAGGGGAATGTCAATGGATGTTATTTATATGGACTTCCAGAAGGCATTTGATGAGGTCCCACATAAGAGACTGTTAGCTAAGATAGAAGCCCATGGAATCGAGGGAAAATTATGGACTTGGTTAGGAAGTTGGCTGAGCGAAAGGCGACAGAGAGTAGGGATAATGGGTAAGTACTCACATTGGCAGGATGTGACTAGTGGAGTCCCGCAGGGATCTGTCTTGGGGCCTCAATTATTCACAATATTTATTAACGACTTAGATGAAGGCATAGAAAGTCTCACATCTAAGTTTGCCGATGACACAAAGATTGGTGGCATTGTAAGCAGTGTAGATGAAAACATAAAATTACAAAGCGATATTGATAGATTAGGTGAATGGGCAAAACTGTGGCAAATGGAATTCAGTGTAGGCAAATGTGAGGTCATCCACTTTGGATCAAAAAAGGATAGAACAGGGTACTTTCTAAATTGTAAAAAGTTAACAGTGGATGTCCAAAGGGACTTGGGGCTTCAGGTACATAGATCATTGAAGTGTCATGAACAGGTGCAGAAAATAATCAATAAGGCTAATGGAATGTTGGCCTTTATATCGAGAGGACTAGAGTACAAGGGGGCAGAAGTTATGCTGCAGCTATACAAAACCCTGGTTAGACCGCACCTGGAGTACTGTGAGCAGTTCTGGGCACCGCACCTATGGAAGGACATATTGGCCTTGGAAGGAGTGCAGCGTAGGTTTACTAGAATGGTACCCGGACTTCAAGGGTTAAGTTACGAGGAGAGATTACACAAATTGGGGTTGTATTCTCTGGAGTTTCGAAGGATAAGGGGTGATCTGATCGAAGTTTATAAGATATTAAGGGGAACAGATAGGGTGGATAGAGAGAAACTATTTCCGCTGGTTGGGGATTCCAGGAGTAGGGGGCACAGTCTAAAAATTAGAGCCAGAACTTTCAGGAGTGAGATTAGAAAACATTTCTACACACAACGGGTTGTAGAAGTTTGGAACTCTCTTCCTCAAACGGCAATTGATACTAGCTCAATTGTTAAATTTAAATCTGAGATAGATAGCTTTTTGGCAACCAAAGGTATGAAGGGATATGGGCCAAAGGCAGGTATATGGAGTTAGATCACAGATCAGCCATGATCTTATCAAATGGCAGAGCAGGCACGAGGGGCTGAATGGCCTACTCCTGTTCCTATGTTCCTACATATGGGGCTGAACTGTAATTCCTGCATGCAATGATATTGTGGTGAGGGAGTTAGAGATATCACTGTGCAGTTTGGCTAATATGCCTCTCTTACCTGCATTAGTCCTGTGTAGGATATATCCATTTGTGAAATTGCTTCCCAGTGAACGACCCAGACATTTTTGGGCCTGATCTACAAAAGAAGTTTGAGAAACTTATTTGGTCAGCATCTCGCCACATCAGGTTCCTTGTCTTATGCAGATAGATCCTCTTCTGAAATCATCAACCTTTCTCACAACTACCTCACCCAGTACAGCTCACACCTACCTCCCCCCCACTACCTCACCCAGTACAGCTCACACCTACCTCCTCCCCCACTACCTTACCCAGTACAGCTCACACCTACCTCTCCCCCACTACCTCACCCAGTACAGCTCACACCTACCTCCCCCCCACTAACTTACCCAGTACAGCTCACACCTACCTCCCCCTCACTACCTTACCCAGTACAGCTCACACCAACCTCCCCCCCACTACCTTACCCAGTACAGCTCACACCTACCTCCCCCTCACTACCTCACCCAGTACAGCTCACACCTACCTCCTCCCCCACTACCTTACCCAGTACAGCTCACACCTACCTCTCCCCCACGACCTCACCCAGTACAGCTCACACCTACCTCACCCCCACTACCTTACCCAGTACAGCTCACACCTACCTCCCCCTCACTACCTTACCCAGTACAGCTCACACCTACCTCCTCCCCCACTACCTCACCCAGTACAGCTCACACCTACCTCTCCCCTCACTACCTCACCCAGTACAGCTCACACCTACCTCCCCCCCCACTACCTCACCCAGTACAGCTCACACCTACCTCTCCTCCACTACCTCACCCAGTACAGCTCACACCTACCTCCCCCTCACTACCTCACCCAGTACAGCTCACACCTACCTCCCCCCCACTACCTCACCCAGTACAGCTCACACCTACCTCCCCCCCACTACCTTACCCAGTACAGCTCACACCTACCTCTCCCCCACTACCTTACCCAGTACAGCTCACACCTACCTCCCCCCCACTACCTTACCCAGTACAGCTCACACCTACCTCTCCCCCACTACCTTACCCAGTACAGCTCACACCTACCTCCCCCCCACTACCTCACCCAGTACAGCTCACACCTACCTCCCCCCCCACTACCTCACCCAGTACAGCTCACACCTACCTCTCCCCCCACTACCTTACCCAGTACAGCACACACCTACCTCCCCCCCACTACCTCACCCAGTACAGCTCACACCTACCTCTCCCCCACTACCTTACCCAGTACAGCTCACACCTACCTCTCCCCCACTACCTTACCCAGTACAGCTCACACCTACCTCCTCCCCCACTACCTTACCCAGTACAGCTCACACCTACCTCTCCCCCACTACCTTACCCAGTACAGCTCACACCTACCTCCTCCCCCACTACCTTACCCAGTACAGCTCACACCTACCTCTCCCCCCACTACCTCACCCAGTACAGCTCACACCTACCTCCCCCTCATTACCTTACCCAGTACAGCTCACACCTACCTCTCCTCCACTACCTTACCCAGTACAGCTCACACCTACCTCCCCCCCACTACCTCACCCAGTACAGCTCACACCTACCTGTCCCCCCACGACCTCACCCAGTACAGCTCACACCTACCTCTCCCCCACTACCTTACCCAGTACAGCACACACCTACCACCCCCTCACTACCTCACCCAGTACAGCACACACCTACCACCCCCTCACTACCTCACCCAGTACAGCTCACACCTACCTCCCCCCCACTACCTCACCCAGTACAGCTCACACCTACCTCCCCCCCCACTACCTCACCCAGTACAGCTCACACGTACCACCCCCCCACTACCTCACCCAGTACAGCTCACACCGACCTCCCCCCCCCCCCACTACCTTACCCAGTACAGCTCACACGTACCACCCCCCCACTACCTCACCCAGTACAGCTCACACCTACCCCCCCCCCCCCACTACCTTACCCAGTACAGCTCACACCTACCTCCCCCCCACTACCTCACCCAGTACAGCTCACACCTACCTCCCCCCCACTACCTCACCCAGTACAGCTCACACCTACCTCCCCCCCACTACCTTACCCAGTACAGCTCACACCTACCTCCCCCCCCCCCACTACCTTACCCAGTACAGCTCACACCTACCTCCCCCTCACTACCTTACCCAGTACAGCTCACACCTACCTCCCCCTCACTACCTTACCCAGTACAGCTCACACCTACCTCTCCCCCACTACCTTACCCAGTACAGCTCACACCTACCTCTCCCCCCACTACCTTACCCAGTACAGCTCACACCTACCTCCCCCCCACTACCTCACCCAGTACAGCTCACACCTACCTCTCCCCCACTACCTTACCCAGTACAGCTCACACCTACCTCCCCCCCACTACCTCACCCAGTACAGCTCACACCTACCTCTCCCCCACTACCTTACCCAGTACAGCTCACACCTACCTCCCCCCCACTACCTCACCCAGTACAGCTCACACCTACCTCCCCCCCACTACCTTACCCAGTACAGCTCACACCTACCTCCCCCCCACTACCTTACCCAGTACAGCACACACCTACCTCTCCCCCACTACCTTACCCAGTACAGCTCACACCTACCTCTCCCCCACTACCTTACCCAGTACAGCACACACCTACCTCCCCCCCACTACCTTACCCAGTACAGCTCACACCTACCTCCCCCCCCACTACCTCACCCAGTACAGCTCACACCTACCTCCCCCCCACTACCTCACCCAGTACAGCTCACACCTACCTCCCCCTCACTACCTTACCCAGTACAGCTCACACCTACCTCCCCCCCACGACCTTACCCAGTACAGCTCACACCTACCTCCCCCCCCACTACCTCACCCAGTACAGCGCACACCTACCTCCCCCCCCACTACCTCACCCAGTACAGCTCACACCTACCTCCCCCCCACTACCTTACCCAGTACAGCTCACACCTACCTCCCCCCCACTACCTTACCCAGTACAGCTCACACCTACCTCCCCCTCACTACCTTACCCAGTACAGCTCACACCTACCTCTCCCCCACTACCTTACCCAGTACAGCTCACACCTACCTCCTCCCCCCCACTACCTTACCCAGTACAGCTCACACCTACCTCCCCCCCACTACCTCACCCAGTACAGCTCACACCTACCTCCCCCCCACTACCTCACCCAGTACAGCTCACACCTACCTCCCCCTCACTACCTCACCCAGTACAGCTCACACCTACCTCTCCCCCACTACCTTACCCAGTACAGCACACACCTACCTCCCCCCCACTACCTTACCCAGTACAGCTCACACCTACCTCCCCCCCACTACCTTACCCAGTACAGCTCACACCTACCTCCCCCCCCACTACCTTACCCAGTACAGCTCACACCTACCTCCCCCTCACTACCTCACCCAGTACAGCACACACCTACCTCCCCCCCACTACCTCACCCAGTACAGCTCACACCTACCTCCCCCCCACTACCTTACCCAGTACAGCTCACACCTACCTCCCCCCCACTACCTTACCCAGTACAGCACACACCTACCTCCCCCCCACTACCTCACCCAGTACAGCACACACCTACCTCCCCCCCACTACCTCACCCAGTACAGCTCACACCTACCTCCCCCCCACTACCTTACCCAGTACAGCTCACACCTACCTCCCCCCCACTACCTTACCCAGTACAGCTCACACCTACCTCCCCCCCCACTACCTCACCCAGTACAGCTCACACCTACCTCCCCCCCCACTACCTCACCCAGTACAGCTCACACCTACCTCCCCCCCACTACCTCACCCAGTACAGCTCACACCAACCTCCCCCCCCCACTACCTTACCCAGTACAGCTCACACCTACCTCCCCCCCACTACCTCACCCAGTACAGCTCACACCAACCTCCCCCCCCCACTACCTTACCCAGTACAGCTCACACCTACCTCCCCCCCCCCACTACCTTACCCAGTACAGCTCACACCTACCTCCCCCCCCCTCACTACCTTACCCAGTACAGCTCACACCTACCTCCCCCCCACTACCTTACCCAGTACAGCTCACACCTACCTCCCCCCCCACTACCTCACCCAGTACAGCTCACACCTACCTCCCCCTCACTACCTCACCCAGTACAGCTCAAACCTACCTCCCCCCCACTACCTTACCCAGTACAGCTCACACCTACCTCCCCCTCACTACCTCACCCAGTACAGCTCACACCTACCTCCCCCCCCCCACTACCTTACCCAGTACAGCTCACACCTACCTCCTCCCCCCCACTACCTTACCCAGTACAGCTCACACCTACCTCCCCCCCCCCACTACCTTACCCAGTACAGCTCACACCTACCTCCCCCCCACTACCTTACCCAGTACAGCTCACACCTACCTCTCCCCCACTACCTTACCCAGTACAGCACACACCTACCTCCCCCCCACTACCTTACCCAGTACAGCTCACACCTACCTCCCCCCCCACTACCTCACCCAGTACAGCTCACACCTACCTCCCCCCCACTACCTCACCCAGTACAGCTCACACCTACCTCCCCCTCACTACCTTACCCAGTACAGCTCACACCTACCTCCCCCCCACGACCTTACCCAGTACAGCTCACACCTACCTCCCCCCCACTACCTTACCCAGTACAGCTCACACCTACCTCCCCCCCCACTACCTCACCCAGTACAGCGCACACCTACCTCCCCCCCCACTACCTCACCCAGTACAGCTCACACCTACCTCCCCCCCACTACCTTACCCAGTACAGCTCACACCTACCTCTCCCCCACTACCTTACCCAGTACAGCTCACACCTACCTCCCCCCCCACTACCTCACCCAGTACAGCGCACACCTACCTCCCCCCCCACTACCTCACCCAGTACAGCTCACACCTACCTCCCCCCCACTACCTTACCCAGTACAGCTCACACCTACCTCCCCCCCACTACCTTACCCAGTACAGCTCACACCTACCTCCCCCTCACTACCTTACCCAGTACAGCTCACACCTACCTCTCCCCCACTACCTTACCCAGTACAGCTCACACCTACCTCCTCCCCCCCACTACCTTACCCAGTACAGCTCACACCTACCTCCCCCCCACTACCTCACCCAGTACAGCTCACACCTACCTCCCCCTCACTACCTCACCCAGTACAGCTCACACCTACCTCTCCCCCACTACCTTACCCAGTACAGCACACACCTACCTCCCCCCCACTACCTTACCCAGTACAGCTCACACCTACCTCCCCCCCACTACCTTACCCAGTACAGCTCACACCTACCTCCCCCCCCACTACCTTACCCAGTACAGCTCACACCTACCTCTCCTCCACTACCTCACCCAGTACAGCTCACACCTACCTCTCCCCCCACTACCTCACCCAGTACAGCACACACCTACCTCCCCCCCCACTACCTTACCCAGTACAGCTCACACCGACCTCCCCCCCACGACCTCACCCAGTACAGCTCACACCTACCTCTCCCCCACTACCTCACCCAGTACAGCTCACACCTACCTCCCCCCCCACTACCTCACCCAGTACAGCTCACACCGACCTCTCCCCCCACTACCTCACCCAGTACAGCTCACACCTACCTCTCCCCCACTACCTCACCCAGTACAGCTCACACCTACCTCCCCCCCCACTACCTTACCCAGTACAGCTCACACCTACCTCTCCCCCACTACCTTACCCAGTACAGCTCACACCTACCTCCCCCCCACTACCTCACCCAGTACAGCTCACACCTACCTCCCCCCCACTACCTCACCCAGTACAGCTCACACCTACCTCCCCCCCACTACCTTACCCAGTACAGCTCACACCTACCTCTCCCCCACTACCTTACCCAGTACAGCTCACACCTACCTCCCCCCCACTACCTCACCCAGTACAGCTCACACCTACCTCCCCCCCACTACCTCACCCAGTACAGCTCACACCTACCTCCCCCCCACTACCTTACCCAGTACAGCTCACACCTACCTCTCCCCCCACTACCTTACCCAGTACAGCTCACACCTACCTCCCCCTCACTACCTTACCCAGTACAGCACACACCTACCACCCCCCTCACTACCTTACCCAGTACAGCTCACACCTACCTCCCCCTCACCACCTTACCCAGTACAGCTCACACCTACCACCCCCCACTACCTCACCCAGTACAGCTCACACCTACCTCCCCCCCCACTACCTTACCCAGTACAGCTCACACCTACCTCTCCCCAACTACCTTACCCAGTACAGCTCACACCTACCTCCCCCTCACTACCTTACCCAGTACAGCTCACACCTACCTCCCCCTCACTACCTCACCCAGTACAGCTCACACCTACCTCCCCCCCCACTACCTTACCCAGTACAGCTCACACCTACCTCCCCCCCACTACCTTACCTAGTACAGCTCACACCTACCTCCTCCCCCCCACTACCTTACCCAGTACATCTCACACCTAATTCCCCCCCACTACTTCACCCAGTACAGCTCACACCTACCTCCCCCCCACTACTTCACCCAGTACAGCTCACACCTACCTCCCCCCCACTACCTTACCCAGTACAGCTCACACCTACCTCCCCCCCACTACCTTACCCAGTACAGCTCACACCTACCTCCTCCCCCCCACTACCTTACCCAGTACAGCTCACACCTACCTCCCCCCCACTACCTTACCCAGTACAGCTCACACCTACCTCCTCCCCCACTACCTTACCCAGTACAGCTCACACCTACCTCTCCCCCACTACCTTACCCAGTACAGCTCACACCTACCCCCCCCCACTACCTTACCCAGTACAGCTCACACCTACCCCCCCCCCACTACCTTACCCAGTACAGCACACACCTACCCCCCCCCCACTACCTTACCCAGTACAGCTCACACTTACCCCCCCCCCACTACCTTACCCAGTACAGCACACACCTACCCCCCCCCACTACCTTACCCAGTGCAGCTCACACCTACCCCCCCCCACTACCTCACCCAGTACAGCTCACACCTACCTCCCCCTCACTACCTTACCCAGTACAGCTCACACCTACCTTTCCTCCACTACCTTACCCAGTACAGCTCACACCTACCTCTCCCCCCACTACCTTACCCAGTACAGCTCACACCTACCTCCCCCCCACTACCTTACCCAGTACAGCTCACACCTACCTCCCCCCCACTACCTTACCCAGTACAGCACACACCTACCTCCCCCCACTACCTCACCCAGTACAGCTCACACCTACCTCCCCCCACTACCTTACCCAGTACAGCTCACACCTACCTCCCCCTCACTACCTTACCCAGTACAGCTCACACCTACCTCCCCCCCACTACCTTACCCAGTACAGCACACACCTACCTCCCCCCACTACCTCACCCAGTACAGCTCACACCTACCTCCCCCCCCACTACCTCACCCAGTACAGCTCACACCTACCTCCCCCTCACTACCTTACCCAGTACAGCTCACACCTACCTCCCCCTCACTACCTTACCCAGTACAGCTCACACCTACCTCCCCCCCACTACCTTACCCAGTACAGCTCACACCTACCTCCCCCTCACTACCTTACCCAGTACAGCTCACACCTACCTCCCCCTCACTACCTTACCCAGTACAGCTCACACCTACCTCCCCCCCCACCACCTTACCCAGTACAGCTCACACCTACCTCCCCCCCACCACCTTACCCAGTACAGCTCACACCTACCTCCCCCCCACCACCTTACCCAGTACAGCTCACACCTACCTCCCCCCCACTACCTTACCCAGTACAGCTCACACCTACCTCTCCTCCACTACCTTACCCAGTACAGCTCACACCTACCTCCTCCCCCCCACTACCTTACCCAGTACAGCTCACACCTACCTCCTCCCCCCCACTACCTTACCCAGTACAGCTCACACCTACCTCTCCCCCACTACCTTACCCAGTACAGCTCACACCTACCTCCTCCCCCCCACTACCTTACCCAGTACAGCTCACACCTACCTCTCCCCCACTACCTTACCCAGTACAGCTCACACCTACCTCCCCCCCACTACCTTACCCAGTACAGCTCACACCTACCTCCCCCCCACTACCTTACCCAGTACAGCTCACACCTACCTCCCCCCCCACCACCTTACCCAGTACAGCTCACACCTACCTCCCCCCCACCACCTTACCCAGTACAGCTCACACCTACCTCCCCCCCACCACCTTACCCAGTACAGCTCACACCTACCTCCCCCCCACTACCTTACCCAGTACAGCTCACACCTACCTCCTCCCCCCCACTACCTTACCCAGTACAGCTCACACCTACCTCCTCCCCCCCACTACCTTACCCAGTACAGCTCACACCTACCTCCTCCCCCCCACTACCTTACCCAGTACAGCTCACACCTACCTCTCCCCCACTACCTTACCCAGTACAGCTCACACCTACCTCTCCCCCACTACCTTACCCAGTACAGCTCACACCTACCTCCTCCCCCCCACTACCTTACCCAGTACAGCTCACACCTACCTCTCCCCCACTACCTTACCCAGTACAGCTCACACCTACCTCCCCCCCACTACCTTACCCAGTACAGCTCACACCTACCTCCTCCCCCCCACTACCTTACCCAGTACAGCTCACAGCTACCTCCCCCCCACTACCTTACCCAGTACAGCTCACACCTACCTCCCCCCCACTACCTTACCCAGTACAGCTCACACCTACCTCCCCCTCACTACCTTACCCAGTACAGCTCACACCTACCTCCCCCTCACTACCTCACCCAGTACAGCTCACACCTACCTCCCCCTCACTACCTTACCCAGTACAGCTCACACCTACCTCCCCCCCACTACCTTACCCAGTACAGCTCACACCTACCTCCTCCCCCCCACTACCTCACCCAGTACAGCTCACACCTACCTCCCCCCCACTACCTCACCCAGTACAGCTCACACCTACCTCCCCCCCACTACCTTACCCAGTACAGCTCACACCTACCTCCCCCTCACTACCTTACCCAGTACAGCTCACACCTACCTCCTCCCCCCCACTACCTCACCCAGTACAGCTCACACCTACCTCCTCCCCCCCACTACCTCACCCAGTACAGCTCACACCTACCTCCCCCCCACTACCTCACCCAGTACAGCTCACACCTACCTCCCCCCCACTACCTCACCCAGTACAGCTCACACCTACCTCCCCCCCACTACCTTACCCAGTACAGCTCACACCTACCTCCCCCCCCACTACCTTACCCAGTACAGCTCACACCTACCTCCCCCCCACTACCTTACCCAGTACAGCTCACACCTACCTCCCCCCCCACTACCTCACCCAGTACAGCTCACACCTACCTCTCCCCCCACTACCTCACCCAGTACAGCTCACACCTACCTCCCCCCCACTACCTTACCCAGTACAGCTCACACCTACCTCCCCCCCCACTACCTTACCCAGTACAGCTCACACCTACCTCCCCCCCACTACCTTACCCAGTACAGCTCACACCTACCTCCCCCCCCACTACCTCACCCAGTACAGCTCACACCTACCTCCCCCCCACTACCTCACCCAGTACAGCTCACACCTACCTCCCCCCCCCACTACCTCACCCAGTACAGCTCACACCTACCTCTCCCCCCACTACCTCACCCAGTACAGCTCACACCTACCTCCCCCTCACTACCTTACCCAGTACAGCTCACACCTACCTCCCCCCCCCCCCACTACCTTACCCAGTACAGCTCACACCTACCCCCCCCCCACTACCCTACCAAGTACAGCTCACACCTACCTCCCCCCCACTACCTTACCCAGTACAGCTCACACCTACCACCCCCCCCACTACCTTACCCAGTACAGCTCACACCTACCACCCCCCCACTACCTTACCCAGTACAGCTCACACCTACCACCCCCCCCCCACTACCTTACCCAGTACAGCTCACACCTACCTCCCCCCCACTACCTTACCCAGTACAGCTCACACCTACCTCCCCCCCACTACCTTACCCAGTACAGCTCACACCTACCACCCCCCCCACTACCTTACCCAGTACAGCTCACACCTACCTCCCCACCTCCCACTACCTTACCCAGTACAGCTCACACCTACCTCCCCCCCACTACCTTACCCAGTACAGCTCACACCTACCTCCCCCCCACTACCTTACCCAGTACAGCTCACACCTACCTCCCCCCCACTACCTTACCCAGTACAGCTCACACCTACCTCCCCCCCACTACCTTACCCAGTACAGCTCACACCTACCTCCCCCCCCACTACCTTACCCAGTACAGCTCACACCTACCTCCCCCCCCACTACCTTACCCAGTACAGCTCACACCTACCTCCCCCCCCACTACCTTACCCAGTACAGCACGTCTACCTCTCCACCCCCCCACCCACTACCTTTTTTTTAATTCGTTCATGGGATGTGGGCATCACTGGCGAGGCCAGCATTTGTTGCCCATCCCTAATTGCCCTTGAGAAGGTGGTGGTGAGCCGCCTTCTTGAACCGCTGCAGTCCGTGTGGTGAAGGATCTCCCACAGTGCTGTTAGGAAGGGAGTTCCAGGATTTTGACCCAGCGACGATGAAGGAACGGCGATATATTTCCAAGTCAGGATGGTGTGTGACTTGGAGGGGAACGTGCAGGTGGTGTTGTTCCCATGTGCCTGCTGCCCTTGTCCTTCTAGGTGGTAGAGGTCGCGGGTTTGGGAGGTGCTGTCGAAGAAGCCTTGGCGAGTTGCTGCAGTGCATCCTGTGGATGGTACACACTGCAGCCACTGTGCGCCGGTGGTGGAGGGCGTGAATGTTTAGGGTGGTGGATGGGGTGCCAATCAAGTGGGCTGCTTTGTCCTGGATGGTGTCGAGCTTCTTGAGTGTTGTTGGAGCTGCACTCATCCAAGCAAGTGGAGAGTATTCCATCACATTCCTGACTTGTGCCTTGTAGATGGTGGAAAGGCTTTGGGGAGTCAGGAGGTGAGTCACTCGCCGCAGAATACCCAGCCTCTGGCCTGCTCTTGTAGCCACAGTATTTATATGGCTGGTCCAGTTAAGTTTCTGGTCAATAGTGACCCCCAGGATGTTGATGGTGGGGGGTTCGGCGATGGTAATGCTGTTGAATGTCAAGGGGAGGTGGTTAGACACTCTCTTGTTGGAGATGGTCATTGCCTGGCACTTGTCTGGCGTGAAAGTTACTTGTCACTTATCAGCCCAAGACTGGTTGTTGTCCAGGTCTTGCTGCATGCGGGCTCGGACTGCTTCATTATCTGAGGGGTTGCGGATGGAACTGAACACTGTGTAATCGTCAGCAAACATCCCCATTTCTGACCTTATGATGGAGGGAAGGTCATTGATGAAGCAGCTGAAGATGGTTGGGCCTAAGACACTGCCTTGAGGAACTCCTGCAGCAATGTCCTGGGGCTGAGATGATTGGCCACCAACAACCACTACCATCTTCCTTTGTGCTAGGTATGACTCCAACCACTGGAAAGTTTTCCCCCTGATTCCCATTGACTTCAATTTTACTAGGGCTCCTTGGTGCCACACTCGGTCAAATGCTGCCTTGATGTCAAGGGCAGTCACTCTCCCCTCACCTCTGGAATTCAACTCTCTTGTCCATGTTTGGACCAAGGCTGTTATGAGGTCTGGAGCCGAGTGGTCCTGGCGGAACCCAAACTGAGCATTGGTGAGCAGGTTATTGGTGAGTAAGTGCCGCTTGATATCACTGTCAACGACACCTTCCATCACTTTGCTGATGATTGAGAGTTGACTGATGGGGCGGTAATTGGCTGGATTGGATTTTTCCTGCTTTTTGTGGACAGGACATACACTGGGCAATTTTCCACATTGTCGTGTAGATGCCAGTGTTGTAGCTGTACTGGAACAATTTGGCTGGAGGCGCAGCTAGTTCTGGAGCACAAGTCTTTAGCACTACAGCTGGGATGTTGTCGGGGCCCATAGCCTTTGCTGTATCCAGTGCACTCAGCCGTTTCTTGATATCATGTGGAGTGAATCCAATTGGCTGAAGACTGGCTTCTGTGATGGTGGGGATATCGGGAGGCGGCCGAGATGGATCATCCACTCGGCATTTCTGGCTGGAGATGGTTGCAAACGCTTCAGCCTTGTCTTTTGCTCTCACGTGCTGGACTCCGCCATCATTGAGGATGGGGATGTTTACAAAGCCTCCTCCTCCCGTTAGTTGTTTAATTGTCCACCACCATTCACGACTGGATGTGGCAGGACTGCAGAGCTTTGATCTGATCCGTTGGTTGTGGAATCGCTTAGCTCTGTCTGTAGCATATTGCTTCCGCTGTTTAGCATACAAGTAGTCCTGAGTTGTAGCTTCACCAGGTTGGCACCTCATTTTTAGGTACGCCTGGTGCTGCTCCTGCTGCACTCCTCATTGAACCAAGGTTGATCCCCTGGCTTGTTGGTAATGGTAGAGTGAGGAATATGCTGGGCCATGAGGTTACAGATTGTGGTGGAATACAATTCTGCTGCTGCTAATGCTCCACAGCGCCTCATGGATGCCCAGTTTTGAGCTGCTAGATCAGTTCTGAATCTATCCCATTTGGCACAGCGGTAGTGCCACACAACAAGTTGGATGGTGTCCTCAGTGCGAAGACGGGACTTCATCTCCACAAGGACGGTGCGGTGGTCACTCCTACCAATACTGTCATGGATAGATGCATCTGCGACAGGTAGATTGGTGAAGACAAGGTCAAGTAGATTTTTCCCTCGTGTTGGTTCGCTCACCACCTGTCGCAGGCCCAATCTGGCAGCTATGTCCTTCAGGACTCGGCCAGTAGTGGTGCTACTGAGCCACTCTTGGTGATGGACATTGAAGTCCCCCACCCAGAGTACATTCATGTGCCCTTGCTACCCTCAGTGCTTCCTCCAAGTGGTGTTCAACATGGAGGAGGACTGATTCATCAGCTGAGGGAGGGCAGGTAGGTGGTAATCAGCAGGAGGTTTCCTTGCCCATGTTTGACCTGATGCTATGAGATTTCATGGGGTCTAGAGTCAATGTTGAGGACTCCCAGGACCACTCCCTCCTGACTGTATATCACTGTACCGCCACCTCTGCTGGGTCTGTCCTGCCGGTGGGACAGGACATACCCAGGGATGGTGATGGAAGAGTCTGGGACATTGGCTGAAAGGTATGATTCTGTGAGTATGGCTATGTCAGGCTGTTGCTTAACTGGTCTGTGGGACAGCTCTCCCAATTTTGGCACAAGTCCCCAGATGTTAGTGAGGCAGACTTTGCAGGGTCGACTGGGCTTTGTTTGCCGTTGTCGTGTCCGGTGCCTAGTGGTCCGTCCGGTTTTATTCTTATTGTGACTTTTTTAGCGAGATTTTACAACTGAGTGGCTTGCTAGGTCATTTCAGAGGGCAATTAAGAATCAACCACATTGCTGTGGGTCTGGAGTCACCCCGTATAGGCCAGACCGGGTAAGGACAGCAGGTTTCCTTCCCTAAAGGGCATTAGTGAACTAGATGGGTTTTTACGACAATCCGGTAGTTTTATGGCCACTATTACTGATATTAGTATTTTGATTCCAGATTTTATTTAATTAATTGAATTTAAATTCCCCATCTGACGTGGCAGGATTTGAACTCATGACTTGGATTATTAGTCTAGGCCTCTGAATTACTAGTCCAGTAATATAACCACTATGCTACCTTACCCATTGCAACACTCTGTCATCCTGACTCTGAAGACTTTAAAATGGAAGAATAGTCTGTAAAATGCAAAGACTTGAGTTTTATTTCACTGATTTTGGTCAACACAAAAAACGAAACACATCATAAGACATGCTACATGTTCCCTCTCTTCTGCCCATTTTAATGTTCTCTTTTCATGCATTAATTGGTGTAGAGGGGGAAGAACAGTGAACAGAGAGGAGGAACTGTGAGAAACCTAGAATAAAAGAGTAGGTTAATTGGGGTAAGTAAACAGTAAGTAAATTAATGGTAATCGAGTATCTAAAGGGAGTTTAGAAAAAAAAGGTTTCTAAATATAATGGACGGGCAGCTGAGACCCATTGCCTGCAATTCCTGCACCATGTGGGAACTTCAGGACGTTTCATGTGTCTTGGAGGGCCACAAGTGCAGGAAATGCCTCCAGTTGCTCGAACTCAAACTGAGGGTTTCTGAGCTTGAGCGGCGGCTGGAGTCACTGCAGAGCATAAGGGAGGCTGAAGGTTTCCTGGATCGTACGTTCCAGGAGGTGGTCACCCCGCAGCCACAGAGAGTTCAGGATAGCAAAGTGGGTGGCCATCTGAAAGGGTAGGAAGAGGCAGGCAGTGCAGGAATCTTCTGGGTGGGTGGCACTCTCAAACCGGTATTCAGCATTGAATCCCAGTGAGGGTGACGACACCTCGAAGGAGTGCAGTCCTGAGCATAGCATCATAGGTCAAAGGACTGCACGGGGGACACAGTGAAGTGTAGAAATGCAGTAGTCATAGGGGATTCGATAGTCAGGGGGACAGACGGGCGTTTCTGTGATGCCGAACTGAGTCCCGCATGGGGTGCTGCTTCCCTGGTACCAGGGTAAAGGACATCATGGAGAGGGTGCAGAACATTCTGTGGGGGAAGGGGAACAGCCAGAAGTCATGGTCCATGTGGGTACCAATGACATAGGAAAGGAAAGGGATGAGGTCCTGCGGTCAAAGTTCCAGGCGCTAGGGAGGAAGTTAAAAAGCAGGACCTAAAAAGTAGTAATCTCCGGATTACTCCCAGTGCCACGCGCTAGTGAGTACAGAAATAGGAAGATAAGGCAGGTTAATGCATGGCCAGAGACATGGTGCAAGAAGGAGGGCTTCCGATTCTTGGGGCATTGGGACCAGTTCTAGGGCAGGAGGGACCGGTTCAAGATGGACGGGCTGCACCTCAAAAGAGCTGGGACCAATGTCCTCGCAGGGAGATTCACTAGTACTATGGGAGAGGGTTTAAACTAATTTGTCAGGGGGATGGGCACCAGGATGTAGTATTAGAAAGGAGAAACAAGGTGCACAAAGGATTGGGAGAGGCAGATAGAACCGCAGTAAGAAATAGTACAGTATTAGGTGGGATCAGACGAAGAGAGAATTCAAGAAGGTCTAAGATAGGTTTAGAGTGCATGTGTGTAAATGCACAAAGCCTGGTAAATAAGGTTGGTGAGCTGCAGGTGCAAATAGCCACATGGGAATATGATGTAGTGGCAATAACGGAAAAAGGGCAGGAATGGGTACTAAATATTCCTGGATACAAGATGTTCAGGAAAGATAGGGAAGGAAAACAAGGCAGGGGATTGGGGTGGGATGGCAGTATTGATTAAGGAGAATATTGCAGTGCTTGAGAGAGAGGATGTCCTTACAGGATCAAAGACAGAATCTATTTGGTTAGAGTTAAGAAACAATAGAGGCGTCATTACATTACTGGATGTATTCTACAGGCCACCAACTAGTGGGAAGGATATGGAGGAGCAAATTCGCAGGTAAATTACAGAGAGGTGCAAGAACTATAGAGTAGTTATAATGGGGGACTTCAACTATCCTAATATAGACTGGGATAGTAATAGTGTGAAGGGCAAAGGGGGAAGGAATTTCTGAAGTGTGTTCAGGAGAACTTTCTTGATCAGTATGAATCCAGCCCAACGAGGAAGGAGGCATTGCTGGATCAGATTCTGGGGAATGAGGTAGGTCAAGTGTCAGTGGGGGAACATTTAGGGAACAGTGATTATTGTATCATAAGGTTCAGATTAGTTATGGAAAAGGACAAGGAGCAATCTAGAGTAAAAATACTTAATTGGGGTGAGAATGGATCTGGCTCGGGTAGATTGGAATCAAAGATTTACAGGCAAGATTGTAATCGAACGATGGGCGGCCTTTAAAGCGAAGATGGTCCGGGTACAGTCTAGGTACAATCCCATGAGGGGGAAAGGTAGGGCAACCAAAGCCAGAGCTCCCTGGATGACGAAAGAGATAGAGAGTAAGATGAAGCAGAAAAAGGGGGCTTATGACAGATGTCAGGTTGATGATACAAGTGAGAACCAGGCTGAATTTCGGCCACCTCCAGCGCGATCCCACCACCAAACACATCTTCCCCTCCCCTCCCCTTTCAGCATTCCGAAGGGACCGTTCCCTCCGCATCACCCTGGTCCACTTTTTTATTGCTCCCAGCACCCGCTGTCCTTCCCAAGGCACCTTCCCGTGCGAGCACAGGAGATGCAACACCTGCCCCTTCACCTCTTCCTTTCCCACCGTCCAGGGCCCCAAGCACTCCTTTCAGGTGAAACAGCGATTTACTTGTACTTCTTTCAATTTAGAGGTGTACTGTATTCTCTGCTCACAATGCGGTCTCCTCTACTTTGGGGAGACCAAACGCTGATTGGGTGATCACTTTGCTGAACATCTCCGCTCAGTCCGCAAGTGTGACCCTGACCTGCCGGTCGCTTGCCATTTTAATTCTCCGTCCCACTCCCACTCTGACCTCTCTGTCTTCAGCCTTCTACATTGTTCCAGTGAAGCTCAACAGAAGCTCAAGAAGCAGCACCTCATCTTTTGATTAGGCACTTTGCAACCTTCCGGACTCAACATTGATTTCAAAAACTTCAGATCATCACCACTGCTCCCATTTTTTCAGACAGCAGGTCCTGGTAATGGTTCTGCTGTTGCCATTTACAGCTCCTCTAGACCCATCTTTTGTTTCTTTACTTGTCCCATTACCACCCTCCTTGCCTTGCACCACCATCTCTTTTGTCATTTAATTATTCCCATCCTCCACCCTATCGCAGACCTTCGTTGATTACTCCCTGCCCTTCCCCCCCACCCCTGGCTCTGTACTTGCTTAAAAACTGTTAAATCTTCAACTTCTTCCTGTTCTGATGAAAGGTCATCGGCCTGAAACATTAACTCTGTTTCTTTCTTCACAGGTGCTGCCTGACTTGCTGAGTATTTCCAGCATTTTCTGTTCTTCTTTCAGATTTCCAGCATCCGCAGTATTTTGCTTTTGATTTTGTATTTACATTGAGCTTGTTTCCAGTAATTACGATGATGCTCGTCAATCATTGCAGTTAAATTCTGACGTATTTATTTTCCTTATGGCAGAAATGCTTGTGTTTTGTGGTGGGTAAAATTACAGGTGACCATTTTAATCAAAGCTGAAGTAAAATTGCTAAAGTGTCCTCCATTACAACCTGGAAGATGACTCTCAAAATCTTCAGTTTCTGATAAATTCTACTTCTTGTTTGGAAAATACTGCAGTAAATTATAAACAAGTGAATAAATGAAATAGTCATGCAAATAATATATTTGTATATTGTCCATAGTTATTAGCATGATGCTGCCTGTCCTGCTGAGCGATTTCAGCTTTCTGTGTTTTTATTTTGGATTAGCAGTCACAATTCCTCCATAAATCAATGAACTAAAACTTCACAAATTTATTTCATGCAATGCTAATAACTATGGACAATATACAAATATATTATTTGCATGACTATTTCATTTATTCACTTGTTTATAATTTACTGCAGTCAGGGCTAATGTTTCGGATTGATGACTTTTCGTCAGAACTAGTCCAAACTGGTCAAGATTAATGATTTGTTTAAACTAGCCATTTACTGAAGCTCCGAAAGCTTGTGATTTCAAATAAAGCTGTTGGACTATAACCGGGTGTTGTGCGTCTCCTAATAATAAATGTAGCTGTGCTCATCAGTTTGATAGTCACTTGGCAGATACAACAAAAGATTAAACACTTGCATTTTAATTTGCATTTGATTCAATAAAAAAACACTCACCTGTGGGAATAGAAAGTTCTCTTTTCAAAGCAACTTCCCATTTGAATTACAGTAGTGGAACTGTGCTACAAATATATCCCTGAACGTGGCCAATCCAAAATCAACATAACAGTCAATGTTCCACATCTCCACAGACGATTCCTCCACATCCAATTGTCTGAGCTCTTACCAGAAGATTTCACTATCTCTGAGAAAGTGAATGGCAATGATGATATTACTGATAAGAGGAACCAAATTCCACCTCCTTAGGAAAAGTTATCTGTGGGTGAATGTGAAGTCTGTGCTTCAGGCCTTTGGATTGAGCTCCCATGAGAACATTCCTGTATGACAAATACCAGCCAGACACTTTTCTAAAAACATCACTGTGACAGATCAGTAATAATGTCCTTCCTTCATCATCATAACACATGCAAAACATAAATTATGGAACAAGGAAAGGCCGTTCACCCATTCAGGCCAGATCAAATCTACTTAGCAAGGGATTCTACTCAAAGCAAGACTCCAGAGTATTTAACCTCCCCCGCTGCCCCCTGTCCCCCCATTTTGAATGCAGGAGAAAGAGATTGTCCAAAGGCTGTGTAGATTGGCACATTATCTTTCCACCTCTGGGACCTCGGTCCAATTTGAGGCTACGCTGACAGAAAAGTCTTTTCTGTCTGTTGGCTGTAGAGATACTATGTGAAGTGAGCCGAGGGAGTCTCAGTCAGGTTCTAGGGAACAAGTTCCCATGAATTGGAAGGTAGCAAATGTAACCCCGCTATTCAAGAAAGGAGGGAGAGAGAAAACAGGGAATTACAGGCCAGTTAGCCTAACATCAGTAGTAGGGAAAATGCTAGAATCTATTACTAAGGATGTAGTAACAGGACATTTAGAAAATCAGAATATGATTAACACGGTTTCATGAAAGGGAAATCATGTTTGACAAATCTTAGAGATTTTTGAGGATGTAACTAGCAGGGCAGATAAGGGGGAACCTGTGGATGTAGTATATCTGGATTTTCAAAAGGCATTCGATAAGATGCCATATAAGAGGTTGTTACACAAGGTTAGGGCTCATGGGATTGGAGGTAATATATTAGCATGGATAGTGGATTGGTTAATGGACAGAAAACAGAGGGTAGGAATAAACAGGTCATTTTCAGGTTGGAAGGCTATAACTAGTGGGGTGCCGCAAGGATTCGTGCTTGGGCCTCAGCTATTTACAATTTATATTGATGATTTAGATGAGGGGACTGAGTGTAATATATCCAAGTTTGCTGATGATACAAAGCTAGGTGGGAAAGTAAGCTGTGAGGAGGACGCAAAGAGTCTGCAAAGGGATATCGACAGGTTAAGTGAGTGGGCAAAAAGGTGGCAGATGGAATATAATTTGGGGAAATGTGAGGTTATTCGCTTTGGTAGGAAAAATAGAAAAACAGAATATTTTTTAAATGGTGAGAAACTATTAAATGTTGGTGTTCAGAGGGATTTGGGTGTCCTTGTACATGAAACATAGAAAGTTAACATTCAGGTACAGCTAGAAATTAGGACAGCAAATGGTATGTTGGCCTTTATTGCAAAGGGGTTGGAGTACAAAAGTAAGGAAGTCTTGTTGCAATTGTACAGGGTTTTGAGAACACACCTGGAGTACTATGTGCAGTTTTGGTCTCCTTACCTTAGGAGAGATATACTTGCCTTAGAGGCGGTGCAACGAAGGTTCTTTAGATTGATTTCTGGGATGAAAGGGTTGTCCTATGAGGAAAGATTGAATAGAATGGGCCTATATTCTCTGGAGTTTAGAAGAATGAAGATCTGATTGAAACATATAAGATTCTAAGAGGGCTTGACAGGGTAGATGCTGAGAGGATGTTTCCCCTGGCTGGAAAATCTAGAACTAGGGGGCATAGTCTCAGGATAAGGGGTCGGACATTTAGGACTGAGATGAGGAGGAATTTCTTCACTCAGAGAGTTGTGAATATTTGGAATTCTCTACCCCAGAGGGCTGTGGATGAGTATATTCAAAACTGAGATCGATAGATTTTACTCTAGGGGAATCAAGGGATATGGGGATCGGGCGGGAAAGTGGAGGTGAGGTCGAAGATCAGCCATGACCTGATTGAATGGCGGAACAGGCTCGAGGGGCCGTATAACCTGCTCCTGCTCCTATTTCTTATATTCTTATGTTCATATGAAAGAAAAAACAAAGTTACATTTATATAGCCCCTTGTATTACCCGAAGACATCTCAAAGGACTTCATAGCCAATGAATTACTTTTAAAGTGTAGTCACTGTTTTGATGTAAGGAAATGCAAGATCCCATAAACAGCAATAAGATAAGTGACCAGATAATGTTTTAGCGATTTTGATTGAGGGAGAACCCCCTTTCCCTTCTTCAAATCGTGCCATGGGAGCTTTTACATCCACTGGATGGCGGATGGGACCTCGGTTTACCATCTCATCTGAAAGACGGCACCTCCGACTGTGTAGCACCCCCTCAGTACTGCACTGGAGTGTCAGCCGAGATTACGTGCTGAAGTCCTGGCGTGGGTCACTTCAGAGGTTGTGGGTTCAAGACCCACACCAAAACTTCAGCACGTAATCTCAGCTGACACTCCAATGCAGCACTCTCGGAGGTGCCGGCTTTCAGTAGAGATGTTAAACCGAGGTCAGCCTTGGCTCAGAGGTGAGAGTGCTACCTCTGAGCCACAGCTGACTCCAAAGATCAAACTTGACGCTAACTGGCAATCGCACTCAGAGAAGCCACAAACATGGCTGGTGTGGAAAATGGAAAATATGATGCTGATGCAGTGAAGGTGGGGGTTGGGTCGCTCTTCTGAAGTTGGGGACATGGTACATTGTTTGGGAAGAATAAAGAGAGCTTTACTCTACAACTAACTATGCTACATGTGACCTGGAACAGCTTGATGCTGACACTGGGTTCTCAAAATGAGAAAGTATACCATTTCCCAGCACTAAGATCTCTCATAGAATAGAATCATAGAAAGGTTACAGCACGGAAGGAGGCCATTTGGCCCATCGAGTCCGCGTCGGCTCTATGCACAAGCAATCCAGCTAGACCCACTCCCCCACCCTCTCCCCGTAGCCCTGCACATGTTTTCGTTTCAAGTACTTATCCAGTTCCCTTTTGAAGGCCATAATTGAATCTGCCTCTACCACTCTCTCGGGCAGTGCATTCCAGATCCTAACCACTCGCTGCGTAAAAATGTTTTTCCTCATGCCTTTGGTTCTTTTGCCAATCACCTTAAATCTATGCCCTCTGGTTCTTGACTCTTCCGCCAATGGGAACAGTTTCTCTCTATCTACTCTGTCTGGACCCTTCATGATTTTGAATGCCTCTATCAAATCTCCTCTCAACCTTCTCTGTTCCAAGGAGAACAATCCCAGCTTCTCCAGTCTATCCATGTAATTTAAGTCCCTCATCCCTGGAATCATTCTCGTAAATCTCTTCTGCACCCTCTCTAAGGCCTTCACATCCTTCCTAAAGTGCAGTGCCCAGAACTGGACACAATTCTCCAGTTGTGGTCAAGCCAGAGTTTTATAAAGGTTCATCGTAACTTCCTTGCTTTTGTACTCTAGGCCTCTATTTATAAAGCCCAGGACCCCGTATGCTTTTTTAACTGCTTTCTCAACTTGCCCTGCCACTTTCAACGATCTGTGCACATATACCCCCAGATCCCTCTGTTTCGCTACCCCTTTTAGAATTGTGCCCTCGAGTTTATATTGCCTCTCCTCATTTTTCCTACCAAAATGCATCACCTCACATTTTTCCGCGTCACACTTCATCTGCTACGTGTCCGCCCATGTCACCAGCCTGTCTATATCCTCTTGAAGTCTATCACTATCCTCCTCATTGTTTACTACCCTTCCAAGTCTTGTGTCAAATTTTGCAAATTTTGAAATTGTGTCCTGTACTCCCAAGTCCAAATCATTAATATATATCAAGAAAAGCAGTGGTCCCAGCACTGATCCCTGGGGAAGACCACTGCATACCTCCCTCCAGTCCAAAAAACAACCGTTCACTACTAGTCTCTGTTTCCTGTCATTTAGCCAATTCTGTATCCATGTTGCTATTGCCCCCTTTATTCCATGGGCTACAATCTTAATAGCAAGCCTACCATGTGGCATTTTATCAAATTCTTTTTGAAAATCCATATACACCACATCAGCTGCATTGCCCTCATCTACCCTCTCTGTTACCTCATCAAAAAAACTCTATCAAGTTGGTTAAACACGATTTGCCTTTAAGAAATCTGTGCTGGCTTTCTCTAATCAATCCACACTCGTCGAAGTGACTGTTAATTTTGTTCCAGATTATCGTTTCCAAAAGTTTCCCCACCACCGAGGTTAAACTGACTGGCCTGTAGTTGCCGGGTTTATCTTTACACCCTTTTTTGAACAAGGGTGTAACATTTGCAATTCTCCAGTCCTCTGGCACAACCCCTCTACCTACGGATGTCTGGAAGATTGGATGAGCACAACATTAAACGTGCAAAAGAAAATTGACTATTTTATTTTATGCATTTATTAGAAAAATGTATTTCTGCATTTTTTATTTCATGTAAATTTAATGCATTTTATTGTTTACATTTTCTGGGGTTTCTTTGTTGTAATTTTTATGCTTCTTTCAGTAAATCTTTATTTTTCACCAGTACTGAATCCTGGGCCTTTTTCTTTTGAAAAGCTTATTGTAATTTTTTTTTTGAAAGAAAGAAACCTTAAATTCACATCTGGTTACATCTCTCCTGGGCTGCCATTACAAAATGCCCATTGACTACAATGCTATTATATGAATGGGAATCAGTTTGTGCAGCTCTTCAAGGTATGAAAAATCACAGGTTGAAATGCGTCATTGTTTATCATAGGACTGATTTCCTAATGTTCGTGCTGGCTCTTTGTCAGAGCAATGAAAAGCTAATGTATCTTTATTTAGGTACATAGCCATGTATCTTTATGTTTCAAATATTTATCCAGGTTCCCCTTAAAAGATGTAGCAATCACATCTCAAACACCCTTGTAAGATTACTTTTCTCTTTTGTTCAGAATACAAAAGGCTAAGAATTCAAGGGCGACATTGTAGTTACTTTCTAATTTTAAAGAATTATAGTTTGACATACAACACAACAGTTTGTACCAGAAAGTATTAACTTTCATACAACCTTGTCTTTCTAGTGAGTACCACTCAAGATAAAGAATTGATCAGATTATTTGTCTTGGAGGACAAACAAAGTTTCCTTTCCTATCGTGCCTTGTTCTGATGTCATCCGTAGGTCTCCCCAAAACCTTTGTAGAATGAGCTGTTTTATATGGTTTCCTCTCCAAAATCTGTTGTTTAATTATCAAATGTCAAAGAACCTCTTAACAGTTTGCAGGCCTTGCCTCCTTATCTCTGCAACTGCTGCGCGTGGTTTCTTCTTATCGGTTACTTGCTATCATTGCTTTTCTCGAGCAACAGCTTTGTTGTACAAACCTTTGATGTTCTGCTCTATAGTAAAAGGAACCTATTGCCTTTTTATATTGCAGTGATCTCTCTTACACCCCTACCTGCTGTGACCAAAAGCCTGTGTTTTAGAAGCCAATGGGGGAAAAAATTCAATAGGGGCCGTTTTTGGGCGTAGGTAGCGTGATGTGCTATTACCCCGCGCCCAATGGCCCCTGCGCAGGCAGGACGCAAGTTTCAGCTCACCCGAGGACTCACCTGCAATCAGGGTTCCATTCCAGGCCTTGTACATGGAATCAATGCAATTTGCACTTTCCACTATCAGAGGGGGCTCAATCTCTCAATCTCTTAAAGGGAGGATGTTTCTTAGAAATCTCTTAAAGGTAGCTGGTAACTGTTATTTGCTGAAAATAACAGTCTACTGCCTGCATGGAGTCTGAACGGAGATCAGACATCGCATACGTAAAACACAGATGCGGGTCCCATCCCTATGGGAGATGGGACCTGCATCTGATGAGTTATGTTAAAACATTGAATAAAGGTTGCACACTACTAAATCCCACATCCTCCAATCTGCAGGCTAGTCTTCACCAATTTGCCGATCTGAGTTGGTACCAGGCCTGCGAGAGTGCATGCACCAAGGTTCTCTGCTGATGCACCTGAGTCCTTGGTGCAAGAGGTGGACAGAAGGAGGGACATCCTATATCTGCAGGGGGGTGGGTGGGGGGGGGGGGGTGCAAGAGGCCCTCCAGACATATATCCAAAAGGCAGTGGGAGGCAACAGGGGACAAAGTCAATGCCAGGTGCATAGCATCATGAACATGGATGCAATGCAGGAAGAAGTTCAATACTTTGACATGAGTGGTCAAGGTGAGTGAGGTCAACTGTCAAGTGGCGTCTCCTACAAACTGCACCACGCACCACACCCCACATCCCCCACATACCAAGAAACTCTTTCCATCCGTACTCAACTCTTCCAACCAGATGCTTCCTCTCACCCTTACACATTACATTGTTTCAAGCAGCCCACCCACAACTCACAGGTAACACACACTGGCAGCTATTCAAACATGACAGGCACATCACCCAGACACACATCCCACTTTCTTGCAGGAGAAGGTGGCGCATATCAAGGGGCAGCAAGTGGCAGTGCCATTTAGCCCGTCGAGCCTGTTCTGTCATTCAATGAGATCATGGTGAATCTGTGACCTAACTCCATATATCTGCCTTAGCCCCATATCCCTTAATACCCTTGGTTCACAGAAATCTATCAATCTCAAATTTAACTTTCACATGTGAGCTTGCATCAACTGCCATTTGCAGAAGAATGTTCCAAATGTCTCCCACCCTTTACGTGTAGAAGCATTTCCTAACTTCACTCCTGCACGTCCTGGCTCTAAATGTTAGGCTATGTCCCCGCGTCCTAGTATTCAAATGTAGGAGACCTCCAAAAACAGTTACAAATGTCAGAAGCAATAATCCAGCCACTAACCTGTAAATCCTGCACAATCCCTTTAAATAGCACCGGTGGGGGGGGTCCTCCAGGCACTCTAAGACACGTTCAGATGGTCGGGGTTAAGATTGTGCGTTGTGTTGAGTGTTAAGTCCCAAAATAGTGTCTATCACTTTAAATTAGTGTTGCACACTGGTTGAAGCCATTTTCTTCCTACTTTACATGATTCCAGCGTTCGTTATCTGGCCCTGCGCCAACTCCTATACCAAGATGGTGTCCAGCGCACGGTCATGCTGGAAACAGCGGGCGCTACACGGCCCAATTTAACGCCCTGTCCGAAACAACGGGCGCTACACGGCCCACTTTAGCGCCCTATGTGTTTTAATCCTAACAACCGTTTTAGCTCAATATTATCCAACTAGCTTATTTATTTAATAATCTATATGTGCCTATCCTTACAGTACAATGTCCTCGGCCCTGAAATTCATCCTTCTCCAATGTTATCAGCGTCATTGAGGGGAAAAGACAGGATTTGCGAGAACACAGTTTAAACCAATTCTGTGTACATTACTGTTCTGTCTTTGTTCTGTATTAGAATAATGTAAAAACATATCTATATTCTTACATTCCCTTTCTCAGGGCTAAAAAGTATCTCCTTTTGTGACCTTGTAAACTTATTTTCCCTTCAGAGCTAATAATTTTATCGTATTCTCTCTTATCTTAACTTGTTTCAGGGTTTTTTAAAAAACGCAAGCAAACCATTGCTACGAGGGAGATCAGCACAAATATCTGTGCTACTAGCAGGAATGCAGAGGCTGTTCTTACCCAGAGATGCTATATGCCACTCCCACCATTCTTGGTTACCAAGGGTGGCAATTAACTGTTCAATATCATCATTCTGCTGCTGCAGAACAATGAGATTGTCCCTGAGAAGTGCTGGTGTGTTGCAACATGGATTTATCAATCAAGGAAGGGGTGGAATTAGATGACTAAAATTCATAACTGCTCGTAAGGCTTCTGTCTGGAGGGCAACGTTTACTTGAATTTCTGTAACATTGCGGACCAATAGGCACTAATATTTTACCCCCAGTTTTAGTCATTTTGGTTGGTGTAAGGCAAAATGTTGATTGCCAAACCATGGCGTGTAATGCAATACCTGAACATTAGTTCTTTTTGAATTCCATCAGTCAACCTGGTGAAGTTAAGGGATTCTTCATTTAGGGTGAAGCCACATGCTAACGATGAGCACATCGCAGCTACATAGCCAGGCACCACTGTGACTATTTGTGGCTTTCCAGACTCCCTCATTCACTCTAACTAGTATCCTTGGAAGTTTACAAACTCCTTGTGTATATCATTTTCTAACAAGTCTATCGTGTCTACGTTAAATATTTCCATTGGTCTTAAATCAACAGATAACGGTATCACAGGAATCAGTCCAAAATAATATCACTTTGCTTGCAAGGCTGCCTGGCATAATACACCAATCCAAATTTTCGCACCTTACACCAATCTATATTTCCATCTGATGTCCAGATTTTCATGTGTTTGCCTAATATAACATTTGGGAACTAATTATTTTCTATATCATTTAACCCCTTTTTAGATCCGATTAAGTAAAAAAAAAACCTCCATATGTTCTACACATAATTGCTTGTGAGATCAGTTGTTCCTTATAGTCTTTGTTGTTCTGATATAACATCCCCTGTCTGCCTATTTATTCCCTTAAACAGACCCTTTAATTACTCTCGCAATGTTTTATCATGTTCCCACATTCTCTTTATGTCAATTCACTTGATTTTCTTCCCGAATTGCACTTAGTAAAATCGTATACCATTTCTTTTAGCAATGCATGATTAAATTCTACATACATTCAATTACATAAATCAGAAGGCAAAGATACAAAAGAAAAATTTAACAGAGTAGGAAAATTTGCAAATCTCAAACTGTTATCAGTCTACTTTTTGGTCCTTGTCCTTGTCTCGGACATTTCGTTGATTCATCCTGGTCCAATTTAATTTTGTTATGTATGGGATCTTGCCTTTTTCCCTTTAACATGAGTCCACAGTTCAAACAATTGCCACAATTGATCATTAATTTATTTGCCTTCATGTCGTCGCCAGAAATATAGAACATTTAAAGTTTTAGTACATTGTTTTGCCAGATAAATATCAGCCCCCTTGCACCTCCAATTGTCATTGGTAAGAGACGTATTCAGGTACTCTGATAATTTTTCAAAAGCAAAATACTGCGGATACTGGAAATCTGAAATAAAAACAGAAAATGCTGGAAATACTCAGCAAGTGAGGCAGCATCTGTGGAGAAAGAAACAGAGTTAATGTTTCAGGTCAATGACCGTTCATCAGAACTGGAAGAAGTTCATTTCTGACAAAGGGGCATCGAACTGAAAGGTTAACTCTGTTTCTTTCTCCACAGATGCTGCTGGATTTGCTAAGTATTTCCAGCATTTTCTATTTTTATTTTACTCTGGTTACTCTTTCCTGACTGGTCACAACAAAATCTATCAGAGCAGCAAGGAACATTCATGCCACCCGTTCAATCTAAAAAGAAATCACTCCCCATAGAGATTAGAAAACTCCTGCCATATTAGTTTAAATCCTTCCCCATTGCTTTATTTACCCAAGGACATTGGTGCATTTTGGTTCAGGTGAAGGCCATCCCTTTGGTATAGCCTTCCCTTATTCCAGAAACCATTTTAGTACCTCAAGAATGTGAACACTTATCTCCTGCTCCAGCCCTGGAGCCATGCATTGACTTCCTAATCTTCCACTACTTAATCTGTTCAGCACATGGCATATGAAGTAATACAGAAATTACCATACTTGAGGTCTTGTTTCTCAGTCTAGTGCCTAACTCCTTCAAGGCTTGCATTTTGTGAAAAGCACTAATGCAGTGATATTGGGCAAGAGTGGAATAGTGTTAAGTGGGAAAGGAGATACAAGTGCTAGTCATGCTTTTGATTGTCACCTTTTTGATGCATTTATGGGAATTAGGACAATACCTGATAGGCTGCATATAGTGACACCACTATTCCTGAAATGAATGAAGATGATTGGGTAATTCACCTGTCAATCATGCCTGGAGACCATATTGCTGTAAGTGACTGGGATTGATTTTATACACATAATTTGTAACTATCCTCCACCCGCTACATTTTGCTGGAGAAAAAAATCAATGTGTATAATATAATTATCCTCCACTCACTGCATTTTGTTGGGGAAAATATAAATTTGTATTATGTAACTATCCTCCACTCACTGAATTTTGCTGATGAAATAACCCTGCTTTTATCGGGAGATGTTGCTGCAGTTTTGGTCATGAGCTCTGTTTGCTGTAGTTCGTAGAGACTCTTTTAAATAGACTTTGTTGACTGTTCTGGTGCACTATTTAAATAGACTCTCTTTGGTGTTTGCTGAGTAAATAGACTTTGTTTGCTATAAAATAGACTGTTTGATGTAAGTCCTACCATAAGTCCCACCCTGCCTCCAATCATTGGCTGACATAGTGGTGTCAATAGACACGATGTACCTGATATTGTACTGCTGGTAGGATTGAGCCATTGGCATAACAATTGAAGGCATTTTTACCTTGCTGATCTCCGATATAATACTGTCCCTATCTTACAGGTTTGCTGCAGATGATACAACATTATACTGCTCACCTATAGCAAGCGAGGGCAGTTGTTCTGCACAACTGGCAAGTAGGTGTACCAATGGTTTGAGGCCTGCTAATCTCTTTAGTGTGCCTTCTTTTATCTGGTACCTATATCATATAATTGAGGTGCTTTAAAAGTAAACTAACCTTAAGGAGTGAATAAAACTGGCCACCAAATCCGCCCCCCAATCTAATGTTTTCATGAAAATTTTAGAAATATAGAAAAATGTTTTGCCAAGAGCACTGCACTAAAAAGGTACTGTCAACATTACAACAAAAAAAATTCCAAAGGCTACTTGAGAGCTCTACAAAGTTGGAGCTTGCCTTGCAATCATTCAAAATGGGACAACAAACCCAGCAGAAATATTGGGGAATTGTGAGTGATGGTCATTTAAATATTTTAACATAAAATCTGAGGCCTTAATGAGGCTTGTGCATCAAAATGGGCGCAAGGATTTCAGTTCAATAATAATAGAAGATTGGTGATTTACTGCTCTGAAACAAGTTCATAAAGACTCCATTGCCAAATTCTCTGCTCCTTCTGCATCAGATCGCCACTGAACCTCTTCATCTCTGGGTGAAAGACCAAGGTCCATAGTGGGTAGTCTTGGAAATGGGAGAAAAGACGAGATAGATTAAACAATGGTAGCTAGGTTACACCAGTCTTTGGTTTTGAAAGTCTGTAGTTGGTCGGAGGAAGGAAAGACAGAGCAGAGTAAGAAGTTCCAGTTTTGAAGTCCTGGGAAAGTGAGGGTTAGAGTAGAAATTACTGATTAGTAATCAGTAGAGTTAATTCATTATGTTATGCTTGAGCTGCGTTGCATTTGTAACACTGTATTACATTGGGGATGCTGTGCCATATTACATATTTCACCCTGCAGACCACATTGTGTCATACTATGTTACACTACCCACTCATACATTGTCATACTTTCAATATTATACTGCGTCACACCCTCTGATCAGATTAGACTGACTGCCTGAATTTTTTGTTGGGGAATGGTGTGTAGCGCCCTGGAAAACTAAAAAAGAAAATTGTCTGTCAGATTTTTTTCTATGTAATGGATGGCTGGCTGCTTCAGATGGCACTGTGGTATCAACAAATCATTCTTGTAAACATGAACAATGAGTTCAATCTGATGAGATTGGTGAGAACTACAATAATAGAGAAACTAATTCAAAATTTCATTTTGAAATTCTCTGGCATCTACTTTGGCTGATTGCAAGGCAGGGCTACTTTTTCTCTGAAGGATGCCATTCTTAGGTGATGTAATCCTTCAAATCACTTTGTAATGTACAGGAACCTCCATCAATGAATCATTCAGATTCCAGCAGAGTTTGAAATGAGAGGGGAATTAATTTGCAATATCAAAGTAATTATGGAGGTACATTGAGGTAAATTGTAACCCCAAGAACAGGTGGGTTGGGGGCGGGTGGGTAGTAAAAATCCTCCGTTTTCAGAGCGGGACCGCATCCCGAATGTGCCTACTTCTGGATTTGACCCAGACGAGTTTGGATGCGTGTGTGCTCCTGACACCCGGAAGTCCCACTGGCACTTAAAACCGGTGGGCCGATATTTAAAGGGCCAAGTGAGGTATTTAAAATATTTAATGCTGTTAACTTTTTGTTTATTGACTTACACAAATCATTTTAACTTCTTCTGAACGTGCCTGCCATGGCCTTTAAAACATGCCATGGAAACGGAGGCGAGTTGCAGTCGATCCTCATTTGGACCTTTAAACCAGTGATTGACACACGTGAATAAAAGGTGAGTCTTTGCAGCAGGGCAATTCAGTTCTCTCAGACAAACCTTCTGCTGGGAGTTCTTTGTGTTTAGACTGAGATTTCTTTGTTCACACTCAGAATTCTTGTGCTCACACAAATTTACCTACATTTTGGATCCCCTCAAACTGACAACATCAGGATGGGGGGCGAAATGGATTTATTCAACAGTAAAAGAGGAGGAGGCACATCACCATCCACAGGAACGGCGTGCAGTTCTAGGAGTTGCAGCTCCACAGGACAGGTGCGCCACAAGGACCTGGAGAAGAGCAGAGAGGGGACCAACGGAGGGGCTGAGGTCGCAGGAGGCACTACCCATGTGAAAGGGTCTACAGGCAGACGCTGAGCTTCCTGGACCTCTTTGAGGAGCAGTGCCTATGCAGGCTGAGATTGAGTCATCAGATAGTCACAGACATCCGAATGCTCCTTCATAGAGAGCTGCTCCCGGCTGTGCCTGGTGGCCACGCATTGCCCATCGCAGTTAAAGTCACCACTGCCCTCAATTTCTTCTCCTCCGGATCCTGCCACCGGTGACATCGGCAGGGTGTCTCAGTCATCTGGTCACAGATGGCTTGTTTGCCAGGGCATCCAACTGCGTCAACTTCCTCTGTGACGACATCAGCCAGACTGAGAGGGCAATGGGTTTCAACTCTCTGGCTGGATTCCCAAGTGTACAGGGCGCAATTGATTGCACACACGAAGCAATCCAAGGACCTCCACGTGAGCCAGGACTGATCATCAACCGAAAGGGATATCACTCCATCAATGTGACCACCAGAAGAGGTTTCTGCAGGTGTGTGCCAAACTCCCTGGCAGCTGCCATGATTCCTTCACTTTGCGCGAGTCCAACATCCCGGCCCTCTTCCACACACAAAGCAGACTTAAAGGCTGGGTCCTGGAAGAAAACATAAAGCAATATTAAGAATCATCACAGAAGTGAGTTTGCGATGAGCATACTGATGTGTGCAAAGGTCAATCATTGATAATATCAATTTATGATGTGTGTGAAGGATGTTAAAGTTCTGTCACCAGATATTTGCGGGGTTCCAGTCTCAGCATCTCCGACAGCCAGGCATTCGACCGTGCGGCTGAGTTTCAAGGCTTCCTCCTCTGCCTCTGTCAGGGCACTATTTGTGGTGGTCCCCCTCCAGTCCTACTCCTCTCCCATGCATTTTGCACCCTCTTCTCCTTCAAGGAGAGAAAGAACAGACTTGTGAGTGAGGGTGACAGAGTCAGTCATCGAGCCCGATGGATGCATTGCTTTGAGTGAGGCTGCCAATGAAAGAGATACATCAGGGGGTGAGTATCAGACAGATTCATGACATTGCATCAGATTGGGGTGAGTGGGAGTGCTGGGTTCACAAACGGGGAGGTGAGGAAGTGCACAGAAAGTGAAGGTAAGTTGATAATGAGACTTAAGTGACTGTGAGAAGTAATGTGATGGAATTCATTTGGCAAGACAGAGTCGGGGGGGTTAATGTACACCACAGGATGTAGGTGAATTAGTAACTTTACTCACTTTTCCTGACCTAGTCAGGTCATTGAAGCACTTCCTGCACTGCACCCATGTCCTTGCCACCATGCTCCTGCTGCTCCTCTGCCACCTTGAGCCAGGCCTTCTTGGAGGCAGAGGCAGGACGCTCCCTCCTATCACCCGGGTACAGTATGTCCCTCCTGCTCCTCACACTGGCCAGTAGCAACTCAAGCGAAGTGTCATTAAACCGGCGTGCTGGCTTAC
The DNA here is from genome assembly GCF_035084215.1 of Heptranchias perlo. Classification (NCBI taxonomy): domain Eukaryota; kingdom Metazoa; phylum Chordata; class Chondrichthyes; order Hexanchiformes; family Hexanchidae; genus Heptranchias; species Heptranchias perlo. The sequence goes on from NC_090338.1 coordinate 17,904,974, forward strand.
TTCAAATTCCTCTCAAAATTCATGGTTGCAACGGCCCTTTAAATACTCCAGCTCCCAGCACATCATTTGGGTGCGCACTACGCCTGCTGCACAGCTTGGAGGCACGAAACCCGGAAGTCACATTAAGGGCCTTCAATTGAGTCGCGATTGCTCGAGGCAACGCATGCAAAATTTTTCCAGGTTTCCCACGTGACTATTCACCACCCCCCCCACCACCGGCTGAGTTCCCACTGGTATGTTAAAACTTACCCCATTGTGTATATATGAGGTGGGATTATCTTGCCTAGAGGTATTTTGTATATCCGCGAGTGGGTTGCTCTATGTATCTTTAGGAAAGGTGTTACCTTGTGCATCTGTGAGGTAAGGAGTTCAGCTGTGATACAAATGTTTGCAGGCATGTCTAGGTGTATGGTGATATGTGTAGATGTATGGAGATATGTACAGGCATATGGCAATATGTGCAGGTATGTAAGGCATGTTGAGATGTATGCATCTGTTCAGACATTTGCTGGTGTGAACAAGTTTGTGTGGACATGAAGGTGTACCAAAGCATGTGCAGGCATATGGCAATGTGTGCATCAGGTACAGTCATAAAATCTACCTTGGTGCTTTAGAGCTCATCACTGCGTACCAGAGACAGGAAACACTATAGTCAGAATCTATCTAATGCATGTGAATCCAAATTCGCTATGGGAGTCAGTTTGGACTGAAATTAAAATGTAATAAAGAGGAAAAAAGAACTTGCATTTATATAGTGCCTAATCACATCCCAAAGTGCTTTACGACCAATGGATTACTTTTCTGAAGTGTAATCACTGTTGTCACACAGGCAAATGTGGCAGCCAATTTGCACACAACAAAATCCCACAAATAACACATTAATGAATGACCAGTTAATCTGTTTTTGGGTGGCATTGGTTGAAGGTAGAATGGTGGCCAGGATCTTGGGAGAAAATTCTGGTCTTTTTCAAATAGTAATAAGTTAACGTTATTCAGTTTATTGTCCAAATAAGTACTTGCCATTTTCAGATTATTATGCCGATGACATCATGTACGACAGAACTGCACAGTCTCTGAACTCAGTAAAGGGGAGTCACGAGAGGCCTATTCCTTGGGATCTGAATGCGACAACTCGTGCTTTCTGCATGTGGGATTTCTGTCTTCATTGCTCTTGTGTAAAGTCCTCTTGTTGTTTCTGAGCCTTTATAAAACCTCAGTTGCAGAACTATTAATATAGCAGAAAGTGGATTTATTGATGGGTCACTGCAGAATTACATTGTAAAATATTTATATGCTGTTCAATATACTGTACTCTGTAAATAATAAATAACAGACTCATTCCAGGTTTCTTGTTGGTAATGATTGTAGATGGTTTTATTTGCTTCATTTACTATTGAGAACAGATTTCATTCATTGATGTGGATGACAAACAGTTTGGGGTCATTAAATTTTAGCTATCATAATCAGGATAAACATTAGTGATCTCTTAGAAAGGAAAGGGCTAATCAGGAACAGTCAACATGAATTTATATGGGTCAAGACATGTTTGACTACTTTAATTGGATTTAAGAGTATAGACAACAGGAATGGAGTGGTTGTGGTATATTTGAATTTTCAAAAACATTTAATAAAGTGACACATAAGATACTTGTGGCAAAGATTAAGACCAATGGTATTAAGGGTAAAGTGGTTGTGTTGATAGAGAGATGTCTGGAAGATAGAAAACAGAGAATAGGAGTAAATTGTTAAGAAGTAGCTAGTTGACCAATCCCAAGTTATGTACATAAATGATTTGGGCTTGGGCATAAAGGGAACAATATCAATGTTTTCTGATGATATCAAATTAGAGGACATGCAAATTCTGAGAAAGAATGCAAGAGAATTCAGGATGACATAGATAATTAGGATGTTTTGGGGGAAAAAGAATAGAGAATGGGATATATTCCACATGAGAAAATTCTCAATGAAGTGGAGGGTCATAGAAGTCTAGGGATGAAGCTATGTAGACCTTTACAAGCAGCATTGCAACCAGAAAATGCCATAGAAAAGATATATGGGATTCTGGATTTTATTTTTGAAGCATTAAGTACAAAATGTGAGGAGGTGCAGTATCTTCCTACCATCTTCTTCTGTATCTTCAGCTTTAAAAAAAGATCAGAGATAAAATGAACTACAGTTTTAAACTAACAAATGTAACTACCATGCAAATATACATTTAATCATAGAATTCAAGCTGAAAATATTGTTAACGCTACTCAAAAAGTAATTAGACTTATTCCATCCTAACAAAACAGTGGTCCTGAATAGGTATGGATAGTTACATAGCACAGAACAAAGTATCTTCTGATTCACAGCTAACAATATTACAGGAGATCTACTAGTATATATATATATATCAGTTAAACATACTAGTAAATCTCCCGTGATGGTGTGCATGGCCAGTCAGCCGTTTTGCTGTTGCGAGGAGGTTGCTGGGTGTGGAAGTGAGGGAGTGGTGCACATTTTTATTGAAAGGATTTGGAAAGAAGTTTGTAAGAGATATTCTGAGAGATTGCAAAGACGTATTTTATGAGCGGTTCCCAGAAAATCAATAGTATTTTCCTTACCCACTGAAGGTAGATTAATTAATTAAATATTCCCTCACATTCCACGCTTAGGTAAATAAATCAATAAATCTCTGCATATAATATGGGAGAGCAGCACTTTACTGTCTATTTAAGTAGGGTGCGTTGTTAATAACAAAGGCAAAAAAAACTTAAGAAAATATTAAATGAATTTGCATCTTTCCTGCTTTGCTAAAAATGGGCATCAGTATTTAGTGTTATCAAAATAAAGGTCAATAAGTGTTGAAATTTAGGTATTTTGTTCGTAACCTCGCTCCGTGTTTGAATAATGGAAGATTATTACTCTTCAGAACTTGCTGCTTTTATACTCAGAACTCAAAAGCAATCATTATTCACATTAAGTAAATAAAAATGCAGCTGCTGTAACCATTTACAATTCATTACAAAATATAAAGACCTGCTGCGAGTCTTGCCCACTCACTAGTTTTCTCTCCAGCTTTAGCTGTGTTTGGCAGTCTGATTGTACTTATTTTTTATTCGTTCATGGGATGTGGGCGTCTTTGGCGAGGCCAGCATTTATTGCCCATCCCTAATTGCCCTTGAGAAGGTGGTGGTGAGCCGCCTTCTTGAACCGCTGCAATCCGTGTGGTGAAGGTTCTCCCACAGTGCTGTTAGGTAGGGAGTTCCAGGATTTTGACCCAGCGACGATGAAGGAACGGCGATATATTTCCAAGTCAGGATGGTGTGTGACTTGGAGGGGAACGTGCAGGTGGTGTTGTTCCCATGTGCCTGCTGCCCTTGTCCTTCTAGGTGGTAGAGGTTGTGGATTTGGGAGGTGCTGTCGAAGAAGCCTTGGCGAGTTGCTGCAGTGCATCCTGTGGATGGTACACACTGCAGCCACTGTGCGCCGGTGGTGAAGGGAGTGAATGTTTAGGGTGCTGGATGGGGTGCCAATCAAGCGGACTGCTTTGTTCTGGATGGTGTCGAGCTTCTTGAGTGTTGTTGGAGCTGCACTCATCCACTCAATTTGCTAACTTCAGTTACGGGTCATCAGTTACTATATAGAATACATGTTTTTGCTTTCATAGTTACCTCGGAAAAAATTGAAGGGTTCATGATGCTTCATCCAAAAAAATATACATTTAACCTAAAAATAATTTCCATGCAGGGTTTTATTCTTAGCAATTTTCCATCGGAGGGACAGCCACTTAAATGGCACATTCTAGAAGACTCTGTGAATGGCCGGTCTTGCTGTCTATCATAAAAATTCCAGAAGTTGTATCCACAGGATTGTGTTGGGAGGTATAATCTGCTGGCTTCAGTCCAGGAATCTGCATGCACTCAAGGCTCAGGCTTCTCGCATAGACACAGGGCTTTTGATGGGAAACATGTTCCTGACATTTCAAAGAAAGAATGCTTTTGTACAAGTTAATTATTTTCTTGTAATTTTTAATTTTTTATGCCTTCATTATATTTTAAACCACTTATAGTAAGCCGTCAGCTTAGAGGAGAAACGAAGATGGTGGGCTAAAAGAATTTCAAAAAAATATTCGATTTGTTCCCGTGTACCTTTCTTTTATTGATGGCTTTTCCTGGCTGCTCATTCTTAACTGGTATTGTTCATGCATCTATAGTACTTTTTCATTGGAAGTTCATCTACATAAATTTCAGACGTTTGATTGGTACCTGTTCAATTGTGATTTGTCATTTTCTTGTAATTATTAAACTTAAGCCAATCGGACGTTTGGCTTAATTTGCATATTGAAAGGTCTTATGCTTGAGGTGTGACAGATAAAATGCCTGCACACATTTTAGATACAGAGTTTCTACAGTTTCAGTCAGCATATCCCCATAATTACCCATCTTGGGTGACCCTTCAACCATCTCAGGTATGAGCCAAAGTCACGATTATTCAAAGTGAGCAAAATGCCAGTGCAAAAGACAGCTCTTCAGATGTGGGAAAAAATAATTGCATGCTCTTTTAAGTGATTATGGTTCCAACTTCTTTCCAAATCTTTTCAATTAAGATATGCACACCTCCACACCTAGCAACCCACTTGGTAAAAACATAACTTCTAACTATGCGCACCTCCACGGGAAATCTGCTAGTAAATGTAGCAGGGTTTATTAAGAATTGCCTTTTCTGAGAGAATCTTTTTCAGATTTCAAGGTTATATGAACAAATTTATTTATGTTGGGGGGATGGCATCTTGCTGAACAATTAATATATAGCCCGTCATTAGTACGAGACTCAGTGGTGGCACTCTTTCGGTGCTGCCTTCCGGAAGTTAAACGGATGCTCTGTCTGCCTACTCAGATGGAAGTAAAAGGTCCCACAGTACTATTCGAAGAGGAGCAGGGGAGTTCCTCCAGTGTCCTGGCCGAGATTTAATCCTCAACCAACATCACCAAAAACAGATTATCTAGTCATCAATCTCGTTGGAGTTCAGAAGAATGAGAGGCGATCTTATTGAAACATATAAGATTGTGAAGGGGCTTGATTGGGTGGATGCGGTAAGGATGTTCCCAAGGATGGGTGAAACTAGAACTAGGGGGTATAATCTTAGAATAAGGGGCTGCTCCTTCAAAACTGAGATGAGGAAAAACTTCTTCACTCAGAGGGTAGTAGGTCTGTGGAATTTGCTGCCCCAGGAAGCTGTGGAAGCTACATCATTAAATAAATTTAAAACAGAAATAGACAGTTTCCTAGAAGTAAAGGGAATTAGGGGTTACGGGGAGCGGGCAGGAAATTGGACATGAATTTAGATTTGAGTTTAGGATCAGATCAGCCATGATCTTATTGAATGGCGGAGCAGGCTCGAGGGGCCGATTGGCCTACTCCTGCTCCTATTTCTTATGTTCTTATGTTCTTGTGTTGTTTCTGGGAATCTTGCTGAGTGCAAATTGTCTGCTGCATTTCCCTACATTACAACAGTGACTACACTTCAAAGTAATTTACTGTAAATGAACAATCAAGTTTCCACCCCTGCCACAGCACTGAAACGGTCCTAATCAAAGCCACAAATAACATCCTCTGTGACTGTGGTGGGCACTATCCCTCCTCATCCTCCTTGTCCCCTCTGCAGTCTTTGACATAATTGACCATGGCATCCTCCTCCTACACCTCTCCTCCGTGGCCCAGCTGAGTGAGACTGCCCTTGCCTGATTCTATCCCCCACCCCGGAACTATATTTCTGCCAGCCTGGTCAGCCTCCAGGTTGCCCCATAGTTAAAATCTCCCCTAAAATGTTTTGTTATCGATTGCGTGACCCTGGAAGGTTGCAATATGTTTTTGGATTTCATGGAAATATCAGTATAAATCTAACTAAAAGAATTCTGCAGCAGTAGCTCAGCAGGATACCGAAACATGCTGATTTTATAGATTAATTTCTGTGCATTTTAGTGCCACTCCAATTCACGGGGCACATTTCTGATCTCTCAGTCATGCCTGACAGTAAGTGCTTCCCTTGGGAGAGGGGTTGAGCTCTATTTTAAAAGTGTTTATCCAAATGTATTACCTCACACTTACCAACATTGAATTTCATCTGCCACCTTTTTTGCCCATTCCAATATCATATCAATATTCCCTTACAGCTTCATTTGGTCCTCAGAGTTATTTACCATTTTAGTGTTGTCTGCAAATTTGGACATCACTCCCACTAGCATTATATTCAAAACACTGATGTACACAGTGAACGAAAGCAGCTTCAAAACAGAACCCTGGGGGAACTGCAACCAATCTGAAGAACTGCCCTTAGGAACATAGGAACATAGGAACAGGAGTAGGCCATTCAGCCCCTCGTGCCTGCTCCGCCATTTGATAAGATCATGGCCCTTAACACCTACTCTCTGCTTCCTCACTTCTAACCAGTTTTGAATCGACCAATTCCATACCTTTTAATCTTCTCCAATAGACTCCTGCATGCTACCTTGTCAAAAGCTTCTGAAAGTTCACATACACACATCAACTACAGTTCCCCCATCCACCATATCTGTCACCTCCTCAAAGAACATTATCAGGCTTGTCAAACACGATGTTCTGAAAATCACATTGGCTGCTTCTAGTTATTAGAAAATTGCATCCCCGATTTTCTTTGCTCCACCATTGGCGGCCATGCCTTCAGCTGCCTAGTTCATAAGCTCTGGAATTCTCCCCCTAAACCTTTCCACCTTTCTAACTCTCTACTTTCCTTTAAGACGCTCTTTAAAACTTACCTCTTTGACCAAACATCTCCTTATCTGGCTTGGTGTCAAATTTTGTCTGATAATGCTCCTGTGAAGCACCTTGGGATGTTTTACTATGCTAAATGGCGCTATATAAATGCTTGTTGTTGTTATTTTCTCATCATCTGGATATTTAGTCATTTCACTTTAATTAAAGATTCCAAAATTTTCCCTACCACAGATGTTAAACTAACTGACCTACAATTACACAGTTAGTTCTGTCTTCCTTTTTGAAAATGGGTATTACATTAGCCACTCACCAATCCGCCGGCACACAGCCAATTTCAATAGAACTCAGAAATTTGGGGAGGGGTGGGGGGTGAAGTTCAACTTCGGTGGGGACACAAAATGAGCGGTAGCAGATTGGCCACCCATTACACACATCGTCCAATCAGTCAATGAAATGGAAAATCGGCCAAGGTGTATAACAGGCAACCGATCCGTTACTGCCCACTTAGTGTCCAGTTGAAGTTGAGTTTCTAGGGCCTCTGTTATTTCTTCCCCATTTCCCTCAGGGTGCTTATCCCATTAGGCCCCAGCACTTTGTCCTTCTTTAACTTAACTATCTTCTTTAATATTTTCCTTTTATTTATTATGGTATCTTCTGTCTCATTTTTAAGCAATTCAAGATTTACCTCCTCCCCAATATCCTTCTCTTTTGAAAACATGTGTTGAATATTCCTGCCATTTTCTGTTTATTCTCTAACTCACCATCCTCTCTCTTATTGGTCCGACCTCATATTTAATAATTCCCTTTTTAGTAATATAATTTGTAGAATACTTTACTGTTCTTTTTAATATTTTTTGAGATTCTCATTACACTCCATTTTTGCTGTTCTTATCCCTCTCTTATCCTTTGTTTTCTTTTTCCCTGTTAAACACTTCCATTAAAATAACAGACAAAGGAATGCCATGCAAATGCATTAAACCTTCATCCACAATCAATGCCAACAGTAATTTCTAGCCTACAGTCGCATTATCGCTTCATGCTTTAATCAGAGCTCCGTCCTATATCCACTAAATAACCTGCTGGAGACTACAGTGCAGCTTCATACATTTAATCAGTTTTCTGTCCCCATACCAATATAGAATTTGCTTCTTCCTAGACTTAGACTAATAAATAAATAATCAGAGCACTCTGTATTTCTGCTAGCAAAGATACAACTTTTACAATCGTGTGCACTTCAGAAGGGAGGTTATTGAGTTCATTCAAGACTTCAGCTCACTTTGTCAGACCTTTTAAATATTTCTGAAAGTTTTTGGAAAAAATTCTTAACTGAGCATATTCAACAATAAATGGCATTGCAAAAATCCATTGGTATTTTATGGGATTAGAGGGAGCTTTGCTCCATGATTTATTAATTACATTGATTTGAGTCATTTATAAAAGCCACGAATTGCAAACCAGTGTAAATCTGAAATGGAATGTATCTCTTTAAAATATTATGGTTAATAACTGGTAATTATTAATGTGGGGGGACTGAATATTGATGTGTGAAGGGAATTTTACTCATCGTTCTAATCCTGTTTGATTATTTGTTACCCACTGAGATCCAAAAGCCTGCAAATTAGGTCGTGATTGTTTCTAATAGTGTGATTTAGAAAATGTTCCTGTGTATTAAGAATCGAGTCTATTTAATGTTCTCTTTCTCTTGTTGTCACAGCACATAAGTATTCTATGTGCAAAATGTCTTTGTTTTCAGTTTCATTTTTAATGGAAATGCCTTTAGCTGCGTAGCCTGCTAGACACGCCTTTCACATGAAGCTCAGTGGAGCTTTCGTTTGATGTATAGAGTTGTGAGAGTGCCTGTAAATACGTTGACTGATGCAGTCTCACTTTGATGCCAAGAAACTGCTTTTGTACATTTTACAAAAATACATTTTAAAAAGATTCCTGAATTGTGCTGAGTTAGTTATCTCTGGGCATTGAGGGCTCACCACAACTGGCCTCAGTAAGAAGGGAATAAATCAACTGGAGTTCCCGCTCCTAATCTCTATCCAGTGACTCCTGCTGGAAGCTGCAAATTTGTGGATGCCTGATGAGGGCAGAATTAGCCTCTGCTTTTAAGCTCTCCTCAGTTGAATAGTATTTTGACCTCCACTCTAGGCACAAACATGAAGAACGATGACTTGGATGAAGTACTGAGCATAGCCAACCATAACCCCAGTATGAATCTTGCCTTCCGTTGGAAAGAGAAGATTGAAGAAGAGCGATACATGATATATAAATTAGAGCACAGAAAGATGCCATCTGACCTAGTATGTCAGTGCCAGCTCTTTGCTAGAGCAATCCAAAACTAATCCCACTGCCCTGCTCTCTCCAGATAGCCCTGCATTATCTACTATTTCAACTGTTTAATTACTCTTCCTTTAAAAGATGCAGTCATCTCTACCTCAACTATTCTCTGCGGCAATTCTATGCTCCAACAATTTCTGCCTAAACAAGCTTCTTGCAACCTCTCAGTCCTTGCTTTGTTAATGATAGGTTTAAAGTGAAGACCCCTCTGACTCCCCAACCAAAAGAAATAGTCAACCCCTATTCACCCATCAAGATCCTTCATAATTTTCAAAATCTCTATTGAATCTCCTGTTAGCTTTCTTTGCCTCAGTGGATATAATCCCAGTATCTCAAGTCTCACCTCATAACTAAAGTTTATCATCCCTGACATCATCCTAGTGAACTAGGATGGCTCTTTATGGTTTTCTCGTCCTTTCTATAATGGAGTGCCCAAAACTGTGCACAGTACTCGAACTGAAGCCTAATGATTGCCTCATACAAATTTACCACACTATCTTTGTTCATGTACTCTTATTGGTGAGATTTTCCAATGCCTGACATTACTAGTGCGGCCTCATACTAAGCCCGCATGGATCAGAAATTCCTGGGCATGCTGTTCCCATTTACCGTCCATTGACATTAATATATGGAAAATCATGGGAAGTGAGCTCATGGTTTTCCAATCCGTGCTGGGATCGCAGGTGGCACAGGATCCCAGAAAATGTATCCCCTGCCAATATTTATTTGTATAGACCAAAGTGCGACTAGCTTGTTTTTTGTGGCTTCACTGCAATGTTGCTGAAAGGATGGTTGGAAATGAAATTGAAATAGTGATGTGCTCGAATAGCCATTATTGACAGCAAAATTATTGATATTGCTATTTTCTCATGAATAATCGCAGAATTAAAATATATAGATTTTTTTTTAAATGATGATGTAAGATGGGTAGCAGTCCTGCTACCTTGTCAGTGCCCCCATTCATTCCTAGCTATCTGCAGCCTGATGCCTTTTGCCAGGCAATACATGAGACTGGTACAAGCACTCTGCAACCTCGCTGCCCTGGCTGCTCTTCAAATGTATCTGGATGCAGGCAGGACCAGCTTGGGGTTCCATTATTGTAACTATTAAAAATCTATATATGCGTAACATTTTATCTCAAAGTACTCTATTCAAAAATAAGTAAGACTGGCTCCCGAATGACTCGGTGGTTTGATTTACCACATGGAGTGGTGGTGAGCCATTCACAACAGGAATCTGGCTCAATGCTTGGTTCATGTTCACTTAGCCAGTCCCAGCCAGGGTAACAGTAGGAGGCCACAACACTTGGCTTCAGCAGCACCAGGAAAGGAGGAGAAAGTTGGCCAGGGCTCTCCCTCCTGACCGCTTTCCAAAGATCCCCTGCTAGAAAGTGTCTGTGTCTTGATGTCAAGTGAGGGTAGGCCTGAGTTTATAGCCGTGAAGCCCAGTGAAAGTAATTGAGCAAAACTCCCACATTATTCAAACCTGACTGATACCCATTTCTCAGATGATATTCCCATGATCCCAGCAGCACAGTAACCAACACTTTACGTCCAGTATTTGCTCATTTATTCCTATAGTGATTTCTATAACCTTTTGTCTTGCTCTTAACCTGACTCTAACCTCCATGCATCTTTTTAATAGAGTCAATTAGCATAGTATTATTACCACTACTTTTGACTGGCAAGGGCTCGATGGGCGAATGGCCTCTTTTTGTGCTGTAACCATTCTATGATAGGATTGAATTCCAATACTGACTACTCTATGGGATTTTGTTCTGCTAATTCCAAGTCTTGCTTAAGGCTTAAGTAGCTTTTTTCTGTATCTATGCAACGTACAAATGTAAATTAGGACTAATTAACATGACTTGTTACATCTCATAAAGTGTATCAAAATAAATATAAATCAATGAATGAAAAATCATGGGCAACGTGCCTGCAATTTTCTAATCTACGCTTGAAGAGGGCAGGTACCACACTATGGATGAGAACTCAGAGTGTTTACCCTATGGATTCAAAAGTTACATAAGCACTAACGTGTCAGGCATTTTATGCTCCAACTTCTCTCTCTGTAACCTATTTATTGATAACACTTGGAGATTTAATTATTTCATTATGTGTTGCTGACATGTAAACCTTTCCACCATCTACAAGGCACAAGTCAGGAGTGTGATGGAATACTCTCCACTTGCCTGGATGAATGCAGCTCCAACAACACTCAAGAAGCTCGACACCTTTCAGGACAAAGCAGCCCACTTGATTGGCACCCCATCCACCACCCTAAACATTCACTCCCTTCACCATCAAATTGCCCACCTTGAGTGGGTGCGAGCAAAATAGTGTTGGCGCCTGCTACTGCGTGGCATGGCTGGCAGTGCTGAGTGAAGAAATATTTTTAAAATTCAGTACCTATTCCAAGCACGTGGCCCAAATTTCAGCCAAGATTTTATAAGATGGATTGACCAAAAAAAAACGAACGGTTATAAAATCTGTTTTGTGTGGATCCCCTGTCTTGTTCAGTTAGTTACAGCAGTGTTCAGACCTGAGGAAGGTCCATTCTTGGTTTAGATAACCTGGCTTCAGAAATTTAAGGAAGACATGCATTTATATAGCACCTTTCATGACCTCAAGTCATCCCAAAGTGCTTTACAGCCAATGAAGTACTTTTGAAATGCAGTCACTGTTGTGATTTAGGAAACGTGGCAGCCAATTTGTACAGAACAAGGTCCCACAAACGACAATGTGATAATGACCAGATAATCTGGTTTAATGATGTTGGTTGAGGGATGACTAGGATACGGGGGGAACTCCCCTGCTCTTCTTCCAAATAGTGCCATGGGATCTTTTATGTCCACCTGAGAGGGCAGGTTTAACGTCTCATCCAAAAGAAGGCACCTCCGGCAGCGCAGTGCTCTCTCGGTAATGCGCTGAAGTGTCAGCCTAGATTTAGTGCTGAAGTCTCTAGAGTGGTTCTTGACCCACAGCCTTCTGACTCAGAGGCAAGAGTGCCACCAATGAGCAACAGCTGGCAACTTAAGATAAACTTAAGATTAGGAAAAACAATACAAAATTCACAGACCTGGTGTCTCTCACATTTGCTTTTCCTCCTTTTCCGGTGTCTCATGAAATGACATGTAGAATTTAATTTAATTACATTTTCTCTTTTCTACCATGAAATTCAATCAGGCTGCAGTCACCCCTTGCCCCTGGAGGTTGTACACAAGCGCTAATGCTGTTCATAACTGCCTTTAGTGGGTACATTTATCTTACTCAAGATTGAAAATTAGTTTTCAAGTTAGTTGGAGTGAATAATTAATAAGTTCCAGTCACAGAAACAAGTAAAAAGCCCATATATTGGGGCTGAAAGAGTTCTGTTCGATCCATTTGTCTCTCACAGTATCTATTAATCGCTAATAACCTGCATATTAACTATACAATTTTTTGGAATGTGGAAATGCTGCAAGCCATACCTTATGTGTTTATTTGGATGTAGTTTGGTCACTTCTGCCACATTTAAGTTAGTATGGTTTAGTGTCTGAACTAACTAATCCTATTGTAGCAACGAGGGTAGAACAGCAGTAGCAGCAGTAATATATTTACTTCCTTTTTGGACAGTCTGCCTGAAAGCTTATTGACCACAAGGAAATATTCCTGAGATGTTGGGACAGAGCCAAGAGACAGGAAGGCGACACATTAGGATGAGTCACAGGGACAGAGCATGGAGATCTTGGATGGAGCCAGGTAAACTTTGATACAGCTGGAAAATGGTATTGAGACAGAGCCAACAGATTTTCAACAGGATCACTGAGTAGATGGAAGATTATAGTCAGGACTGAGAGACAGCGTGGGGACCAGAAAGATCATGGATAATTTATCAAGTTTGCAAAGAAAATAACATGGTGCTTATATATATTAAATAATGATGTCAGTTCATTTTGTTTAATAATATACTCACTACAGATATTATATGTAACTATAACTACATATACCAACAAATTTCCTATGGTGTTGTTTCTAGTGAGTGGATTTGCTGATTGATAAGGACATGAACATAATATCACACAACTCATTATTCGGTTGCTAATGTGGATCTATGTTTAATAGGTCTGTCCTTGTAAGGCCACAAAGCCTAATTGATGTAAATGGGTATACCTTGAGGTCAGTTGGAGGACAATAGCTTATCTGGGTTTTTTTAAGATGATGCTTGTTCACTGTTCATTGTGATTTATTGCTGTTTTGAATATGAAATTTGACCCAATAATGTGCAAGTGTGATACAGAAATTTACATGTGTGACAAAGTGTGACATCTGCAGTGTGAAAGACATGTGGTATATGCAAGACTTTCATATATAGAAATATAAATGTAGCAACCACCGAGTGGTTTATTCCTGTGAGTTCATGCAGTTCCATCTTAGAGACTCTGGGGTAATCATTGCAGTGCTGCCAGTAGCCAACTGAGGGCAGCATTACCCTCTCGGCCTCCATCAGTATTCCATCAAAAATAATCTTGTGGGAAGATTTCTTTTGTGCATTACGTGTAATGAAACCATAAACCCTTTATCGACAGGTTTACGATTTCATTACACACAGCGCACAGAGAAATTACCCTTTTATTTTTTACGTATAGCACAAAAAGAAAATATGTCTTTGAATTCCCACACAGAATACCAAAGTATCCTTAATGCATATGGGACCAGATTCTTCACTGTACAGAATGATGTGCATGAAACTGGCCTCTTTGCTATAAAGAGTCACGTAGGGATGCGTCCACCAGCTTTGCTGTATGCAAGCATGTGGCAGGGAGGTTATGCTACACCACCAGCAGGTAACCTGCGGAAAATCCAACCCACAACAACTAGCTCCCAATTCTGTAGAAGCCTGGCTAGCCCTCCACCTAGTGGATCAACCGGGATTGCAGCATTTTCACTAAACTAGCAATGCCACTTTCATTCAATAAAGGAAAGGATTTTAAGGACATATAGCGCCTTTCATAATGTCAGAACATCCCAAAGCACTTTACAGCCAATGAAGTACATTTGAAGCGTAGTCACTGTTGTAATGTAAAGAAATGCGGCAGCAGGGTCCCACAAACAGTAATGAGATAATGAATTATAGAATCACAGAAGAAGGCCATTCGGCCCATCGTGTCCATGCCGGCCGATGAAGAGCTATCCAGCTTAATTCCACTTTCCAGCACTTGGTCTTTGCTGTAGGTTACGGCACTTCAAATGCACATCCAGGTACTTTTTAAATGAGTTAAGGGTTTCTGCCTATGCTACCTTTTCAGGCAGTGAGTTCCAGACCCCACCACCCTCTGGGTGAAAAAATTTCTCCTCAGCTCCCCTCTAATCCTTTTACCAATTACTTTAAATCTACGTCCCCTGGTCACTGACCCCTCTGCTAAGGGAAATAGGTCATACGAACATACGAATTAAGAGCAGGAGTAGGCCATTCGGCTCCTAGAGCCTGCTCTACCATTTAGTCATGGCTGATCTGATTGTGACCTCAACCCTACTTTCCCGACTACTTACTATAACCTTTGACTCCCTTGTTAATCAGGAATCTATCTAACTCAGCCTTAAAAATATTCAATGACCCTGCCTCCACCCCTCTCTGGGGAAGGGAGTTCCACAGACTCACTGAGAGAAAAAAATTCTCCTCACCTCCGTCTTAAATGGGAGACCCCTTATTTTTAAACTGTGTCCCCTAGTTCTAGTCTCTCCCAAAAGGGGAAACATCCTCTCAGCATCTACCCCTTCAAGTCCCCTCAGGATCGTCTATGTTTCAATAAGATCACCTCTCATTTTTCTAAGCACCAATGTATACAGGTCCAACTTGTCCAACCTTTCCTCATAAGATAACCCCCTCATCCCAGGAATCAGTCGAGTGAACCTTCACTGAACTGCCTCTAAAGCAATTATGTCCTTTCTCAAATAAGGAGACCAAAACTGCATACAGTATTCCAGATGTGGTCTCACCAATGCCCTGTACAGCTGTAGCAAAACATCTCTACATTTATATTCCATTCCCCTTGCAATAAATGACAACATTCCATTTGCCTTCCTAATCACTTGCTGTACCTCCCTATCCGGTCTATCTAGTCTCGTCATCATTTTATATACCTCAATTATATCTCCCCTCAGCCTTCTTTGTTCCAAAGAAAACAACCCCAGCCTATCCAATCTTTTCTCATAGCTAAAATTCTCCAGTCCTGGCAACATCCTCATAAATCTCCTTTGTACCCTCGCTCGTGCAATCACATCTTTCCTTTAATGTGGTGACCAGAACTGTACGCAGTACTCAAGCTGTGGCCTAACTAGTGTTTTATACAGTTCCAGCATTAACTCCCTGCTCATACATTCTATGCCTCGGCTAATAAAGGACAGTATCCCGTATGCCTTTTTAACCACCTTATCCACCTGTCCTGCCACCTTCAGGGATCTGTGGACATGCACTCCAAGGTCCCTCACTTCCTCTACACCTCTCAGTATCCTCCCATTTATTGTGTACTCCCTTGCCTTGTTTACCCTCCCACCAAATGCATTCCCTCACACTTCTCTGGATTGAATTCCATTTGCCATTTTTCTGCCCACCTGACCAGTCCATTGATATATTCCTGCAGTCTACAGCTTTCCTCCTCACTATCAACCACACGGCCAATTTTTGTATCATCTGCAAAGTTTTTGATCAAGCCCCCCACATGCACATCCAAATCATTAATATATACCACAAAAAGCAAGGAACCTAGTACTGTGCCTTGCAGAATCCAACTGGAAACAGCCTTCCAGTCGCAAAAACACCCATCAACCATTATCCTTTGCTTCCTGCCACTGAGCCAATTTTGGATCCAACTAGCCATTTTCCCTTGGATCCCATGGGCTTTTACTTTTTTGACCAGTCTGCCATGTAGCACCTTGACAAAAGCCTTGCTAAAATCCATGTACACTAGGTCAAACATGTTACCCTCATCGACCCTCCTTGTCACCTCCTCAAAAAATTCAATCAAGTTAGTCAGACACAACCTTCCCTTAACAAATCCATGCTGACTGTCCTTGATTAACCCATTATAGAACATAAGTACAAGATGACTGTTAAAAATAAAGTGAGAGGAACAATTACTATAAACAAAATAAATTGCCAGTACAAAAATGTACATAGCATCCAAAACGAAATGGAGGAACAGGAGGCAATAATTAATTGTGAGGAGCCAGATGTGATACAGATAACTAAAACATGGTTATGTAAGGAACAGGACTGGCAATTAAATATTGCAAGATATAACGTATTTAGAAAGGATAGGGAAGGAAGAATGGGGGTGTGAGGTAGCTGTACTAATTAGAGACAACAAAATAACAATAGAAAAAAGGGACATAAGTAACATTAAGATAGAAACGGAATCCATATGGATTGAGACAAAGGATAAGAAGGGATCGATCACATTAATAAGGGTATTCTACAGGCCCCCTAATAGTGGAAGGGAAGTGGAGGATGAAATATGTAGCCAATTCTATGAAATGAGTAAAAAGCTTTGAATAATAATCATGGGAGATTTCAACTACCCCCAAATAAACGGGCAAGAAGAAGTAGGGAAAGGGGAAAAAGGGAATGGAGTTTTTGCAGTGTGTACAGGGCTCATTTCTTACCCAGTAAGAAGCCTAACAAGAGAGGACTCACTGATGTATCTAGTAATGGGAAATGAACCAGAGCAGATAAGAGAAGTAAGTGTAGGGGAACATCTAGGCAATAGCGATCATAACATAATAAGGTTTAAAACAATGATTGAGAAAGATGTAAGTAAGACAAAGACCAAAGTAATAGATTGGAAAAAAATTAATTTTGAGGCGATGAGAATGGAACTAGGGAAGGTAAACTGGAAAAAAACATTTACAGACAAAGAAATAGAATTAGAGTCGGAAATATTTAAAACAGTGATCAATAGAGTTCAGGAGAAATATATTCCTCTAAAAAGCAAGAACAAACTAACCAATAATGAAACACCATTGGTAAATAAAGAGATAAGGGTAAAATTGAAACCAAAGAAAAAGGCATATTCTAAGTACATAGACAGTAAAAGAAAGGATGACAAAAGGAAATATGAAGAGGTTAGGAAAGAAGTCAAAAAAACAATTAGGAAAGCAAAGAGGAACTATGAGATTAAATTGTCAAGGAGTATAGAAAGAAATAGTAAAGTATTCTACAGACATATAAATAACTAAAGAAAAATCAGAATAGGGATAGGGCCACTAAGGGATGCACAAGATAAACTCACAGGTAATGACAGCGAAATGGCAGAAATATTGAATAATTGCTTTGCCTCAGTATTTACCAGGGAGACTAACAAGGTGGGCATGACATTAGAAGAAGAGATCAAAAGAGCCATGAAAACATTTATGGGGAGATAGTTGATAAACTAATCAAACTTAGGGAGGATAAAACCCATGGATTGCATCCACGAATATTAAAAGAAGTTAGGGAGGAGATAGCAGAGGCAATATTACATATATATGAGAATTCATTAGAAAAGGGAATAGTGCCAGAGGACTGGCGTACAGCTAATGTTATTCCTATATTTTAAAAAAGACATAAAACAAGTCCAGGGAACCAAAAACCATTTAGCTTAACATGGTGGTAAGAAAGATAATGGAATCTTTACTCAAAGATGTAATAGAAAAATATCTAGAGAATGAAAATATAATAAAGAATAGTCAGCACCGATTTCAGAAGTTAAAGTCATGCTTGACCAACCTTATTGAATTCTTTGAAGAAGTAACAAAAAGGGTAGACAAAGGTAATGCAGTAGAAGTAATATATTTGGATTTTCAAAAGGCCTTCGATAAGGTACCATATTGTAGACTCATGACTAAGGTCAGAGCATGTGGAGTCAAGGGACCTGTAGCAGAATGGATAGCAAGTTGGCTCCAAAACAGAAAACAGAGTAGGGGTTAAGAGTGCGTACTCAGACTGGCAAAAAGTGGGAAGTGGTGTTCCACAGGGATCGGTGCTGGGAACACTGTTGTTCATAATTTACATTAATGATTTAGATTCGGGAATCGGAAGTTTAATTTCAAAATTTGCAGATGACACCAAATTGGGTGTGTAGTTAATAAAAGGGAAGAATGCGTCAAAATGCAAGAGGACATTAATAAACTTGCAGAATGGACGTGTAATTGGCAAATAAATTTCAATATAGATAAGTGTGAGGTGGTGCATTTTGGTAGAAAGAATAAGGAGGCCACATACTGCTTAGATAATGAGTCTAAATGGGGTAGAGGAACAAAGGGATCTAGGAGTACAGATACACAAATCACTAAAAGTGGCGATGCTGGTTATTAAGGCCATAAAAATGGCAAATCAGGCACAGTGGTTCATTTCTAGAGGGATAGTGTTGAAAAGTAGGGAAGTTATATTAAACTTGTATAGAATCTTGGTTAGACCACACTTGGAGTACCGTGCCCAATTCTGGGTTCCATATTATGGAAAGGATATAGAGGCATTGAAGAGGGTGCAAAAAAGATTCATAAGGATGATACCAGAACTGAGAGGCTATACTTATCAGGAAAGGCTGAACATGCTGGGCTCTTCTCTCTAGAAAAGAGAAGGCTGAGGGGTGATCAGATTGAGGTCTTTAAGATAATGAAAGGGTTTGATAGGGTAGACATAGAGAAAATATTTCCACTTGCGGGGGAGGCCAGAACTAGAGGTCAGAAATATAAAATAATCGCTAATAAATCCAATAGGGAATTCAGGAGAAACATCTTTACCCAAAGGGTGGTAAGAATGAGGAACTCGCTACCACAAGGAGTAGTTGAGGCAAATAGCATAGATGCATTTAAGGGGAAACTAGATAAGCACATGAGGGAGAAAGGAATAGAAGGGTATGCTGGTGGGGTTAGATGAAGTAGGGAGGGAGGAGGCTCATGTGGAGCTTTTCTTATCTAAACCAGTTGGGTTTTTACAAAAATCTGACAGCTTTCTGGTCACTTTTACTGATACCCTCAATATACAATAATGAAACCTTCATGTCACTCCTTATATTATGTGCTCTCAGCTCCTCATAAACCGCGGTCAGGGGAGAGTGAGAGTGACATTTCCAGCAGTGGAGGTGGGATTCTGAATATCTGGGCTGCTAATTCTAGTTAAGCTCTCAAGTCAATTTACTGGCTACATTGGGCATCATTCAGTTCAAAGATATCCTTTCATAGTCAAGCAGATGTCTTTGGCCATGAAAGGATTCCTATCTGGCAGAACAGGAAGAAAAGTCTTGAATGCCACCATGGCTGATGTGCTCTTCCAGCCAGGAGTATCTAATCCGTGAAGTAACAAATCTGGTGCCATTGTATATTGTCATACATTCATAGATTAGCAGTAAAGTAAGTGATTAACTTTTTATTGTAAAATGCAATTTATTTAATTTCTTATTTTGAAAGCTCATTCAATAAAACGCTGTTCTTCATTCCTGCATTCACTTACTTTCATTAATGCTGTTAGCCACTCACCATTACATTACAACATGCCCTGAACTCAGCTGTTTCAGATTCCGGAGTGTTCTAGCAGATTTAATGTTCTTTTATTCTTTAGATTCATAACTTCTTTTTTATACCTTTCCTTCTATCAACTAATTCAGAAGAAAGTCTGTGCATAATATGGTTCTGTTAACATCATAGTTGACACTATTTTTTTATGACAATGCTATTGTATCATTTCATCAAAATCGGCAGTTTTAAATATATCAAAGGTAGCAAAATCTTCTTGCCCTTGGTTGAAGGAATGGGTGACATCCCCTCTCCCGTCCCACCCACTTTGAGACCATTTGTTTGTTGCAAAAGGTGACAGACCTGAGTGAGATTTATTAATATATTTTGAATTGTGTACTTGCACTCATTAGGAACTCAGTTGAAACTGCACGCATTTATTTCACAAAGGGCTCTTGTAGTCAGGGGAAAGGGGAGGCTTTCATCTCATCAGTCTGGGCTAGAGTCAATCCCACATCCCAGAGGTGAAAGGAAAGTATATGAACTGACTGCTGCTCTTTAAAAGTGAAACAAATAATAATATGAACTAGATCAAAAGGGGAATACAACATCCACTTACTGCATCCACTTGGCTGTTATTAAATAAAGAGATGTGTTATTGACTGTCACAGGAAATTATGGGAACAACATCTACAAGGATGGTGAGTATGCATAAGTGCTACTTTTTTGGCTTTTAGTGGGCTCTATTTTAGCACCCGCGATCGGGTGCGTTAGTGGCGGGGGGGGGGGGCTACGAAAATCGGGGATTCCCGGGGTGGGTCGGGAGCCCGGCTCCAACCCGCCCACTTCTGGGTTTCCCCACTGACGCGCTCCCATGTGCGCGCAGCCCCCGCATGTGGAACTCCCACCGGCAATTAAAGTCGGCGGGGTGCCACTTAAAGTACTTGAGCAGGTACTTCAGGTTGTTTACATACCTGATTGACCTGTTATTTTAGCAGGGATGGGATTTTGCAATTGACTGGGACTGTTTCCCGTACTGGGGGAAACACTCCCAGTTCAAATGGACGTGTTGCAGCCATCAGCCTGTGGCAGCTGCAAAGGTCCATTTGACAGTTTGTGGGAGGTGACCCTCACTCATTGCAGGAGGCCACTCTGTCACTTTGGACAAAGTTTGGCCTCCACCACCCTCCTCCTAACAATAAAATCCACAAACTTGCACACTTACTCCGGTGTCCAGATACATTTACCCACCTTGCAGACCCCCCCAAACTTCCGGATGGGGGCCGCCGTATCTGCAGTCATGACCTCCTCGGAGGGCGAACAGCATCACCAGCCTCGCCGGCCACACCGTCCACCTCTGACACGTGGAGCTCCACAAAACAGTGCTGTGACACATCCACCTGCACAGCAGGAGGGAGGGCAACTGCAGAGAGAGATGCATCGCAGAGGGCACTACCCTCGCCACAGGGTCTACAGACCGAGGCGCAGCTTCCTGGATCTCTGAGCAGCAGTGCACATGGAGGCTCAGAGTCACTCGACGTGTAGTCATGGACATCTGCAGCCTCCTTCATGCCGAGCTGCTCCCGGCTGGCCCGAGCACCATCTTCTTACCTGTCGCTGTCAAAGTCAGCACTGCCCTCAACAACTTCTCCTCCGCATCCTTCCAGGGTGCCACCGGGGACATTGCCGACGTCTCTCAGTCGTCTGCACAAAAGAGCCCTGCAAACACACCTACACCCACTCTTCAGTGACCCAATGGGTGGCATCAAGTGTGCATGTTCATGGTGAACCCCATGAAAGGGACCTATTCCACAAGCCAGTCAAGAATGGGCAAGCCGTGCCAGTAGTGGTGATAATAATCAGATTTATTGTGCATGTGAATTAAACAAATAGAAATAAAAAACATGACAAATCGTCAGACACCCTTGTGCATTCCCTTTGTGCTCACAAAACCTTCGCCTTACGTTTACGGGAACCCCTACCTGGTGCTGCCCCTGTGGCTTCAGCTGAGGTAGTGGCAGATTGCTCTTGTCCATGCCCTGACCGATGAGATGCTTTGGGCCGACGCCCTCTGGGTTTGGATGCCCGTGAAGGTCCCTCCAAAGACTGCTCCACCTGCACCTGTGCAGGGGCAGACTCGGCCACCTGGAGAGGGGGCAGCATTGCGGGTACTGGTTGAGTGGGGGGCAACGGGTGAGACGTGGGAGTGCTTTGAGTGGCGTCCCCACTTCCATGTCCCCTTTCACCATCATCCCTCTCCTAGCCCAGGCCCACATCACTCCTTCCACTCTGCTGGATGGCAGTTTGGAGGACTTGTGTGAGGCCTTGGAAGGCCACTTGTAAAGTATCTGTCAGCCTGTTCAAGGCGGCAGGATGTTGCTCACCCTCAATCCGAATGGCCGTTGTCAGGGCCTGAATGGACTCATTGTTGAGCCGTGCGTGACGCTCGATGGAGGCTAGCCTTTCCTCCATCACAGACATTCCCGCACCTACCCACGACACTATCTCAGAGACGCCTTCACGTCCCTGCGACACTATCTCGAAGATACCCTCCTGTACCTGTGCCACCATTCCCCTCATGCAGGAGTTGGACTCCTCCATCCTCTGCGCGATTGTGGAGAGTGGGCATGGTACCTGTTCCAGTACCTCGGCAATGTGCTGCTGCCCCTCGATGACTCTCCTTTTCACGGCTGGCCCCCAGGGTTCAGCATCTGGGTCCGGCTGAGCAGAGCCTGGAGAAGAGTGCTCCCACCGACGCGGACTCTCCACGGCTCCCCCTGCCACCAGGGTCTGCTCGTGCTCACATGTGCGTGGTGACTCACCATGTGCAAGCCCAACTAAGTGAGGATGGGGACCCACCAAGGTGTGTGTAACTGCGCTGGTGGATGCATGGCTCGGATGTGACGATGGACCCTCAGAGAGCAACAGGTCCTCTGAGGATTCGCCCTCCACAGTGACGGCGCTCACGGATGGCCCTGCAAGAGAACAGAAAGCAATATTAGGCATGTGGACAGAAGTTGAGGTGCTGCAGATGCCAAGTGATGTTAAGATCATTCGCTATCGTGAGTGCTGAGTGTTAGCTTTCTGTCACCGGCCGCTTGTGCAATCCCAGCCTCGGCATCCACCACGGACAGGCACTCCAGCGTGCGGCTGATCTCCAATGCCTGCTGCTCTGTGTCCGTTAGGACCACCTGGTGTGGCGGGCCCCCTCCGGTCCGTGCCCTCTCCCGGGCCTTCTGACATCTCTTCTCCTATCAATGCAAAACACAGAGGCGTGATTGAGTGATGGTTGCATGGTGAGCCACTGCATGCATTGGTGTGGGTGGGATTGAGCGTGAGGGAGATGCATGGGAGGGTGCGTGTGCAATAAAGCCATGATATTGTATGAGGATTGGGTTGCGTGGTAGTGTTCGACTGGGGACAGGGGCGGTGAGTACGTGCAGACAAGATGAGGATGATAGTTGAGTGGATGTGAGGAGTGATGCGAGGGCGTTGTGGTGTCAGTGCAGAAGGGGTTGTGTGGTGGTGGAGGTGATGTGGAAGACGGAGTGTGGGAGAATGCGTAAGTATACTCACTTTGCCTGACCTGGTTAGGTCATTAAATCTCTTCTGGCACTGGACCCAGGTTCGTGGCACATTGCCACAGCTGGTGACCTCCTCGGCCACCTCCAGCCAGGCCTTCTTCGTGGTGGAGAGAGGGCACTTCCTCCCATCCGACGGGAAGAGGATTTCCCACCTCTCCCTCACCCCGACCAACAGCAGCTGTAGTGAGGAGTCTGAGAATCTTGGGGCAGCCTTCCCTCTGACCTGCTCCATTCTGTGGAATTGGTTGTTTGCTGCAGGAGGAGCCTTGGTGGACTGCCCCTTTAAATAGAGCTGCTCCAGCTGACAGAGATTACTGCGCAAGCGCAGTCCGCCCGCCGCGCAGCTGAGCAGCGGGAAACCCGGAAGCAAAGGTAAGTGGATCCAATTAGCCTGCGATTGCGCGCGAGGCATACTGATTTCACCGGGTGCGTTACCCACGCGCCCAATTGACCCCCCCGCCGTGAACCTGCCGTCATGGTAATATCGGGCCAAATGTTTTTGTTGTTGTTTTTCAATCAGTTATGGCTCATGTATAAGAGGCAGGAAAAGTAGCTGAAGTAACTTACATACGTTCAGTCTGTAGGATGTATAATGTGATGTAAATCACATTATACATCCTACAGACTGGACGACTTCATTGTTCGCCGTTGACCTGTTCAATGAATCAAGGTGTATAGCAATGCATCAGTAGGCACGATTCAGTGAATCGTGAAGAAAGCAGGGAAATAATGGCACAGATCTGTGAATTACAATGGTTATCAAGGCATCAGTGAGGACGGTTTTGTGAATTAGAGAGGCTAGCAGTGTACAAAAGAACTTTCTTGATCAGTGTGTTTCTAGCCCAACAAGAAAGGAAGCAGTGCTAGATCTATCCTGGGGCAGGTGAAACATGTTTCAGTGGGGGAGCATTTGGAGAACAGTGATCATAACATCATTAGGTTTAGAATAGTTGTGGTAAAGGACAAGGAACAATCAAACGTAAAAATACTTAACTGGAGGAGGGCTAATTTCAATGAGTTAAAAAGGGATCTTGCCCTGGTGGATTGGAATCAAAAATTGGTAAGCAAAACAATAATTGAACAATGGGAGGTCTTCAAGGAGGAGATGGTTTGAACACAGAGTAGACACTTTCCCATGAGGAGAAAAGGAAGGACATTCAAAGCTAGAGCTCCCTGGATGACTAAAGATATAGAGATTAAAATGAAGCATAGAAAGGAGGTTTATGATAAATATAAGGTTCATAATACAATAGAGAACCAAGCTAAATACAGAAAGGGAATAAGAGGGGCAAAGAGAGAGTGTGAGAATAGATTAGAGGCTAACATAAAAGGGAATACAAAAGTCTTTTATAAACATATAAATAGTAAAAGGGTAGTCAAAGGAAGGGTAGGGCTGATTAGGGACATAAAATTAGACATTCTTGTGGAGGCACAGGGTATGGCTGAGGTACTAAATGAATACTTTGTATCGGTCTTCACTAGAGAAGAGGATACTGCCATTGTAGCAGTAAAGGAGGTAATTAAAAATTGGCAGTACTCAAAGTAGAAAAGTCACCCAGTCCAAATGGGATGCATCCTAGGTTACTGAGGGAAGTAAGGGTGTAAATTGCAGAAGCTCTGGCCACACTCTTCCAATCGTCCTTAGATACGGGGTGGTGCCAGAGGACTGGAGGATTGCAAATGTTACACCCCTGTTCAAAAAAGGGGAGAGGTATAAACCCGGCAATTACAGGCTATTCAGACTAACATCGATGGTGGGGAAATCATTAGAGACAATGGGCCCGATTTTACCAGGGGTGCGGGTTGGCAGCGGGTGGTCGGGCGGGCTCGAGGAAAACGCGCCGGCCAAATTGAGTGCGTTGCGCACGCGATCGCGGGATGATTGATGTGATTAGCCGGCAGTTACGGGTTCCGCGCTTCTCAGCTGCGTGCCGGCGGCCTGCGCATGCGCATTGACGTCTGAGCGATGGTTGCGCTCTATTTAAAGGGGCAGTCCACCAAAGCCCCTCCAGCCACAAACTACACTCCATCAAGGATGGAGGAGCACAGGGGTAAGGCTGCTCCCCGTTTCACGGACCACGCCCTCCAGGTGCTGCTGGACGGGGTCCGCATGAGGAGGGAGACGCTGTTCCCCACGGATGGAAGGAGGTGCCCTGCCAGCGCCACCAAGAGGGCATGGGAGGAGGTGGCCGCGGAGGTCACAAGCAGGGGAAACACCACCCGCACTTGGATTCAGTGCCGCAAGAGATTCAATGACCTCACCAGGTCCGGAAAAGTGAGTACACTAACGCATTCTGCATCACTCCGTCTTCCACATCACCTCAAACACCTCACAACCCCATCTCCACTGACAGTACTGCGCTCCCGCACCAATCCTCACAGCCACCCAACTATCATCCTCACAGTGCCTGCACGTACCCACCGTCCCTGTCCCCACTCGACCACTACCACACACCCCAATGCCCATACAATGGGATGGCCATGTGGCACACGCATCCTCCCATCCATCTGGCACACGTTCAACCCACTCACACCAATGCTTGAAGCGTCTCACATTGTAATCATCACTCAATAACGTTTTTGTGTTTTGCCCTCACAGGAGAAGAGGGCCAGGAACGCACGCGATAGGGCATGCACCGGAGGGGGCCCGCCACACGAGATGGCCCTGACAGACGCCGAGGTCGAGGCACTGGAGATCAGCCGCACGCTGCATTGCCTGTCGATGGCGGATGGCGAGTCTGGTTCTGGCGAAACGGCCGGTAAGGGAAAGCTGGCACTCATCACTCATGATCGTGAATGATCGTAGCATCACATGGCATATGCCGCACCGCCACATTTGGTCACATGCCTGATATTTCCCTCTGTTCTCTTCCAGGACCGTCTGCGATCGACGTCTCGGTTGAGGGCGATTCCTCAGAGGACATGCCCGTCTCTGAGGGTGCATCGTCACACATGAGCCTTGCATCCACCAGCGCAGATACACACACCTCGGTGGGTCCCCCCCCTCAGCTAGTTGGGATTGCACATGGTGAGTCACCGCGCACACATGAGCATGAGCAGACCCTGGTGGCAGGGTCAGCCGCGGAGGGTCCGCGTCGGTGGGAGCACTCTTCTCCAGGCTTTGCTCAGCCGGACCCAGATGCTGAACCCAGGGGGCCACCTGTCAAAAGGAGAGTCGTCGAGGGGCACCAGAACATTGCTGAGGTACTGGGAGAGGTGCCACGCGCACTCTCCACAATCGCACGGAGGATGGAGGAGTCCAACTCCTGCATGAGGGGAATGGTGGCACAGGTGCAGGAGGGTATCGCCGAGATAGTGTCGCAGGGACGTGAAGGCATCTCTGAGATAGTGTCGCGGGTAGGTGTGGGAACGTCTGCGGTGGAGGACAGGCTAGCCTCCCTCGAGCGTCACGCACAGCTCACCAATGAGTCCATCCAGGCCCTCACAACGGCTGTTCGGATTCAGGGTGAACAACATTCTGCCGCCATCAACAGGTTGACAGATACATTGGAGGTGGCCTTGCAAGGTCTCACCCACGTCATCCAAACTGCCGTCCAGCAGGGTGGAAGGGGTGATGTGGGCCTTGGCCATGAGAGGGAAGATGGTGAACGGGGAAATGGAAGTGTGGACGCTACTCAAGGCGCCCCCAAGTCTCACCCGTTGCCCCCCTCTCAACCAGTGCCCGCAATAGTCCATCCTCTCCAGGTGGCCGAGTCTGCCCCTGCACAGGTGCAGGAGGAGCAGTCTGTGGAGGTGCCCTCACGGGCACCGAAACCTAGGGGGCGTCGGCCCAAAGCATCTACCCGGTCAGGGCACGAACAGGAGCAACCTGCCACCACCTCTGCTGGAGCCACAGGGGTAGCACCACGTAGGGGGTCCCGAAAACGAACGCCTAAAGTTCCGTGAGCACACAGGGATTGCAACAGGGTGTTTGTCGTTTTTTTTTAATTTTCTACTCTTTGAATGTCACCACAAAATAAACTCACTTTTTCTCACCAATGCTGCCACCTCTTGTCCATAATTCTGCGGCTTGTGCAATATGTCCCTTCCCTGCGCCTCATCATGACGACGACCACCCCGTCCCACCCATTGAGCATAATCCAGTGGGTGCAGGTGTACAGGCACCACTCTTCTGTGGAGGGAGCCTGTATGGACCCTCGTCTGTGCACGTTATGACATGTGAACGCCTCACACAGTGTGATGTTAGGAGAACCGTTGGCATATGAGTGCCTCCCTGGCCTGACGAGCACGCAGGTGAGCCGGTGTTCGGCGCATGGGTCGTTCCTCCTCCTCTCCCTCTTCCTCCTCCTCCTCTTCCTCCTCCACCTCCTCCTCATTGTCGTCCTCAATGTGGGTGGCGGGTGTGCATGGGGCCTCCTCCAGCGGCACCCCTCTCTGTAGTGCCATGTTATGCAGGGCACAGCAGACAACTATAATTCGTCCCACTCGGAGTGGCGTGTATTGGAGCGCTCCCCCGGAACGATCAAGGCACCTGAAGCGCATCTTGAGCAGCCCTATAGCCTGCTCAATTGTAGACCTGGTAGCAATGTGGCTGTCATTATACCGACGCTGTGGCTCGGTAATGGGGTTCCTCAGAGGTGTCATAAGCCACGTGTGCAGGGGATATCCCTTGTCGCCGAGGAGCCAGCCGTTGCCGGCGTTGGGTGCGTGGAAGAGGGGCGGGACGGTGGACTCCCTGAGGACGAAGGCATCGTGGCAGCTGCCAGGGTATCTGGCGCACACGTGTAGGAATCTCTGGCGGTGGTCACAAATGAGCTGGGCGTTCATGGAGTGATACCCTTTCCTGTTGATGAACAGCCCTGGCTCATGTGGAGGTGCCCGTATTGCTATGTGGGTGCAATCGATTACACCCTGCACCCGTGGGAAGCCAGCCACAGCATGGAATCCAACCGCCCTCTCCGTCTGGCTGCGCTCATCCATGGCGAAGTTGATGTAGGTCGAGGCCCTGCGGAACAACCCATCGGTGACCTGCCTTATGCACTTGTGTGCAGACGACTGACAGACCCCGGTGATGTCCCCCGTGGCACCCTGGAAGGATCCGGAGGCGAAGAAGTTGAGGGCAGTGGTGACTTTGACGGCGACGGGTAAGAAGATGCTGCTTGGTCCATCCGGGAGCAGCTCGTCATTGAGGAGGCTGCAGATGTCGGCGACTACCTGGCGAGTGACTCTGAGCCTCCGTATGCACTGCTGCTCAGAGAGGTCCATGAAGCTGAGCCTCGGTCTGTAGACCCTGTGCGGAGGGTAGTGCCTCCTGCGACGCATCTCTCTCTGCGGATGCCCTCCATCCTGCTGTGCAGGTGGATGTGCCGCAGCACCGTGTTGTGGGGATGCATGTCTCTGAGGCGGACGGCGTGGACTGCGAGGCTGCTGAGGCTGGTCATCCTGTTCGTCCTCCGAGGATGTCAACGCAGCACCCATCTGGCAGGTTTAGGTTTGCGGGGTTGTGCACGCTAGAAAAGTGTGTCCTCGCACAGGGGTTGGACTTCCACGCCGGTGAATCTTCTTGCTTGGAGGAGGGTGGTGGAGGGCAGGCGTTGACCAATGTTACGGAGTGTCCTCCTGCGTTGGTGAAGGCTCTCCCCCCCCCCACCTGTGGAATGCACCTTGGCAGCTGCCACAGGCTGCTGGCTGCAACACGTCCGTTGAGAGTGTGAGTGTTTCCCCCAGTATGGGAAACAGTCTCATTTCACTGTAAAATCCGACACCTGTTAAATAAACAGCTCAATCAGGTCATTTAATGACCTGAAATACCAAGATAAATACACTCAAGTGGAACCCCGCTGGCTTTAATTGCCTGCGGGATTCCCACCAGCGGGGCCAACGCACGCACCCCCGCACGTCAGCGCGCAACCCGGAAGTGGGCGGGATCGAGGCGCGATCCGGTCCCGCTCCTTGAAACCGGGATTTTAGAGGCCCCCCCGCCGAGAACGCACCCGGAACCGGGTGCTAAAATCGGGCCCAATAATCCAGGATAAAATTAATTTGCACTTGGAAAAGTATGGGCTAATAAATGAAAGTCAGCATTGACTAACTTGACTGAGATCTTTGATGAAGTAATGGAGAGGGTTGGTAGTGCAGTTGATGTTGTGTATATGGACTTTCAAAAGGCATTTGATAAATTACCACATAATTGACTTGGAAGCAAAATTGAAGCCCATGGGATTAAAGGGACAGTGGCAGCGTGGATACAAAATTGGCTAGGGGATAGAAAACAGACAGTAGTGGTGAACAGTTGTTTTTCAGACTGGAGGGAAGTATACAGTGGTGTTCCCCAGGGGTCGGTATTAGGACCATTACTCTTTTTGATATATATTAATGACCTGGACTTGGGTATAGAGGGCATAATTTCAAAGTTTGCAGATGACACAAAACTCGGGAATCTAGTAAACAATTTGGAGGATATTAACAGACTTCAGGAGGACAAAGATAGACTGGTGAAATGGGCAGACACATAGCAGATGAAATTTAATGCAGAGAAGTGTGAAGTAACTGTCGACTCCAAGAAGATATCAATGGGTTGGTGGAGTGGGCGGAAAAGTGGCAAATGGAGTTCAACCCGGAGAAGTGTGAGGTAATGCACTTAGGGAGGGCAAACAGTAAAAGGGAATACGCAGTAAATGGGAATATATTGAGAGGGGTAGAGGAGGTGAGAGACCTTGGAGTGCATGTGCACAGGTCCCTGAAGGTGGCAGTACAGGTAGATAAGGTTGTGAAGAAGGCATACGGAATGCTCTTCTTTATTAGTCAAGGTATAGAATACAAAAGTCGGGATGTAATGATGGAACTATATAAAACACTAGTAAGGCCACAGCTGGAGTATTGTGCGCAGTTCTGGTCACCACATTACAGGAAGGACGTAATTGCTCTGGAGAGAGTGCAGAGAAAATTTACAAGAATGTTGCCAAGGCCTGAAAATTGCAGCTACGAGGAGAGATTGGATAGGCTGGGTTTGTTTTCCTTGGAGCAGAGGAGGCTGAGAGGAGACTTGATTGAGGTGTACAAAATTATGAGCGGCCAAGATAGAGTAGACAGGAAGTACCTGTTTCCCCTAGCGGAGAGTTCAAGAACTAGAGGACATCATTTAAGCTGATTGGCGGAAGGATTAGAGGGGACATGAGGAAAACTTTTTTTACGCAGAGGGTGGTGGGTGTATGGAATTCGCTGCCCGAATTGTTGGTAGAGGCAGGGACCCTCAACTCTTTTAAAAAGTACCTGGACCTGCAGCTAAAGTGCTGTAAGCTGCAGGGCTACGGACCGGGTGCTGGAAGGTGGGATTAGAATGGGCACCTGGTTGTTCTTCGAGCCGGCGCGGACACGATGGACCGAATGGCCCCCTTCTGTGCTGTATCTTTTCTATGGTTCTATGGTTTTATGTGATACATTTTGGTGGGAAGAATGAGGAGAGGCAATATAAACTAAATGGTACAATTTTATAAGGGATATAGAAACAGAGAGACCTGGGGGTACATGTACACAAATCTCTACAAGTTGAGAAGGCTGTTAAAAAAGCATATGGGATCCTGGGCTTTATTAATAGAGGCATAGAATACAAAAGCAAGGAAATTATGCTAAATGTTTATAAAACACTGCTTATGCCTCAGCTGGAGTATTGTGTTCAATTCTGGGCACCACACTTTAGGAAAGATGTCAAAGCCTTAGAGAGGGTGCAGAAGAGATTTAATAGAAAGGTACCAGGGATGAGGGTCTTCAATTATGTGGAGAGACTGGACAAGCTGGGGTTGATCTCCTTTAGAGCAGAGAAGGTTAAGAGGAGATTTAATAGAAGTGCTCTAAATTATGGATGAGTAAACAAGGAGAAACTGTTTCCAGTGGCAGAATGCTCGGTAACCAGAGGACACAGATTTAAGGTGATCCGCAGAAAAGCCAGAGGCGGCATGAGGAAACATTTTTTACGCAGAGAGTTGTTATGATCTGGAATGCACTGCCTGAAAGGCTGGTGGAAGCAGATTCAATTATAACTTTCAAATGGGAATTCGATAAATACTTGAAGGGAAAAAATTTCCAGGGCTATGGGGAAAGAGCAGGGCAATGCGACTAATTTCAAAGAGCCGGCACAGACACGATGGACCAAATGGCCTCCTCCTGTGCTGTAACATACTATGATACTATGATACAAGCAATAATTGCTGTCTTTATAACAGGAGGAGAGAAAATTAGGAAAATGTTAGTGTTTTGCTGAAAAAAAGTCCACTCATTGATGCTAGACTGCAAGGTTCTTGAACATTCTATGGAGGACTAAATTCTGAGGTTCAAGACATAAGAGTTTTATTTTCCCATACCCGCGAGTATTAAGTCACATATAATTTATAGCCACAGATCATTACTGAAATTGCTCGGTGAAAGTTTGGGTATTTGTGCATTGATGTCTCCAGTGTAGTTCTCTGAAGTATTGGCCATATTTGCATCTTACTTCTTTTATTCAGAGAAGAGCAGCTACTTTGAAAATGAAAAAAGGAAAAGGTTGTATGCTCGGCAATAGAGGTGTCAAAGAAGTTGATTCAAGGGATCTCCAAATGGAAGTGATAACAAGAACAGCAATGAGATTAGTAAAAGACTGAAGGACAGCACATTTGGAGAGTGAGACTGGTGATAAAACCAACAAATAGAGACAACAGGAGAGCGAATGGGAGAATGAACAATGAAGCCGGTATGTTTCGTAAGGAATTACAGGAGCATGCAAAATAGAGGCATCAGTTCTGCAAAGAGCTAGTGGGAGAGTTTACGTGAATGACATCTTTTTACACAGAGCACTTCAGACCTCAGACTGTCAGACAGGAGGCTTCAATATTAACTCATCAACGTCGGGAACTAAGTGGGGGCTTGGCAGTTATTACTGATGATGGGTAGATTTCAAATAAAAAGCAAAATACTGTGGATGCTAGAAATCTGAAATAAAAAAAGAAAATGCTGGAAAAGCTCAGCAAATGAGGCAGCATCTGTGGAGAAAGAAACAGAGTTAATGGGCCTGATTTTAGCAGGCCTGCGGGTTTCCGACGGGTTGGGTTTCGGGTGCGTGGCCTCCGCGCCCGGTGAAATTAGTGGGTTGCCCGCGCGATCGTAGCAGGCAATGCACTAATTGGAATCACTTACCTGCTCCTCCGGGGTCCGCGCTGCTGGTCTGCGCGTCGGGCGGGCTGCGCATGCGCAGTACGATCTGTCAGCTGGAGGCTCTCTACTTAAAGGGGCAGTCCTTCACTGACAGATGCTGCAACCAATGGAACAAATTACAGCTTGGAGCAGCCCAGGGGGAAGGCTGCTCCCAGTTTAATGATGCCTCACCCCAGGTATCATCAGATGGGGTGAGGAGGAGGGGGAGGACAGAGATCTTCCACCCGGCGGGCGGGAGGAAGCGGCCTGCCTCTGCCACCAAGAAGGCCTGGCTCGAGGTGGCAGAGGGGGTCACATGCACCACCAACATATCGCCCACCTGCATACAGTGCAGGAGGCGCTCCAATGACCTCAGTAGGTCAGCCACAATGAGAACACGTAGTCTTTCCCCTACACTCCGTCTGCCACAACACTGCCCCCACCCCACATCTCCTTCGGCACCGCCAACACTACTCTGTCACATCACCCCTCATACCCACTCAAACCCCATCCTCATCTTACCTGCACCTACTCACCTCGCCAGTACTCACCCGCCACTAACACGCAACCCAATCCTCATACAATCTCATGGCTCTATCCCATACTCACCCTCTCGTGCATCTCTCTCACGGCCAGCCTCACTCAACCTGCCACCACCTGTGCTGCAGCCACAGGGCATGCATCGCATATGTGCAGTAGGCAGCGTACGGCAAAAGTGTCGTGAGCATGAAGGGGATCCACAAGGGTGTCTGAGGGTTTGCCATGGGTGTTACCTATATTGAATTTCAGAGCAACAAACATCACACATTATATTGGCACCACCACTGCCATGTCTCCGCGAATCCTGTCTGTTGTGTCCAATAATGCCCGCTCCTGGGTATCACTATGAGGACCCACCACTGATGCCACCCATTGTGTTACTGCAGAGTAGGTGCAGGTGTATTTGCAGGGCTCTTCCGCGCAGACGACTGAGAGACATCGGCGGTGTACCCGGCTGCACCCTGGAAGGATGCGGAGGAGAAGTTGTGGAGGGCAGTGGTGACTTTGGCAGCGACAGGTAAGCAGATGGTGCTGGGGCCAGCCAGGAGCAGCTCAGCATGAAAGAGCCTGCAGATCTCCACGACTACATGTCGAGTGAATCTGCGCCTCCGTGTGCACTGCTGCTCGGAGAGGTCCGGGGAGCTGCGCCTCGGTCTGTGGACCCTGTGGCGAGGGTAGTGCCCTCTGCGACGCGTCTCTCTCTGCGGTAGCCCTCCCTCCTGCTGTACAGGTGGATGTGTCACAGCACTCTGTTGTGGAGCTCCACGTGTCAGAGGTGGACGGCGTGGACTGCGAGGCTGCTGGGGCTGGTCATGCTGTTCGTCCTCCGAGGATGTCAACGCACCACCCATCTGGCAGGTGTTGGTCTGAGGGGTTGTGCAGGGTAGGTAGGTGGTTCCTCGCACTGGGGCTGCGGTTTCACGTCGGTCTGTCCTCTGGCTTGGCGGGGGGTGGTGGAGGGCAGGGGTTGCCCTACGTGACGCGGTGGCCTCCTGCGTGGGTGAGGGCTCTCCCACCCGCTTTGGAGTGCACCTTGGCAGCTGCCACAGGCTGCTGGCTGGAACACGACCAGTTGAAGGGAGACTGTTTCCCCCAGTGTGTGAAACACACTGCCTTGAACCTAAAATCCCACACTTCCTGTTTTGACAGCTGCTTCAGCTCATTTAATGACCTCAACAAGCAAGGTAAATACACTCAAGTGGAACCCC